>NC_056524.1:129300282-129329156 GCF_019175285.1 Sceloporus undulatus | reverse complement strand
AGATAGATAGATAGATAGATAGATAGATAGATAGATAGATAGATAGATAGACAGACCATACTTCTTCCAAAGCAGATATGAACTTTTTTTGTGGTAACCAGAAACTTAATAACTTTGCTGACAGGTTGTTTTAAGATCATCCTATTTTAAAATTGATTTGGTCTTTACAGTACATAGAATTGTAGAGATTTCAAAAGTAATTAATAATGTGCAATGTTCATATCTATGCAGAGATAAGTCTCAATTGGCTTCAATGAGATTTACTACAAGATAAGTAAATATAGGACTAAGGCATAATATTTGTATCATGTAGCTATCCTAAGAATTCAAGTAGCATTGTTATCTGACTGCATGCTAAGCATTTGCAAGCAGATTCTTGATCTAGCATGGGTAATCACTATGTGATCTTGCTGTTTCAGTAAAGAAACTGATACAAGTATTTCAAGAGCTACTACTACTTCATTAAGGCTACATTATATTACAATGTCTATTACAGCAGATTATCTAGTCCCAAGTGCCAAGGTTGATTTCTTTTCCTCTTAGATGTGTCACTAAAATTTTGCCCCAAATCAACGTTGATTGTAAGAGTATCCTAAAAGAGTTTTAGGAAGACCAACAAACTGCTCAAGAAGCTTTAACACAACTCTAAGATATCTTAGGCTTTGGCCAGAGTGAAAATAGAAGTACTATAAAAAGGTGGTTTGCATCTGAGATGAGATAGCCAACAAAAATTTATTTTAAGCCACATTTATTTAGATAAGATTAGCAATTTTTTCAAAAGGAGAGAAAAAAGGCGCAATATAACCACCTCATCTTGAATTCTCATCTACCTATGGTGCCTCCACTGGGAAAAGAAATATTTTTAAATAATATTTTATTAATTAAAATATAACAAAACAAATACAGATACAGACAAAATATCACATCTAAACAGGTAAACAGGGCAAAAACAAATAACCACTCTACTTTTCTAACATTTACAAAAACATTTAAAATCACTTCCCAACCTTCAAACTGGAAATTATCTGTTTTTTATGTACTTTCCCATTATATTTCTCCTTTTTCAGTTAAGTTTTTATAACCTTTCCTTTTTAATTGTTATATAGCATTTATTTTATATCGTAGTTCATTGTTATGTTATTCCTATATTTTGATATGTTAAACCTTTAAGTGTATCTATTTTCCTGTACTCTATAGTTCATTCCTTATTTCTTGCACTCTATATTTTCCAATATTTTATTTCCCATGTGTTATATAAATTATTTTCAAACATCGCAAAAAAGTGTTCTCAAATTGTTGTACCCTCACAAGAGCTTATTTTCGCCATTATGTTTTCATGGTTTATACTTTCATGTCTTTTCCTTTTTGTATTGGGTCTGGAGCTTTCTTTGTTCTTTCTTCAAGATCTTTAATAATAGGTGCCCATCCACTTTCCCATCTTGAAAAAGGAGAGATTTTTTAATTAATAAATAAAATACATTTTTCACATAGTGGTCATCTTCATAAATATCAAATGGTATCTTAAGCAAAAAAATTTGCATGTTCTACCTGGTGTAATTTTGTCACTGTTAGTAGACTTTTCACCAGCTGTCTGTCAAAAATGTGGATCTAGAGGCATAAGTCTAAACTTGATGGCAAATTTAGCAGGTGACAAGAAGACTGAATTTATTTCAAGCAGAAAAAGAACATGAAAATAGTTGTATGATACTTGATAAGGTAGAATGGCACTGGCAGTTTGCATAAAACTATGCATATATTTGGTGGAAAACTTAAAAGGAGATATGTCAGAACTGAATCTTTATTTTCCTTACTAATTAATAAACATCATGCTGTGAATAACTAGTGATAATGTTCTAATAAGAAAAATCAATAAATTTGCACCCAGGGTCACAGTAATTGATGCCACAGAAGAGAAAAATGTATTTTCCATTGATCCTTCAGCAAACTTCTGACTAAAAAGGATAGGAAAGAAAGCCAATTACTATAGTGTGCCTCTGAAAATGATAAGATTAAAAAAGCTAATTATGTGTTTTTGAATAACTACAATTTTTGATGAAAATGAGTTGAATGAGGGCAGCCTATGTCTTCCGTACAAAGCTATTACTTTTGACTAATTAAAATAGCTAACGTTACATTAAAATGCTCTTAAACCAATCAACAAACAACTCAAATATTGCTGTCAAATTGCAAAACCTAGCTATGTATTCATGCATGAAAATGAAAACAAATGCTCAAATTTTGACTATAAAAATCCATACATATGCTGTGTGTGAATGGGAAAAAAGTCAAATTTGCTGGAAGAACAAGTCAAAGTTTCTGGAATTACATTTTATAGAAAAGTAAAAGTTAATGTTAAGAAGGCTTGGTTGCACAGTTGTTAAATGCCTGTACTGTACTGCATCCACAAATACGGATTAAATGTTTGTACTGCAACCACAATATTGTGTTTTGATCTCAGGGGTCCACTCAGCCTTGCATCCTTCGGTAGGTCACTAAAATGAGTACCCAAGTTCTTAGGAGCAATTAGCTTACATTCAATGTAAACTGCTAAAAGAGTGCTTAATTCACTGATAAGCCATATAAAAATGTACTTGCTATTGCTAAATTATATTATATTAAGATGGCCAAGATGATGAAATGAAGCTCAGTCCTCACAAGATGACAATACATAGGCTGACATGTTTTGAAAAGGGATGCCTTTGCTCCAAAAGATCAAGTTTGCAGCCTGGGTGTAGTATTATATCCAATCCTATCTTGAGTGGTGGAAGTGGCCTTGGTTGCAAGAACTATGGTGGCTGTGGATTGTCCTATACTGAGAGATGCTGACCATAGTTAGGAATGCCTACAATTATATGGTATAAGTTTAGATGCTCTTGAAGATTAACACTAAACCATTTCAGTTTTAAAACAGTGGGTATAATCAATTTATTTGTATTGTTTTAGACCCAGTTGCATGGATTGATGGATATTTTATGTAACTTCATATTGATACTGTGTTTAATTCTAATTATTCCTTTTCAGATTTTTAAATGTCACATTTATTCCAGTTCTTTTGATAGGTTTCTAAGTCACTTTGCCACAGTTTGTCAAGGCAATGGTATACCATTAATTCACTGGTGTCAGATCTGAATAGCTGACCATTTTCTTACAAATTTTGGTCACTGTAGATACTTTTTGGAGATGCCATTCTTTACACTTTAGTTTTTACAAACAGAAAACATTTGCAAAATTTTTGTAGAGGTCATTGTTGGAAGTTTTTTGCATTCTCGTTCCCCCTCCTTAGATAGATAGGGATTTCCTACATGCAAACTCTTCTCTCTCTCTCTCTCTTTCAAACTAAACATATGACATAAGATCACTCCCCCTTTGGGACTAACAGACATTTTCTCTCAACAATTCAGTCTTTTCAGTGAAAACTATTACAATGTAAGATTGCAATTCTATATAAGCATAACTTATGTGCATATAGGTGTGCTTATATAGCATACCTGGGAGTAAATTCCTTTCAGTTTTATTGAACTGACATGTTGTTGTTGTCATTGTTGTTGTTATATTATATCCCACCCTTTTCCCCAAACTGGAATCCAGAGTGGCTGAGTGTCCTGTAAAAAACTTAAATTTTGCTTGGCCTGTGCCTTTAATTTATTACAGGAAGGCTGAGGAAGTCACACCAAAATCCATGGAAGCTGCATCTAGGAATATATGTTAAAGAATGGGTAATAAGGTGGATATCCAAGTTAATTGTTTTTATTATTGCCTCTTATTTTTTATCAATGAAACTAGATGGTCAAATGACCCGAAGGTGACACCATTTCATTTGCATGCTTATATTTATCCTATTTATATTGGGAAAAATAAAATAAACATTAAGGTCTTATGAACTATGCTTTATGTGTGGGTCAAGGGAAATGCAAGGTAATGTTTTCTCATTAATGGATTAACCTGTGTTGTGAACCTTGATGGATAGGACTGTTTCTTACTGAGGTTCACTTTAGCTAATCTATACTTCACTCATTTGCAAAACATAATATAGACTGGCACTTGTAATGTATTTCAATACAGTCTTCTATTTTTATGCTGTCAAGCTGCAAAATAGCTGCTACTCATTCTACTACCTATTGGATATTTAGTGCCAACACATAATTTTGCTGGGTCCAGTAGAACACAAACAAAGGATCTTTTTCTTTCCCATGAAAGGCTTTGACTGTTGTGAAGAAAAAAAGAAAAAGAAAAATCAGTTGATGAAGTTTAGCTTTTCAGGTCCCTTTCTTTTATGTTCCTCACACTTATGGGCTCTCTAGTTTGTATTTATAGCCAGAAAGAGCAGCATATATATGTTAATGATACATGAACAACAAATGTCTTTTAGGCGCGTTACAGACGGGCCTATGAGGCGCTGTCATTGCGCCGTCATTACACGTGAGAGGTGGCGTTTCCTGACACGCCTTGCCCCTCGCGTGTAATGACTACGTCAAAATGGCGGCGCCGCATATAGATGGGTGCCGCCATTTTGATGTAGCGGACGTTCTGTGTCCACACGTCACGCGGCGGAAGTGACGCTGTGAGTGTGCGCTTTGACACTCACAGTGTCTCTTCCGGGCCGCAGGAAGGAGCGTGAAAATCGTGCTCCTTCTCTGCAGCATCCGGGCACCACGGCGTTTGGCTGCTGCGGTTCCCGGATGCTGCAACTGGCAGCGACGGCAGACTGCCACTTCTCGACGTTCTGTAACGGGCCTTTGTCTGTGGAATGTCAGTGCTTCTAAGCAGTCTGGAAGTCATAGGTCTAGCTCATTAACACACACACGCGCACATGCACACTTTCTGGGATGTGTAACTCTTATCAACATTGGTGCTATGCAGTGAATCCCATCCCAATCCCACCAATCCCCACTTACTGAGCAGCAACCGTCCTCTGTGAGCAATCTCCAGTGCAACAGGAAGAATCAGTGTTTCTATCACAATTCCCTCTCATGTTGGAGATCACTGGCATGCTTCTCAATCAACAGAGGAACAGATCCCCATTGATCACAGTGGCTGTTGCCTGGTAAGTGGGGATTGGGGAATTTTCATGGCCCCTATGTATCCCTATCCTAAGGGCTACATGGGGATCATCACTACAAAACAATCCCTACTTAGGTGATGAACTTCTAATACTCTTGCCAGGTCTGAGATGACTCTGAGCCTTACAGGAACTGCTCATACTGTTGTACTAGCTTCAGTCTCTCACACCATATTACTCCAGTTTATTCCATCCACTTTGACCACAACACCTACCAAGCAGGAAAAGAATGAATTGTTCCATATATCCTTTTAAATTTATTTTGAGTGAGGAGAGAAATTAAAAGGAATCCATTTGTTCCTTTCCTAAGTGATCGAAGGCATGGGAAAAGGGTTGCCATTTTAGTAGGTTGGCCAGATCTTTTCCACAGTCTAGACATGCCACTGTATACCCATTTAGCCCTATATTAACTTTCATTTTTTAAAAAAGCCTTTAGCACTTATGGGAGCCAAGATATAAGGCAAAATATGGAGCCCCATTGCTACTGCCTTTTAGTGACTAAGCAATGAGTGTACTCTCACAATCACATTATGTTCTGTAAGGATATAAATTGTAGAAGCCCAGCTTCTTTAGGGAATGTTACACATTTAGGGAAAATCATAGTCTATTTGTAAAAACCTCAGTCTGTTTTTCATGGATCTGCCAACAAACAGTGCATAGAAGTATAAACTACAAGAATGATTTGGTGATGTAACTGAACAACCTACCAGAGGAAAGCAGAGCAAAATATCACAGTGCCACAATTAAATTATTAGTATTAAAGAGGTTGCTTTGCAATAATATTATCTTACCATTACTGGCAATAATATAGATGACAATATTATTCATATTTAATGGGCTTCTTTTATAAAAAGCAAGCTTAGTTTAAATTTCAAAGGCTTTTTGGAGTAAATTAATTGAGTGCAAGAATAGTGATTAGATACAAGAGAGGAAGAAGGATACTGAGGCAGAAAGATCCACATTTGCTTGTCTTAGGTATATGGTATATCCTTTAGAATTGTTTATTCAGATAAATATCCTAATAACTTACATGGATCTTACCAGTAAATGTGTATAGGTGATTTTTGTATTTGCATATGTAGGGAATCAATGCCGTTCCTTATAGTAATATAACCCACAGCAGGGGAACAACAGAAAAGCTAGTGAGTAGGCGAGGGAGGAGAAAGGATTCATGCAAAGTAGAAAGGGAAATAAAATATTGGATGTTGATACAATATGGGAAGAGAGCCAGTGTGGTGTAGTCATTTGAGTTTTAGACTATGATGCTGGAGACCAGGGTTTGAATCCCCACTCAGCCATGGAAACTCACTGGAAAGTTACACATTCTCAACATCAGAAGAAAAACTGCCTCTGAACAAATCTTCCCAAGAGAACCCTGTGATAGATAGGGTCCTAAGTAGGAAATGACTTGCGGGCACACAACAGCAATTCTAGATAATACCTTCACATTCAAAGGTATCTCATCCACAGTGGTGGTGGTAGATGCACTAGGAGGCCCAGTGGGAGGCTTATACACACAGCCACTGTAACATGGGACCAGAGCCTGAAGTAATGGGGGCAGGCTAGGACAGCTGAGGGGTTGGGATACTCCAGGCTGCCCTGCAGTATCCTGGTCAGTGAAGATAGGGCATCAGTTTCAGAGGAAGGCAAGGGCAATTTCCCTATCATGGAATAAATACATGATAGGTTTGCCTTAGGGTTACCATAGGTTAGAAATTATTTGAAGGCATGTAACAACAAAGCCATATTTGTGTTGGGAAGGAAAATGGCACAAAATTTTGTGGTCATTGGTGGCCTAAGCTTTCTTGCCACCTGGTGGCAAATGGTGCTGCTACTCTTCTCTTGGAGTTCCCTGTGTTCCAGAGACTTATTCTTTTCAAAAGTGCAGTTCTCATCATATCTGTGCTAGACAACTGGTGCTTTCAAGGAGGAGCAGCTGCTACTGCACACGCAAGCCAATCAATCAGTCAATCAATCACTTTATTTATACCCCAATTTTATTCCAAAACTAGGATTCAAAGCATCTTACAGGAGTTTTAAAAAAAGAAAAAAGAAAATAAAAAAGATTTAAATAGTATTACATGGTTTATAGAGTTAAAGGTCTATGGAGTCTGCTTTAAGGTCTGCTGGTGAAGGAATAGCAGGGAAAGAGTTAAAAAAGGAAGGGAGAGATCTGGAGACTCAGGGAGCAGCCATGAAGAAGTGCTCTTCTGCATTTGCACCAAATGTGCCTCTGAAAATGGTGAGATCGAGAGAAGCATCTCCCTTGAAGATCTTAAAACATGGGGAGGTTCATGCAGGAGAATATAGTCCTTCAGGTAACCCCCTCCATATTTACAGGGGTTAGGGGAATGAGACCCCCACTATATGGAAAAATTGGGAATAGCTCTGCTCCTCACTCGGAAGCCATTTAAAGGGAAGGGTGGGTTTGAGAAGAGGAGCAGGGGTGCATGCTCCTTTTTTCCTACCCTCCCGTCCCTTTAATTGGCTCCCTGCTCCTTCTCCTCCCTAATCCTTTCCCTAGGCAGCCCAAGGAGAGGATCAGGGAAGAGAAGGCAAAAGGTGCCTTGGTCCTTCCGAGACCCTTCTCCCCAATCTTCTCCTTGGGATGCCTAGTGAGAGGATCAAGGAGGAGAAGGGTATTCAAGGGGCCAAGGAACATCCTGCCTTGCCTCCCCAATCTCACCCTGGACATCCCAAGGAGAGATTGGGCAAGGAAAGGGAGGAGGAATGCCTGCCTTAGTGGCCTTGACCTCGTGAATAATTGAAACCGTGAGTCTCAAGTCCACGGATATGGAGGACTGACTGTATAGGACTTTAGAGTTCATAATTAGAATTTTGAATTGTGTTCAAAAACAGACTATCAGAGGCTGTTGAAACAGAAGAGTTGTAAACTTCCCTTTCCCATTTACAATGTATTTACAATGTATCTACAATGTATCTACAGGTCTTTGAGCCAAATGAAATTTCTGAACATTCTTTAAGAACAGCCCCATGTAAAGCATGTTACAGTAATGTAACCAAAACATGTGTCCCCTTGCAAAATTATATGTCCTTAAGAATTTGGCCATAGGTTTTAATTCTGCAAATATACCCCTAGCCCGTTGCTGAAACTTGAGAATCCACACTCAGTGGTGAAATCAGGAGTGTGTCTGAAATTTGAACCTGTGTCTTCAACATGTACAAGAATGTAACCACACATTAAATCAGTATTCCATGATTTGCCCTTCAAATAAACAGGAGCACCTCTGTCTTGTCTAGATTAATCTTAAATATGTGTGTGTTCATCCAATCCATTACTGCTGACAGATACTGGATTAGAACTGAAACAGCTTCCTTGGATTGAGATAGAAAGGTGAGATGGAGTTGGATGCCATCAGCAAACAACTGACAACATCAAACACCAAAACTCAGGACTATCTCTCTCAGTGGTTTCATGTATATGTTTAACAGTATGGGGAACAGAGCCTCCCAATGGCCAGGAGGAATCCCGCAGCACCTTCTTCTGAATGCCAAATCAAAACCAGGGTTGATGGTATCAAACACAACTGAGACATCTAGCAAAACTAACTCCTCCTTTCAGTTCCTGGTGAAGGTCCTCTACCAAGACAACCATAATTATTTCTTTCTCATAATAGATGGAAAAGGAGGTATAGGACAGCCACAGCAGCAAAGAGAAGGAGCAGTAAAAGAGCTTCTTTGTCAGGGTCAGCAAATAAGAAAAACATGAAAGGGGCTGTGAGTAGGGATGTCAGCAAGGACAGCTAGTGTACACATAAACAAAGAGGAATAGTAGCTATCATCACAGGATGTGGAGGTTCAGGGAATAGTGGAATAGCATCAGGTGAGAGAGCAAGAATGAGAAGAAGCACTGCATGCTTAAGTAGGAGTTGGGAGCCTGGCAGATAGAGGAGCGGTGGTGGGACATAGTGGAAAGGTGAGGTATGGTGCCCTGGAAAGTGAGCACAGACATATTTTGTTAACTACAAAGCTGACCCTGACAAAGAAGCTCGCTTTTTACACTGTTTTTTACAGCAGTTCAGTCTAGGCCCTCCTTTTCTTGTCTTCTGTTGAGCAGGAAGTTTGTTTGTTTGTTTGTTTGTTTGTTTGGCAGCATTGACATTGGGAGGATGGCAGAAGGTGGCCTGGAGCAAAACAGACCTTCAGTGCTGGATTGCAACAGTGTGTCTGCAGTAAAAAATTGCAATAAAGGTTGATCTTGGGGAGAAATGGGATTCTGTTTTATTTGATCCTACTGTGTGTACTCACATACAACAGGCAAGGTAAACAACTGTCTCCAGGATCTCTTACTGATGATGTTTGCAGAGTAAACCAGAAAGAAATGGGGATAACAAATTACTCTGCTTACCAGTTACCCTGGCATATTGAAAAAACATAATCTTTTAAGTTTCTCCACCAAAATGGAAATCATAAGAAAAGAGGAGGCTGTTGAAAGAAAAAAATAATAATCTCAGAATGCATTTTAGAAGACACTTTCAAGTTGTCTTCAGAAAATACAAAATTTTGGTTTACTTATGCAAGGCTTACTTCACCTAATTATTTCATTTCATATGTGCATTATGTTAGTTTTGTATAAAACTGCTCAACAGAAACCTATTGAACTATTCTTCTTTTTTGTGGTATAGGAACCTATCTTCCCCTTCTTTCCCTGTTATCTCTACCTGTGGTACTGAAGCTTCTTTTAAGGAATTAAATTCCAGAAACATATCTGCTTCATTAACTGAGATATAACTGTACATTGAAAAAGTAGTGGTGCATCGCTATCACAGGATAGAGGGAACAGAATAGTTCCCCAGAACTGGCATCCTGCTTCCTTAAGCAGTTGCTTCACTTTGTCTAATATTGGGACACAGACAATGCCCCACTTCATCAAATATGCAATATTACTTCACTTAGCAAATTCTTATACACTTTCTTAGGTGGGAAGGTGTAATCAGTGAACTGCGAGGGAACTGTACTGCAAAATAACCTACATGTGATCATTAACAAGCAATAGTTGGGGGGTAGCATGGATATCTTTACATAGATTAGCTGATTAATAGATTTATTGTTATAAATCAAACAAAACAAAGTTAAACTTCAATTAGAATATTTTCTAGATATTTTTAAAAGAATAATAATCTGTATCTCTGAAGAAAATCACACCATGTACTTCCTCTGTGATTCCTGCAGTTTGTTCTCACTTTACTCTGCATTTTTTCCCTGTGAATCAGATGACAATGTGCCATCTGTGGTGTTCTCATAAATATGTTAAGTGTTCTCATAAATATGTATGTAATGAAAATGATGCTACTGGAAACATTTGTGTATGACAAATTGTTGTTGTTGCTTATTATTATTATTATTATTATTATTATTATTATTATTATTAGCTACATCTGCAGTGTACATAGCCTCTTTATATGGCTGCTTTACATGAGTCAGTCATTGTCTTTTCTCACAAAACCCATATAAAATAGGTGTACCTCAGAATTAGTGACTGGCCCAAATCAACATAAAAAGTTTGTGACTAAAGAATGCTGGCTTCCTCAGCTCAGTGCTTACTTTACAAATAATGTCAATGCTGAAACCTAGGTATAAAAAGAAAAACCATGTAGGAATTAACGTGATCAATTTTCATAATGTGAAAATGTGCACAGTGTGCTTAATTTGCATACTATGCAAATGTACAAGTTGGTTTATTCAGATTTGGGAAGCTGGAATATGGCAACCCTACATGGGAAGGAACCCATTCCTCCTTCCACCTTGCTGTCTCAGTAGAATAAGCATTTGTCTTACACCCATTCAAATTAGATTTCTTTCCCCCACTCTACAGTGTTCCAGTCCCTTGGTACCCCATCCCATATCAAGCTGCATGGAAGGAACAAATGGGATTCTTTCCCTCGTGTAAAATATTTGTTGGTTTTCTGGCTTCCTTAATCCTGACAATTTCTGTCACACCTCAGGGGGTGAGGTGATATTTAAAAAAATGTGTTTAGTCTTACCTAGGGCTTGTCTACACCAGGGAAAATGTAGAACTCACCCTGAAGCCAGTGCTAGCAGTTCTCATGATGTATGGCTACTTGCATGGAGATACTGTGGAGTTTTGGTTCTAACTCCTATTTGCTCTGAATCAAGAAAAGTTGGAAGAAAGTCCAGTATTTCCTGGAAACCCTGTAGTGAACTTGGGTTCTTTTGACACGTGGACAGCTGGATCAGGTCCAGATCAGCCCAATCTATTGTCCACACAGCAAGAGTAATGCTATCCCCTTCCCTACACTGAGAAGTGCAGGGCAAGGGGATGGCCTGTTTGGGGGGCTGCCACCACCATTTTCTCTTGTGCAGGAGATCGATGTAAAACCTGCCCAGTGTGGCACCACCTCTGCTGAGGATGTTTCTGTCCTCAGCAGAAGCAGCAGTATGCCAAGAAGGCTTTACTACTTGCCCACATGGAAGTGAAGGTGGCAGCTCCAAAAACAAGGTGCCATTGATGCAGCATCACTGGCCAAGCAATTCTCCATGAGATTCTGGCTGATACTAGCACTTCTGCTGAGGTCATAATGGGGTCTATGCAATCAATGGGGGGGGGGGGGTAGAGCAACCTTTCTCCTTGTTGATCACATGTTGGGGCACCCCAATCTGACATCAGAAAAGGTGACAATGCTAGCCAGGGTCTTACAGGGAGCTGCATGACCAGCAAGGCTGCAGCAGTGGCAGTGATAGCACCAGGGACAAGGGGTCAGGCCAGTGGGGCTAATGTGGTGTTAGCCCAGCTGGCCCATGTATACAACAACACAGTGTTACACTGGATTTGGCCCAGTGCGTGTGGTAATCATAATGGTCAGTCTGGGTCCTTTCTGGGGCATAATGCTCCATACTGGGTCTAGATTGCGCAGCCAGTTTACACACACCTCTGGTTATTTTTCTGACCTGGGTGTGTAGGATATTATTCTTCTAGAATAAGAAGTATCTTCTCCTGATATTCTTTGGGTGAGATCACTATCCTGGGTGTTTGTTGTTAATTGCCTTCGTGTCAGTCTCGAGCTATGGTGACCCTGCTGCTGAGACATTCGGTTCTCTACTGCTCTGCCCAACCTCTGCAAACTCATACTCATGGTCTTTTTGTTGAGTCTATCTAGTATGTGGCCTTCCTCTCTTTCTACTTTCCTAGCATTGTTTTTGTCATCTTGCTTCCAGGGAGATTTCTGGCTTGATCTGCTCTAAGACCCATTTGTTGGTCTTTTTGGCTGCCAATAGAATCTTCAGCACTCTTCTACAGCACTACATCTCAAATGAATTTATTTCTTTTTCTTATCTTCTTCCTTACCTGTCCAGCTTTGACATCCATACATAGTATTAGGGTATTAGGGAATACAATGGCTTGTATGAGTCTAACTTTTGTGCTGTCTTTGTGAAATAGAACACTTTCACAGCCGTCTTCCATAGTTTTTCTCTGAAGATGGCAACCACTGATGCAGGCAAAAAGTCAGGAATAAATTCTTTCAGAACACAGTCACAGCCTGAAAATCCCATATAAAACTATGTATACCTTTGCATTTTAGGAGCTTTTCTAGTTTTTTCATAGCTGTCATCCCCTTCTTAATCTTCTTCTGATTTCCTGGCTGCAGTCCCCATTCCTATTAATGTTTGATCCCAGATATGAGAACTCTTTTACTATCTCTATTTCCTCATTGTCTAGTTTGAATTTATGTAAGTTGTAAAATAGTTGTAAATTGTAAAATCATTATTTACATAATGATGTAAAATAATGACTGTACATCATTATTTACATAATGATTTTGTAGCCAAGGGTCTCTCTAGGAGAAAACCACTTGCTCCAAAAATCCTCCTATCATTAAGAGACTTGGCTGAGCATTTAAAACAGGTTTTCCCAGGAAGGGGTGCCTCAACCTTGGAGGCAAATCTTTTGCACTGTGGCTACTCCAAAGCTTTTGTGCTCTCTCTGTGCTAACTTCTTTTCTTATTTGAATACAAGCTTAGGTTCTGGAGTGGGAAAATTTTCAGAGTGCATGGCCAGGGTATCTCTAATAACTCTCCCAACCCATGGATAAAGGAAATAGGAAATGGGGGAAGCCACTCTCATTGTCTCAACCCTCGCGGCTCATTCTCACAAAAACAACACACTCACTTTCTTGCGAAGTTTAGGTCCGTGTCTGCAAATCCCTATCCTTTTAGCCTCCATGTCTGGAGTCCAAACAGCCTGGCTTGTTTAGACCTTGGGGAAATAAATGCCTGCATTCTCCACCAAATGTAGCCAAGGGTCACTCTAGGGGAAGTTTGATTAGCTGAATTTATTGGGTCAGCTACAAGGACCCTTGCAACCATTTCCCAAATTTATACAGAGGTTGCCAAGGTAGAGTTATTATTGTTGTTGTTGTTGTTGTTGTTGTTGTTTATTTCTATAGCGCTGTAAATGTAATGATACAAAGACAGAATTCTTCCAATGAATTGTATTGTATTAAAAGGGGAAATCACACAGCAAACAAACACCCACTCTCACACATACAAGGGCTAGGGAAATGATGGGACAGGCTTCACTAAGGGATAATTACCAAAAGTAAGATTCCTCCTTTCAAGTCTCAATCTCATGGCTGGAATTGGGACTCTGGCTTGGAGCTTCAGGAAGGCAGCCTGAGTTGGAACCAGGTAGAAATTCAGAAAGACCCCAGCATCCCATACTAGCTTCTTCCTCCTTCTTCTAACAAAGAAAATTTAGAATCTTTTATATACTAAAACTAGTTTCAAGCAAAGATTGTCTATCATACATCTAAGGCCAAATCTGTGTGGTGAAGAATCACTAAGATAGGCTTCCAAAGATGGGGAATAGCATTGTAAATTAGCTCTTTCCAGCTTGGGTGCAGGAAACATCCTGATGTAAATCAGTTCCCTCTTCCTGTCTTCTGGAAGTATGAATTCTTCTCTATTGCAGCTCCCAAACTATCTGATCTCTGTTTCAAAGCTTGATTTTGGGTCCATGGCAGCTAGGCTACATGACCAGGTGGGCTAAGCCTCATGGCGGCTTGCAGTCAGAGTACATTCAGGGGCATGGTAATGGGACACACAAACAAGGAAGACAATTTTCATAGCATTTCTTGTAACAATCTGTTTTCTTTATATTCAACAGTAAGCCTGCATTTGTAGTTGTTCCAGGTCTGTAAGGCTTTATGTTAGCACAATGGTATAGATTGTTAAAATCCTTCCTCCTATTTTCACTCCTTCTTCTGTGTCCAAGCCTGCTTTTCTTATAATAATTTCTGCATATAAGTTGAACAGGTAGGGTGATAAGATGCAGCCTTGTCTGACTCCTTTGCCAATTGCGAACCATTCTGTTTCTCCATGTTATGTTATGACAGTAGCCTCCTGCCCTGAGTACAGATTCCTCATTAGGACTATCAAATATGTTGGCACTCCCATGTCTTTAAGGGTATTCCATAGCCTTTCATGATCTATGAAGTCAAAGGCTTTGCTGTTATCTATAAAGCACATGCTGATTTTCTTTTGGAATTCCCTGGTGTGCTGCATTAGCCATCCTATGTGTGTAATGTGGTCTCTGGTGCCTCTTCCTTTCCTGAGCCCTGATTGGACCTCTGGGATTTCTCTCTCAATGTATGGTTGGAGCCTATGTTGCAGAATTTTGGGCATAATTTTACTTGTGTGGGACATCACTGTTATGGCCCTATAGTTTCTGAAGTCTCTTGTGTCTCCTTTCTTGTGGATGGTGATGTATATTGATAGTTTCCAATCTGCTGGCCATCATTTTGTTTTCCATATCTGCTGACATATGTTGGTTAGTACTAGAGTTGACTTCATCAACACAGATTGCAGCAGTTCGGTTGAAATATCATCTGTTCCTGAAGACTTTTTTTTTTTTTTTTTTGGCCATTTCTCTTATTGCAGCTTCCACCACTCTTTTTAGAATTTGGGCTTCATCTTCATCTTCCTCTTACTCTTTGTTCCATGTGTCCTTCATGTTCTCTTTTATATAACTCTTTTATATAACTCTTCTGTGTATTGTATCCAATATATGTTTTTTCCTTCCTGGTCTTGAATTATGTTGTTTTTATTGTCATAGAGCGTTATAGTCCTTGGTTTGAATTTTCCTTTGATTTGTTTGATTTTCTTTTGATTTGATAGGTCTCTTGTTCTTCCCTTTTTGCTGTTGTCTTCTGTTTCTCTACCTTGGTCATGGTAGTATTTTCTTTATCTTTACGCATTAGCCATTGTACTGTTGCATTCATGGTTCTCAGTTCATTTTTAATCTCCTCTTTGTTTTGTTTCTCTTCTTTCCTTTATTGCTTGTAGCATTTTGTTTGTCATCCATGGTTTCCTCTCTCTCTTTTTGATTATTATTATTATTATTATTATTATTATTATTATTATTATTATTATTATTAATTTCTATAGCACTGTAAATGTACACAGTGCATTACATACAAATAATCAAATCAATAAAAATATAAAACCAGCCAATGGCGTACAATCTACAAAACTTTGAAGTGTCTGTCTACATTCTTTTTTTATTATATCCCTGGCTTCAGACTAAATTCTTCCAGTTCATGGTCTATTATGCTTAGTAATGCACATCTGTTCCTTATATTGTTAATGACTTCTGTGGAGATATTGTTTAAATCATATTTTGGTATGGTGACTGGTTTAGTTTTCCTTTTGAGTTTATCTATTATACGCTCACGTGCTTCATTTCTTTTGCCTAATCCAAATCTGCCCAGTATTTTTTAATCTTCTTTGCTTCCAACTTTTGTGTTCCAATGCCCATTAATCAGCTTGATATCCTATGCTGGTGTGCTGTCAGTTTCTTCCCGTACTCTTTCATAGAATCTATCAATTTCTTCCTGTTCTGCATCTGTGGTTGGTGCATGTACTTGAATTATGGTGATATTCATAGGTTTTTCATGTAGCCTTATTAAAAAGATTAAGTCTTATTTTGCATTGTATCCTCTGACTGCTTTTGCTATGTCTCTTCTTAGTATGAAAGCCACCATTTCTTCGTGTCTTTTCATTCCCTGAGTAGAACATTGTGTGGCTGTTTGAATCAAAGTGGTCCATTCCTGTTCATTTTTACTCACTCACTCCCATTACTTCTAATTTAACATCACTTTTTCTCTTAAACCTCAACTCTTAATTTCTGGGGTCCCCACAACTTCAAATGTGTGAAACAAGTTAGCTGCAAACTTCAGGTCCTGGCAAGCACCTTTCTTCTTTAAAAGTGGCACCCCCAGTTTGCTTCCCAAATTGGTCCCTAGTGCCCAATTTGACAAAAGCTTTAACAGGCCAAAAATCCTTAGCTGCCAAGGGCAACTATATCTACTTAAACAGAAATCAAAAGGAGAAAGGGTAGAGGGATGTAGTGGTACTTGGAGAATTGAAACCCAGGTTATGAATTTCTACATGAATTTTCCCCATCCCTCTTTTAAGCTATTCAATTACTTCTTACAGTTGTTAATTCCATAGTTTAGTTATGTGTTGTACGAGAAATAGCATGTCCTGTATCTGCTATCATTCAGCTTCACTGGATGATTCTGCTTTCCAACCTTTTTCAAATTCACTTTATTCACACCATACATAATGTTACATTTTTCCATTAAGTCTCTGCTTACTCTACTTTGTCTGAATAGCCTAAATAGCCACAAGTGTTTTAACCTTTTTTGAGTTACTCTAGTCCCTTAATCATTTTGCTTGCACTGTTCTATAAGAGTTTTTTTGCTCTATACCCCATTTCTCAAGGGTGCTGACCAGAAGTGTAGCCAGTATTCCAATTGCTGACTGAGGCTTACAGAAATTATCATCTGTAAAATTTAACACTGCCCATCAGCTACATATGACAGTTTATCTATGGCTCAATACACTTCCTGGAAAGCCATATAGCATGCCTCATGGAACATGTTTAGCTTTATGTGTCATATGTTGTGTTGACTAGGTTAAAACAGAAAATGTCAATGAAGTACATGAATAAAGAAAGATGTTGAGAACAAAATCTGAGAACAATGTGCAAGTTCCCAGAGGGCACTGTTTAATATTGTGAAATATTGTTTGGAGTTTTGTAAATGAAGCAAAGAGCAGCCAGTTATATATCTTTAACAGCGAGCACTCCAGTCTAAGGCGGGTTACAGACCGCCTGTTTGGGGCACCCGCCCCTTTCCCCGCTGTATCGGGGCCTCAGCAGTCAGAACAGCAGCTGCTGAGGCCCCAATCCACCGCTTTCCGGGCCACGGGAAACCGGAAAAAGGTCCCTTCCCCGCAGCCTGGAAAGGGGTGTCCTTGGGGCTTTAAGCCCCAAGGACACCCCGCGGTGGCAGGGAGGAGGAGAAAGGGGCCACTTGGCCCCTTTCTCCTCCGCATTGCTGGCACAGCCGTCTGAAAGCTGTGCCCAGCGATGCAAAGCCGAGAAGGAGCTCCGAAACGGAGCTCCTTCTTGCGCTGCATAAAGGGTGCTCTAAGCGCCCTCACGCGGTGCAAGGACATCACGTCTGCGCCACCTCATTTGGAGGCGGTGCAGTCATGACGTCGTAATGGCGGCAGGAGTGTGGAACGGCCGTCGCCATTTTGTGCGCGCTCCGTGTGTGCTCGGGTTGGGGGCGTCTGGAAAGGATGCCCCTTTCTAACCCTAGCACGTGCGGGGCGCACACTTTAAGGCCCGTCTGTAACGGGACCAAGTTTCTATTTCTAAGTTTCCAACAAAAAAGATCTTTTTGTTGATAAAACTGGTAACTTGTTCTTAGAATATACAGGAAAAATGACTTCTTAAATCATGTGGGCCTCCACATGTTGTTGAACAGCAGCTCTCAGTATCCCTCATCACAGAATCATAGAATCAAAGAATTGGAAGAGCTGGACCTCTAGGCTATACTGTCCAATCCCTGCCATGCAGGAATACACAATCAAAGCACTCCCAACAGATGTCCATCCAGCCTCTGTTTAAAAATCTCCAAAAAAGGAGACTCCACCACACTCTGGGGAATTGTGTTCCACTTTTGAACAGCTCTAACTGTCAAAAGGTTCTTTGGTGGAAACTTTTTTCCTGGAGTTTGAATATGTCCCTCTGTGTCCTCATCTTTGGCGCAGCAAAAAATAAGCTTGTTTCTTCTTCCATATGAAACTCTTCAAATATTTAAACATGGCTATCATGACACTGCTTACTGTACTCTTCTCCATGCTAAAAATACCCAGCTTTTTAAGCCTCTCCTGGTTTGGCTATCCTCCTCTGGATATGCACCAGCTTGTCCACATTATTATTGAATTGTGGTGCCCAGAACTGGATACAATTTTTCAGATGAGGTCTTGCCAAACCAGAATAGAGTGGTACTATTACTTCCCCCAAGCTAGTCACTATAGCCTATTGATGCAGCCTACAATTGCATTGACTTTCTTAGCTGCCACATCACATTGCAACTCATGTTCAGCCTGTGGTCCACTAAAACTCTTAGATCCCTTTCAAATGTACTGCCATCAAGCAAAGTGTCACCCATCTTATATTTGTGCATTTCATTTTACTATCCAAGTGTAGTATCTACATTTCTCTCTCTTGAAATTCATTTTGTTAGTTCTGGCCCAGCTTCCTAATCTGTTACGGTTGTTTTGAATTCTGATACTGTCCTCTGGGTATTAGCAAAATCTCCTAATTTAGTATCATCTGCAGATTTGATAAGCATGCCCGTATTAAAGATGATGAATAGCCCTGGGTGCAGGACAGAACCCTGGCACTCCATTACTCTCTAGGACAGGGGTAGGCAACCTTTTTGAGCCGGGGGCCGAGTTGCTGTCCCTCAGACAACTGGGGGGCCGAAGCCAAAAAATAAATAATTAAATAATTTTTTAAAAAATTAAATATATACATAAACCAGGACAAATGTAGGACAACATTTTCGAATGGAAGACACTTTAAAAAAAAATGTAGGACACGCAAAAAAATTTGCTGATTTTAAAAAAAATGTTAGTATAAATGCATGATTCTGAGGCTTCTATAGACAATTGCCCCCCAAAGGCCCCACCAGCAATCGGCGGCAGGACCGGGCTGGGGCCAGTCTCAAGGCCTTGCCGGGCCGCATCCGGCCCGTGGGCTGCAGGTTGCCTACCCCTGCTCTAGGATGAGTGGGAGCCATTGTTGAATACTCTTTAGGCTCAGTCAGTCACCCAGTTACAAATCCACCTAACAATTGGATTGTCTAGCCTACATTTTACTAGACTTTTTGGAAGGATATAATGGGAGACCTTGTCAAAAGCCTGATTGAAATCAAAATACGGTACATCCACAACAGTCCCTTTATCTATCAAGCTTGTGATTCTTTCAAGAAGGAGAAGGAGACATTAGTCTGGCATGACTTGTTTTTGAGACACTCATGCTTACTTTTAGTAATCATGGTATTCCTTGTTAAGGAGTTTATCACACTGGGGAAATTTGGAAGTGTAAATAGTGATTAACCCATGATTAATCCACAATTGTGCGAATGGTTTTCACATGATATTGCGTGCAAAGCACTATTATCCTGTGAATAAGCAGTGATTAACCTGCAATTATGTGCAATTGCGCAAATGGTTTTCACATGATGTTGAGATGAAATATGATTAAAATGCCATTATTTCATGAATAACGAGGCAAGAAACAACAATAACTCATTTACTGAATTTTCTTGTGAATGACTTTCCACTTTTCTTACCTGGTTATTGCATGGTTCTTCATGGGATAATGGCACTTGTATTAATGTCATTTTAAGCATGTTTTAATGTCAACTGTGCAATTTTCACTGATTGATCATTGTTTAAACTCTCATTTTCCCCCATGTGATAAACTCCTAAGCATTTATAGATTGTCTGTTTAATGATGTACTCTAGAATCTGGTATTGATGTCAGGCTGATTGAATGGAAATTATTTGGGTCCTTGGCTATGTTGGATAGGGCTGTGGGGAACTGTAGTCCAACAACCTCTGGAAGGCTGCACAATTCCCACCTCTATCTCAAATATCAGGTTATTCTTTCCAGAATATTATTTTTCCAAGAATGACAATGAGAAAAGTTTTGGGTTGTTTTTTTTTTTTTGGGGGGGGGGGGGGAGTTTAGGTTACTTTGGTTTGTTTTGGTTTTCTCTTGGTACATTCAATGTTCTGGTAATTGTATTGTAAAAGCTAGTGTGTGCAGCCCTATTTGTAGCACATTAGTAGTTTTATACCAAATCCAACCAAAATAGAATGTACAGTATGTTGTTAAACAAAGATGAATTTGAGGACAACTATAATGAGAACTGGTAATTACAAGATGAGCTGTGGTGTTGCATTTCTTTATCTTCAGTCCTTGACATTTCTGTCTCAAATCATTATGTCATGTTCAGTACCGTCACATTGGCTTAGAATGTGAGACAGCAAACATGACACAAAATGTCACAGGAACCAAAATGATCTGTCAGCAAGCATGGGGGTAGGGGCATTATGGAGATATTTCGTCCCTTTTACATTAGAGCATTCATTAACAGAAAAAGAGTTTGACCCAATTTTGTCCATTTCCCTTCTTTACTTTTTTTTTAATTGAGCTGAAGGCCATATACTCCTCCTGACTATTACTGGAACTCATAACCACACTGAAACACACAAAAGGAAATAAAGGTGAGCAATCACAGGAACTTTGCTGCTGACAATACTTGTTCAAGTTATTTTACTGACTGAGGATGTATCCATTCCAGAAAATTATAGCACTGCTCCATCTCCTCTGGAATTCTGAGACTTGTTATTTCTTGAAGCATTAGCAGAAAACTCAGGAGAGTAAACTAAAGTCCCTCAGCAAGTTACTGATCTCAGGACTCTGTTTGATGGAGTCTTGGTAGCTAAAGTGATAATCAAACTGCTATAACTGAGCAGTGTGGCTACATCTTGAATCAAAGAACAAGATGACATCTGTTCCTATTTCATGTGGACAATTTTCCATGTTGCAGCAATAAATCCCACTGCTAATTATGCACTGTGTAAAGAGATTTTTTGTTTGCTGATTTCCTATGCCCTGCAGTACAGCTGTTCCACATGCAACTAGGTCTTTCATTCTGGTATTTATTCATCATATGTATATCATGCTCTTCCTTTAGGGAGCTTATACAGCATAACAGAGGCAACTCAGTAGCTTCCAATTCAGGCACTGTGCCAACCTGTAAACCTTTAAAAATGCCCCAACATTTTTCACACCAGTTGTTGGACCAGCTCTTGTACTCCTAGTAGTGGATACAGGCTAATTCTAAAATCAGAATCTGGTTGTGTGTGGAGGGGGATGTTATCACCTGGAAAGGCTCTAAGAAGGCAGAATGTGAGTGACAGAAACAGTCCAGTGCACAGCCAAGTCCAATGGCCTGGAGTTAAGCCAATTTAGTTCCGCTGAGGTCAATGAAACTAAATCAACTCAGAGTCAAGTATTTTAGCATAGCTCGCTGGTGAAGTGAGCTGCCTACATCATAAACCAGGCCCTCTATTTTATTTTTTTAACTATTCATTAGAGGTGGTTGAAGCTCAGGCAGAGCATCTGTTTATCCAAGGCCTTGCAACTGTATCCAATTTATAGATGGGAAGTTAAGCAATGTTGCCAGGCTAACAAAGCAAACCTTGCAGTTTGTATAATAATGAAGAACGTTGCTTGTCCCTTTGCTCTAAATTCTCTTCTCTGTTCTGAGTTCAAGAGCAACAAGACGAATAACAAAAACAGCAACAACAATTTTAAAAAGAAAAAAAGAGGCAAAACCCTAGAGAGGTGTAAAAATAAACCAGAGCAGTCTTTGCAAAGACAAATGAAAGAACCAGATGTTAAATGCAAAATGTAAAACCTATCAGAAAGAGTAATCAGGATTTTTTTAAAGGCATCTCTATTTTAGTGTGTAACTCTAGTTAAACTGCTTATATGAGGCTCTTATATAAATTATAAAGTGATACACTGGACTAAAACTGTTTTCAGTTTGTGCAGAGACCACTTTCACATCCACTGGTAGTGTTTCCTCCTGTTTTTCATTACTAGATGAACCAATTAAGTCACACTCAGATGACAGGGCATATGTGTGAAGCACACAATTTGTAGGTAAAATTCTTATGTGCATTGATCTCACCCAAACTCTGAAAAGTGGCTTCACTTTTTTAAGAATACGTTTTGCACACAAAGTGACACGTTGAGATGCTTGACATGAGAATACTCCAAAAGTCGTAACTAGATTTTGGCATTTAATAAGCCGTAAACTGCAGAAGCTATTTGCAGATGAAGTCTCATTTTTGTCCATCAGCAGGGGGCTGGGAGCATAATTAATTGAGTGAAAGTTAAAAGACGGACAGCATGGTTACATTTATGCAAATTCTGCTGCAGCACATCTAACAGAAGAGGAAAAATAGCTTGTAACTGATTGGTTTGGGTTTGGACCAAAATCCACAGGGCCCATTTAACCACAGCAGATTGTGCATACAACAATTAAGTTCTATAGTGTGTGTTCTTTTTCTATTTTTTCCCCTGTTGTTATTAAAACCTTGCCTGTAAGATAAGAAATACCAGAAAAAGGGCACACTTTCCTAGCAGTTTAAGGTTTAAGTCCAATGAGACAATTCTATTTCTGTTTTTAAGTTTCCTTGATTATCATTATACTGTATGTTTAAAGAAGCTAGCAAAACAAAAAATTAGACGATGAAATGTGCCTTCCACCATATGTCGGTCTCTGCTGTTTGTTTCTTTTATTCATATCCCAGGCATATGCATCCCTAGTACACCAAAGGTTCTGTTTAATTAGTTAGCTAAAAGCTTAAACCATGGAGATCAGGACAGATGCCAGAGGTATTAACCTAGGCTCTGCTTAGAGTGCTTAGAGTCTCTCACAATGATTTTCTCCTCTTTTGTACGTTTTAAGTTTTATGGTTGCTTGCAAGCACTTGGGTGTGACCTAGATGAAAGGAAAAGTGGAAAATAAGCTATATGGACCATCATCATACACAGGTTGCCCATCAGGTATGATGGACAAAAGTTTCTCAAATAATGCTAGTGGGTCGTCCCCCCCCCTTTTTTTTTTAATTACTTCTTCATGCTATTTTAAAAAAGATCTAGAAAGACAGGAAAGATGCAAAATGGATTTTGCATTTAGATAAAATTATAGGTAGGAATCCACATTAATGCAAGCTATTCTTTGAACATTTAATTACTGTTCCACTAACACAGACAACTATAGGGAATATCTGCACATTGGGAAGTTTTATTTCTTAAAATTTCTGTTACAATAGTTTATTATTTGAGTTTCTAGGGGGGAGGAGAATATTTTCACACACACCAATATTTTATATGAGTCAGTGCTATGTTATGATAAGTAGCAATAAAAATAGACTTTGGCTGGTTACAGACCGGCACTTGGGACGTCCGCAGGACGTCCCATTTTAAAAAAGGGCCATCTCTTCTAGATACCCCTGGCTCTAATACGGACTCTGTCCATACAATATGGCACCGGCCGTTCCACACGGCTGGCGCCATCTTTACGTATCGGACGCTGTGCGTCCGAACGTGTTGTGGCGCTAATGACGTCGCGAATGCGCCCCTGGTGCCTCACGATGTCATTAGGGCACCGCAAGAAGAAGCTCCATTTTGGAGCTTCTTTTTTGCTCTGTAACGGAGCCGTGCAGTTTGGCTGCAGCGGCTCCCTTACGGAGCAAACAGCGGCGGCGGCAGACCACCTCAAAGCGGCGGTCTATAACCTGCCATAGTAGCAGTAATCACTATATTTTATTTGCCATATCAATGCCCATGTGCCTTTTAGGATAACACAGGAAGATCCATTGGTCTAAGGTGCTCATTTTCAGAAGCTGAGGAGATCCCAGAGGAAGTGAGAACAACAGGGGGAAAGGAGATGCAATGATATCAAGGGATGAAAGTGAACAGATGTAGTTATATCAGCTTAGGTTTGGTTTCAGTAAGTAATGAGGTCAGTCACCTTATCTGAGGTCAGCACAATGGGGCATTTTCAAAACTCTGGAAATCTTTAGAAGGAGCATGGATGCCTCTCCTTATGCTATCTTGAAGCAAGTGAGAACAGAAGCAGCAAAACCAAAAAAAGATGTAACAAGCAAGTACTGCTGGCGGCCAATACTTTTATTAATAAACCATGTTGCTCTAGAGCTCAGCAATTCAGAGGAACCATAGCAGCCTAGAGGCCCTGTGATGAACATGTGAGGGGATGATCTGTCCTTACATTGATTTCCCTCTCACCCCTGTACACATGAAATCACTTAGCCCAATGAGTTGAACAGAAGGCCACCAAAAAGCCCCGTCACCCGCAGCGGAGGTTGGCATGCAGCTTGGGGCTGCAATACACACACACACACACACACCAGCAAAAGAACTTGCAGGCTTATGCTGGCTTTTTGGTGCTACTTTTGCTTTACCAACAATAAATTAAAAGTGGAAAGCCTGGGTTATTTTGGCGCGTTACAGACCCCCGAATTGCGTCGGTCTGCTGCCGGTGCCACATGCAGCGTCTGGGAGCAGCAGCTTCTAAACCGTGGGACTCCCGGACGCTGCGAGGAAGGAGCGCGGAAATCACGCTCCTTCCTGGGCCCCGGAAGTGGCACCGCAAAGTGCACTTTCGCGGCGTCATTTACTCCGTGACACGTCTGGACGCTAGGCATCCAAGACGTCAAAATGGCAGCGGCTGTGTGGAATGGCTGCCGCCATTTGTTACGGACAGAGTCCGTAACAGGAGTCGAGGCGTCTAGAAGAGATGCCCCTTTTTAAACTGGGACATCCTAAGGATGTCCCAAATGGCAGTCTGTAACCCGCATTTGTTAGCAATAGTAAGGAGAGGGTTTATTGCTGCTGTTGGTGCTGATACTTGAAACAAGTTGAAAGCATATAGGGAAATGCTTCTAGCCACAAATGTTTAGGTGAGCAAGAGACCTGGGGGGAACTGAGGGAAACAAGAAGAAAACAGGGTGTGGCATAATGTTAAGATGGGGAGTGCACATCCTTTAAGTCATCCATGGGCATTTTTTAAGCGAAACCCTCCAACCTAGAGAATTCACATCCACAGGAGGAATAAGAAGTATAATTTTCAGTGAGGGGCACTGCTTTTCACTCTCTTTTGTTCTACAATTTACCCCTGGAAGTGACTTGCCTGCTTGGCAGTCCCTGTCCAAATTCATCTATCACCTCCCTGTGATCTGGCTCTGTTCTTTTGTGTCCCTCTCTCCAACCTTGTCTTGTTACATCCTGCACTGACAATAGTACTATATGCCTAATGCAAAACAGAATTTGCTTCTTGGAGCAGAATATTTCGGGGTGGGGGTGGGGGGTGTAATCCTTGTATTTCCATCTGTCAGCCAGCAGTACAAGGCATCCCTCCTGGGCCATAACTGCACATGGGGAAAATAATCAGCATACTGTAGCAATCAATGGAGTGCTTTTCTTTTCTCCATCTCTCCAGACGATGTACTTCAACCATTGGAATACCACACATACTTCCCAGTAAAACCATCTCCTACCCAGAGTTTTATCCCGCCTGGAAGTTACTTATGCCAACCAGAAAGTAGGAAGTCATGCACACACACATGCATCCATCTATTTTTATAAATAAAACTGAATGTTCAGAGCTTCTGAGTTTCTTTTTTTAAAATGTGGCTGCATGAGTGAAAAGAGGGAAGAATTATGCCATTTCCCATTTCTATTGAAATTAGCATACCATTTTAGCATACAGATCTCATATATAAAGCAATGTTGGGGGGGGGGAGAGTCCATTTTTAAAAAATCTCTTTCTTTGGAAATTCACACCCAATCAAATAAATTTCACCTAATATTGAAGTCCTATTTTTAAAATTTCTGATCAAAAGATCAGAGGAATGTTGGGCAGCTGTGAGACTGTTAAGCTTGCCACTCTCCAATTTGGCATCCTCAAGAATGAGCACTGTGGCAGACATATAAAAGGGGTTCTAGCCAAGGTCCCTGCCAAAATAGCTTTATCAAGGTGGATTATGTAAAGCTATATGCAAGGTGTCATATTGAGCATACTAAAGTTACAGTTCTTTGAACTGATCAGGCTCTTTTATGTAGAACACAGATTCTTAAGAGAACAAAACATATAATGCAGGAAGTACTGTTATAAGGTTTATGCAAAAAATTTAAAAAATTGATAGAAAGTATTTGGGGGGGGGGCAATATAACCAGTTTTTCTAAAGAGTTTTGTTTTGGTACTCTTAATAGTGCAGATATGTTCAATAGAATAATCAAATCAGTGTACCTATGAAAGAATGGAGGAAGAATTCTTTTGGTACAATTCAAGAAATTCATCCAAATTGTTATCCATTTTCATATTGAAGAAAGATATACATTTTTAAATTTGAGATGGCCTTAATAATAATAATAATAATAATAATAATAATAATAATGCAATAACATATGGGAACAGTCAGTCTTTCAGGGAGATGAACTCACCTGGAATACTATGAAGATTTTCACACTTGCCTGAATCGCTGGTTAAAAGAAGCCGCTCTGAGTAGCTTCCTGGAAGGGGTGTCACAGGTGTGCTCATGTGCCATGATGACACCCCTTCCAGCAAGTGCCATTTGGGTGCTGCGTGCCATGGATGTCATCATGGCATGCGACATGTGGATGGGCATGCACTATGATGGTGGCAGGGTGGCGGAACTAGGGCTCGGAGCATGTGACTGCTCCACCTTAGTTCAGCCCTAGTGCCAGTCTGTACTGCCTCTATGTTTAGTCTGGAGAACAGAAGGTTAAGGAGTGACATGATAGCCATGTTTAAATATTTGAAGGGTTGTCATATTGAAAATGGAACAAGCTTGTTTTCTGCTGCTCCAGAGATTAGGACACAGAGCAATGGATTCAACCTACAGGGAATGAGATGCATTAAAAACAACCAGCCCCACTGACTTTCTGCTCTGTTATGCACTAACTGAAGTTACAACCACATGCATAAAAAGGTATCGCCTCCTCTATATATTTTTCAAACACTACGGTGACAGAAAAATCCAGTGACTCCTGTTTAGCCCCACACCTTTGCACAGGCATTGACTTGAATAGATGCAAATATAATTGAAGTCAAAACTGACAAACACGGTGTATACCTGTGAAATCTGAGGCCAGAAGTACTTGTCCACATGTCAAATGTTAACAGAAGCACCCGAGATCTTCTGTCTGCCTGAGCAGCCTCACCTGCAGGACAAGGTATAGCAGACACCTCCAGAGCAATCATGGAACTGTGTTCTCAATAGTATAGGCTCTTTCTCTGATGTATATGCTGGCAGACCCACAAGGAGTGGGAAATTAGGCATGGAATATTTGTGGTCAGATTGCCCAACATCTGTTCCTTAGCTTAAAGGAAAGTAGATTGGAAGGCATTTGGCTCCTGAACACAGTGCCTGGACAGGAAGAGTTAACCCTCTTTCCTTTTGCCATTTACACAATTTAAATTGTCCCTCAAAGCATCCTGGCAGACATTTATTAGGATTAGTTATTTATTAGGACCACTATTAGGTTTTTAGTAATTTGGCAGGTGTTTCAATTGGGGGAAATGAAAAGGGTGATTTTTAAAATCTTTCCTGAGTACTGAGACTCTTACCCAAATCTCTTTCTACAGATTCTTTTAAACAAAGGCCTGAAAGAATCAAATCACTAGTAAACTCTGAGAGTCAGGTCAGTGCAACAGTCAGTATGTTGGACCACAGCCAGAAATAGCTGGATTTGCATCCCTGCCCAGCCGTCAGGCTCAGTGGGTAATCCAAAACAACTCATTATCTTTTATATTTTATATTGTGTTATTTTATTTACATCTTGCCTTTCTTTCTGTTTCATGGTGGTATTTTTAAGAATAATTTGAGTGAAGGAAAGAACTATGTCCCCCATATTGACCTCCTTGGAAGAATTAAAATGTAACTAATATAAAGTGTGATACAACAGAGCATCTGTTGTTTGTTTCTAAGGGGGAAATAGCATACAGATCCTGATAGATCTGAATGCAAGAAAGAAAAATCCATGGCCTTAAAAGAAGAGCCTAGTTTGAGCCCATGTGCAGAAGTGCACAGCCAAAGGAAAAAGTCCATTTGTCTATTTTAGGAGTCCTTGGTGACTAATAGGGGTCATGTTCCCTTTTGCAATCACCATCTTTCTGAAGGAAATCTTACTGTTCCATAAACACTATGTTTTAAATGAAATTTAATTACTGCAGTTTATCAGAAACTACATGAAGAGTAAGTAAAAGAAAAATCTCACACCAGGGAAGCATGATGTTCAGCTTTCAGTGAAACGTGGCAGGCTCTCATGTTTCCAGGCAAATGATCCTGCCACAGGTGTGAATAGGAAAAGCAGGTGAAGAAAATCAAATATTATTCTGATGGGGGATATAGACAATTCATTGGCCCACACTGCATTCCTCTCTCAGCATGTTGTTGTGTCTGTCAAGCATAGAAATAAGTTGCATATAACTTTCGTATTAGAGAAAAAAAATAAGTAGCTGAAGCTATGTAACTCATGGTACCATTTTCCCAACCCTTTCCCAACTATCTGTATGTGTAAAGTTAGGCCATTAGCATGGGAAGTGAATTCCTCATTTGGAGATGAGATTCTTCCTAGTACAACTGCACCCTGCCTAATGGACTGAAACATAGTAGAAGGGAAAAGGGGAGGGTGGTCCTCTGCTTAGGAATGTTATTTGTGGGCTAAATCCAGCTTTTTAATGTTTCTTCCTCTCGGTGTGCCTTACCTGCTGTTTAAATGATGCATGCATCCTAAGAAGCCGGAATCCGTGCCAAAGCAATGCTCCAGTCCTAAGGACAGCTA
>NC_056524.1:129256567-129300272 GCF_019175285.1 Sceloporus undulatus | reverse complement strand
TGGCACAGCTTCTGGCCTCTTAAGATGTGTGTGTCATTTAAACAGCATGACTCCAAAGTGACCCGAAGCAGCTTTATTTTGGCCTATCTGTTCGGGCCCTAAGTCTGCAAGTTGCTTTACAGCAGTTTAAGCATAGCAGGTATTTTTGGTGACTTCCTGATTGTTTGCTCTTGCATACTCACTCTCTTTTTGTCTCATTCTAACATCAGTCATATATTTCCTCTTCCCCCTCTCTCCTCCATGTATTGTGCTTTTCACAAGTATTAATATATAAAACTACTTTATATGTTTTACAAATAGATTAAGTTCATTTATTTTCTGTGCTACATCCTGTGTGGATGGTGGATGGACAATGGACTGGTTGTTGTTCAGCATCCAATTTGCTAATTTCATTACTCTGCTTGTAAGAGCCAGCACTATGTTTTACATTCCCAACTGTCTTCTTCAACAACTGATGCACATTAGTGGTTATGGTAAGCAATGTGGGAGGACCAGAACATTGGTTAATGAGCTGAAACAAGGGCCCATGTACTTTGATACATGAGATATTCAGCATTTTTATTACAGTCCTAAGTACTGGAGCATGGCTTTGGCGTGGCTTTCAGACTCTTAGGACGCATGCATCATTTAAACAGCATACTTCCAAAGTGACCCGAAGTGGCTTTATTTTGGCCTGTCTGTATGGGCCCCATGTGAGCAAAAAGGAACAAGTTTTAGCAGGGAAAGGGTATAAAAAAACCAATGGCTGTTTGTAATAAATAGGGATAACTTAGAGGTATTTTCAATTGTTTTGTCTGCTTTTCATTCACTCAGAATGAGCACAGGTCCTATCGTCTTTAGGCTACCAGTTCTCCTGACATATGTGGTTATTCCCAAACAACTGGCAAGGAGCCCAGCTGCTTTTTTGTTTTCTGACCACATGGCCATCTGCTTGAGTGCTGATGCAAGCCTTTTGGGCAATGTATATGGGTGAGGAGGTCAGGGTGCAAAAGTGTCTGCTCCTTCTAGAGCGACCTTTGTCTGGTTCACTTGCTTGAAAATAAGGGAGAACTGCCATATTGCCTTGCAAGCTGTGTGTCTTGGTTCCCTGAAGTGGTAGTGTTGCCAAGGTCTTTTAGCTTCTCTAGAGTATATCATCTTAAATTCCCTCGCTCTGTAGCTCTTAAAAGCTTCTGTTTATTTTCCCAACAAAGTGAAATTACTGGCATGCTATTTTGTAAATAATACTGTACGTGTATTTAAGCATATGATACAATCTGCACAAGATACTTTCGAACAGAAGGTACTCCACATTTGCAATATGCCACACTCAGGCACTATCCATTTTCTTTCCATGCCATTCCAATTCTTTTCTTTTTAGAAGATCTTTGGTAATATGGAGATATCTCTGAGCTACACAAGAGTAGATTCTGACTCAAGGAAAAGCTTTTGCATGGGTACTTGTCTCACTGACAAAGTAGATGTGTACCATATGGGATATTAGTAAAATCTGGCATTGATATACAATGTTTCTACAATATTCATCCTGTACAACTCTACAATTTTGACTGTACAATTTTGTTTTTGTTTATTTTTTATTGATTAAAATCAGCATTTATTACATCTAAATTTACAATGTTGATATAACATGTGATTATCCATATTTCTATTTACATCTTGTTCTATGATGTTCATTACAATTACAATAAATATAATATTGAATACTAGAACCCCCTTGCTTGATTTTTGTCATAATTTACATATTCTCAAAATACTTATTATTTTCATTTTCTATAACATTACTTTTCATAACTTAAATGCCCCTTTTAACCATGTTGTTATTTTTTTAACATATACCATTAATCTAATTTTATATTTTCCAGTACATTTTCAGAAAGTCGTCTATTAATTTCCATTTCTTGACCTCTTCATTCTTATTTTTTAATATCGTGGTCAATTATCCATTTCTCTTATAGTTAATATTTTTGTAGCCATTCATCTAGATCTGGAACTATCTTTTTTCCCCAATATTTTGCCAACAGTAATAATAATAATAATAATAATAATAATAATAATAATAATATTTATTTGTATACCGCCCTCTGGCAAACCAATCCGGGCGGTTAACAACAGTAAAATATAAAACATGACAATTAAAAACACGTTATCCCTCCCCCCTTAAGACAGTATTAAACAGTATAACATATTAAAACACAATATCAATGCATAAAAACAACAATTAAAAACTAAAAACCCTGATATCCCTCTGTTGATCCTCGACCATCACTAAGATGGGGCCATGGGAGGAAAGAGGGAATCAGGGAACCTGGGCCGGGATGGTTAATCTGGAAAGGCCTGCCGGAAGAGATCCGTCTTGACCGCTTTTTTAAAGCTGTCTAATGATGTTATCTGACGGATCTCATCCGGCAGGTCGTTCCAGAGTTTGGGGGCGACAGCAGAGAACGCCATCTGGGAGGTCGCCGCAAGCCTAGATTTTAAAGGCTGTAGTAAGTTCCTCCCAGAGGACCGGAGAGCGCGGGGAGGATTGTACGGGAGGAGGCGGTCCCTAAGATAGCTTGGACCCAAGCCATTTAGGGCTTTAAAGGTGATAACCAACACCTTGTACTGGGCCCGGAAGCTGATAGGCAGCCAGTGGAGGGACCTCAAAACCGGAGTAATGTGGTCCCTCCTAGATGTTCCTGAGACAAGCCTGGCTGCCATATTTTGAACCAGCTGTAATTTCCGAGTCAAGCACAGGGGTAGCTCCATGTAGAGTGCATTACAGAAGTCAAGGCGTGAGGTTACCAGCGCGTGCACAACCGTCTCAAGACCCCTTACTTCCAGAAAAGGGCACAGCTGGCGTATCAGCCGAAGCTGATAACAGGCACTCCTGACCGTCGCATTTACCTGATTTGTCATCAGGAGCGACGAGTCAAGGAGCACCCCCAGACTGCGAACACAGTCGCTGGAGGAGCGTGTCACCCCATCCAGGACTGGAGCTTGCAACCCAATTCTTGGTTTTGGGGCCGCTACCATGAGCACCTCCGTCTTGTCTGGATTCAGTTTCAATCTGTTTTTCTTCATCCAGCCCACTACCGCCTGAAGACATTCTTTGAGAGAAGAGATGCCATCGGAATTTGAGGCTGACGAATGAGATACAGAGAAATAGATTTGGGTGTCATCAGCGTACTGATAACACCCAGCACCATGACTCCGTATTATCTCACCCAGCGGCTTCATATAGATGTTAAATAACATCGGGGACAAAATAGCCCCCTGAGGAACCCCACAAGTGAGGTACCTCTTACTGGAGCTACAGTCCCCGAGTAGCACCCTCTGAGACCTGCCCGAGAGGAAGGACCGGAACTACTGCAAAGCAGTGCCCCCGATACCTAACCCCCTCAGGCGGTCCAAGAGGATGCCGTGATCTATAGTATCAAAAGCCACTGAGAGGTCTAAGAGCACCAACAGGGTCACACTCCCCCTGTCAATGCTCAGACGCAGATCGTCGGTCAAGGCAACCATGGCAGTCTCAACCCCAAAGCCTGTCCTAAAGCCAGTTTGAAATGGGTCTAGATAATCAGTTTCATCCAAGACAGCTTGGAGCTGAAGGGCAACCGCCCTCTCGATCACCTTGCTCAAAAATGGCAGCAATGACACCGGCCTATAATTCCTCATATCCAGGGGGTCTAGGGAAGGTTTTTTCAGGAGTGACCTAACCACCGCTTCCTTTAAACAAGATGGAACATGTCCTTCCCTGAAGGATGCACTGATGATATCCGTGAGGAATCTCATCAATGCATCCCCCCCCGGACGGCCAGCCATGATGGGCAAGGGTCGAGAGGGCAAGTATCCTGGCAGCTGTTACTAAGTAAAGAACGATCTTCCAATGTGTCTTTTCTATTGCATTTCCCATAAAGGAAGTCATATTGTGTAAGCAAAGTTCTGGTGCCATAGCATATTTTATATTGAACATTCTTTGTATTGTGTACAATTTTGATCTATAGGTGTGAAGGGTTGGGGGAGCTGTGTTTTCCCAGCTAAAACATTCCTTGAAAACCATTGATGATTGATAAGCTGCACCCATTATTCCAATAGACTTCCCCTCCCCACAGCTCATAATGTACTATTTTCACTCTGCAAACATTTTGGGCTGAGATTATGAACTGAGATTTTATAAGATTTTTCATATGCATCATTACTGGTTTTCAAACTAAATACATGAAGACAATTTTTTATTAAGAATAAAAAGTTACTTATGGCTAAAACCTTTATGTTGCTGAATTTTTCATTAATTGCTGTGAATTTTGGATGTTCCTGGTATGTTCTTGGTGGAATATTTCTTTATTGCCATTATTTATTGCAGTGTTTGACAAGAAATTTTATAGGTTACTTAGCTTAAAACAATATTTTTATTACTCACTAGCTATACCTTGCCACGCGTTGCTGTGGTTCAGTCTGGTTAAATGGAAAAGAAAGAAAAGAGAAAGAGCACGTTTCTAAAATCTTTAATTTCGCAATGTTTTGTGGGTATACAATATTTTTTGTTGTTTCTTTGTCTGTGTAGATATAAAGATTGTATGGTTTGCTGACTCTACAACATGCAACATATAATTGCCCATGTGAGAAGCAATCCGTGTCTAGATCTAAACTGCACAATTCTAAAGATTGGCCCTGAGCTTTGTTGATGGTGATTGCAAACACCAATCGAATTGGGAATTGCAATCTCTTAAAATGAAATGGCATATCCATTGGAGTGTGTTGCTGTTACGACCAACAGATGATGCAGTTTTTTTAAATATATATATTTACCTGTCACATGTGTGAGATCTATATATAAAAACCTATTATGTATATAAAAACATGTGGATGGAATGTTGTGTCAAAATTTCAAAGCAATTGTTGAAGACCTTTCAGAGATTTAAGATTTAAACAAACAAACATTTACATTTTTTATTTATATAGATTAGTAACTAAGTACTAGAATCGTAAAAGCCATGTATTCCCTATTACCATGTATGGATGTGAGAAACAAGATAGGAAGATAATCAATTAATTTGAAATGTGGTGCTGGAGAAGAGTGCTGAGGATTCTGTGGATAGCTAAGAAGACTAACAAATGGGTCCTCAAGCAGGTCAAGCAAAAAATCACCCTAAAAACCAAGATAAAAAAACTGAAGCATACTTTGGACACATCATGAAAAATCGTGAGTCATTGGAAAAAGCAATAATACTAGGAAAGGTGGGAGGAAGTGAAAGGAGAGGAACGCCACATGCTAGATGGATGGACTCTGTTAAGGAGGTCACAGGTATGACTTTGCAGCAACTAAGCAGAACAGTGGAGGACAGAGAGTCTTGGAGATGTCTCATCCACAGGATCACCATGGGCCAGGATCAACTCAAAGATGGTTAACAACAACAACAAACTAATATATAATTTTTAAATGCTTTTCAAAAGCCATTGAAAAACATAACAATGGTCTAAAAGAGTCCCAGATGTAAAATGGATTATTTTAATTAAAATGAATAAACATTACTCATTAAATTAAAAATATTTTTATTAATTGTTATGTTATCTTTTTTTAAAAAAAATGATAATCTTGGGCTTCATTATTCCAAAATGTAACACATTAATGAATAACTTTGGCCCCATACAGACAGGCCAAAATAAAGCTGCTTCAGGTCACTTTAGAGGTATGCTGTTTAAATGATGCATGCGTCCTAAGAGTCCGGAAGCCGGGCCAAAGCCACGATCCAGTCCTAAGGACTGGTGCGCAGCTTTGGTACAGCTTCCAGACTCTTAGGACGCATGTATCATTTAAACAGCATACCTCCAAAGTGACCTGAAGCAGCTTTATTTTGGCAGTCTGTATGAGGCCATTGTTACTTTCCAGGCATACACTTTCAAACATTTTAAGGATTCTTTATTTCCTGCCTTTCTCCCAATATAGGGACTCAAGGCAACTTGCAGCAAATTTAAAACCTTACAAATTATACACACACACACACACACACACAAGATTTAAAAATATAAATATAACATATTAAAAACCATTAAACAATTTGTAATATTTAAAATGTTAAATATTAAAATATTAAAATGTAAGTTTAAAAACTCTATACAAACCTTAAAATCTGAATTGCTTAGCATTTAAAAGCCAAGCCCTCATCAGTATGAAACAGCCTGATGGCACAAATATGTTTTTACCTGCCTCTGAAAGGAAAACAGGGCTGGGGCCATCCTTGCCTTTCTAGGGAGGAAATTCCAAAGTCTGGGAATATGTTTTGGGGCCAAGTATTGCAGTGGCAGACAATGCCCTAAATGCAGACATGTTCATTTAGCATCATCATATCCTAACAGATGCCCAGGTGTAAACTATGTTTAGAAGGCCATTCTGCACATAGGGGTTAAATTAACCTCATGGTCAGAGCTTAAGAACATGCTTGACTTTTAATAAGTTTAATGTGGTTATCTAGAACATCATGGATTTTACTGGCTGGGATAGTAAAATATGGGAAGGTAGGACATTGTCCCTTATTTCTATTTTCAATTATGCCACTCTCCCACTAAGGCCTTATGACATGGTCTGAAGATATCTATCAAAGGGCAAAACACATGGCCTGATAGAGTGGCATCCCGCTGCCCCTTTCAGTGCCAGATCAGGGCTGCAGCAGCCACATGCCATGGCCCTGATCTGGCAGTTTGCCAGCTCAAAAAGATGCAGCAAAATGCTGCTCCTTTTAGATCCAGCAAAAATAAACCTTTGCCATTGCAGTGGCATTTTTTGGTGCTCCTTTTGGCATGTGGTTTATAAACACCATGCCAAAGGAGTGTCTTGATGCCTCCCACCTTGTGGTCAGGTGGGCAGCATGACTCCAGCATGAGGGTGGCATCGGGACGTGTCTTGTCCAAATGCCACACCCCAACGCTTCCAATCGGTTCCTAGACAGAAGACCACATGAAAAAATCTACATCTGTTGTGAAGGTCCATAGAAGAAAGTTCGGCTATAAATACTGTAAAGATAATTATTATTGTTTACAGGTTTATATATAGAATGTTTTATCTACTGAATTGTCTCCTGAGGATCACATTTGACATACTGTCAGGTCATTTTGTACATGACATGTACATTTGTACATTTGTAGGGTCATGTGTTAAGAAGAGACGGTGAAAGAATTTTGCTTCCTGAGATGGAGCAGAAAATACTTTGCCCAGCATACATGCCCACACCCACAAAAACAAAGTAAAGAGTAGCAATGGCTTATTTTGGCATCTAAGAGAGAAAAAAAGAATTACAGCTTCCTCTCCCATTCCAATGAAAATGCAACAATAATAAGTGAAACATCTTGCAGCCCTTCCATTGACATTTACACATAGTTGCCTGAGTTGGTAGCTGTCTAATGTAAGGACCAGCCCTCATTCTACTATAGACATACAATTTATCAGGGGCTTCAGTGACAGAGAATGCAATAGTATCTGGAACTCAAGGATTCAGGAAAATATCTTCTGTGGTAGGCAAAGCTGCCTTTTAAGGTAGTTGATTCATTTTTCCCTGGTTTTGTCACTGAAGATGGTTGATCACAATAGGATTTAAATGAACCCAGAACATATTGAACAGACACAATGGTTTCCTGGCATATTTCACATTTATAATACTAGTTAACACCTCATCATCCCAAGGGCTCTCTTGGCCAGTTTAATCATATCTCCTTTCTGGCCAGCATCACACTAGATTCCAATAAGTCTCTCTATATGATTGTCTGCTTATCTTGGCTTTAGGTAAAATCTTGGAGATTGTTGCATTCAAAATAAAGTGATTTAACCCTGCTGGGATACAGTCACATTATAGGTTTCTATTGGGAATTATCACATTCAGAAGCACTGCCGCTGGACAACTGCATCTTGGGTCCCAGCCACTCTTAGCCTGCCACTTTTCAAAGACAGCAAGATCCTGTTTTGGAAAAGCATGAGACTAAGAGCCTGGGATGTAGTCACCAGTGGCAGCAGTGACATTTTTGAATGTGATAATACCTGATAGTAACCTGTAATGTGACTGTATCCCAGCAGGGGTAAGTTGCTTTATTTTGAATGCAATAATCTCTCTTTCTTCCTGCCTTTGCCCCCAACAACCATAATTAAAACTGAACTGGTTACCTTATCACTGTACCCACAAGCTTTGCATTTCTATTACTTATTCACACATATAACCTGCTCATTCATGCCCATTAAAGTGCTGTTCCTAGGCACTTCACTGCATGCATCTAATGAAGTAGACTTAAGACTATGAAAGCTTAGGCTACCAACTTCTTTCTCTTAGATAAACTCAAAGATGCTACAAGATCCCTTTGCATGCTGATTTGGATTGACACGACTATATCTTTGAATTCAAAGATGCAGAGTTACTGCACAACGCAGTCTGGAAAATTACAGTCCAGTCTGTAAACCTACACACATTTACTTAGATGTAAGACACACTTAACTCAGGAAGACCTACTTCTAGATAGCTACATAAAAGATTTGCAAAGCCTGTGATTAACTGAAGAGAATAATGACTGTGGAATCAGAATAAATTAGGAACCCAGCTTTCCAATGCAAATTATTTTTCCCTTCATAGTCAGCTGGATTGTCAGTTAAAATGGTAAAGGAGAGCATAGAATAAAATACCTAAACTGACCTTTATGGGGTACTGCTGTACAGCAACCATGAGAAAGCTCACACATAATTTTTGGTTTTTTGATGCTATTCATAAATAGTAAACAATTTCAGGAGAGCCAGGGGTGGGAAAAGGAAGAGAAGGAAGAACTGACCCCTGCTCAGCATTTACTTAAGCAGAATTGGCATTAATAGAGTATTCTGTCAAAAATTCAAGTTCAGGAAAATGGATTGCTTTGTCCGTAGCAGCAGCTATCTTAGCAGATTGCACTGTCACCGCTTCACGCAAAGAGCATTGCAACACCATTAGTGGACATAAATAATGCACAAGCTCTTATGCGGTACTCAGCTAAGTGCATGGAAACCTTGGGCTCCCGTTGTCAGAAATTCAATGGATTAGTACCTAGATTTATTTTAAGTCTGTAAAGCACTTTGTTCTTGACAGCGTTCAAAGTAGAAAGAGTGCTATCCTGAATGTGCATCTTAATACTGTCATGCCTGTCTTGTAAGAGCAGATGATATATGGCCTACAATACAGCTTTTTAATATTTAAAACTTTTCACTCGGCAGATGCAAATGTATAGATATTAATAGAGATCTACAGCTGCTTTATTGATCTGGAAATGCAAAGCACAAAACAAAACAAAGAATAAGAACGGGTGGGGGAACCCCTTTGAGGTAGGATCAGTAAAAGAACTGTAACATTTGCAGATTTCTCAGATATATGATAGTATGTAAATTGCATCCATAATGATTTATTCTCTTGAGATTTGCCCTTGTGTTAGATTCTTGTTCAATATCACATGCACGTCTCCTTAATTCCAGAAATGGTGCATGTTCTCAAACTTCAGTTCTAAGTATTTTGTTAGGATGATGTCTTCCTAGCTTTCCATGTATGTCCCAGTTTATCCATAAGACTGAGAATAGTTTTGATGGTCTTTAAAAATGTAACCCATCCAAAGAACTGGACTATAGATCCCTGCAGATCCCCTATTTGTTTTCCATGTTCTTCAAGTTCCCCACCCATAAGTGCCAGGTCTGAACTCCTGCACAGTATCATCTTGCTTTACTTTCATGTCTCAGCTTGAAAGGTCTTTGAATAAATTCACATTCAAAACAATTTCTTTGAATTCCTAATATTTCTATGTAGTCTTAAAGCATAATTTCCTACAAAGTCTAATCAGTGGCTACAGTTGCACATTATCCCATGCTATCTATTTTCCTCCCATCTCCCTCATTTTCTGCAACTCCTCTCTCTGTTTTTCTTGCTCAGATCTGGCCACGGCAAACCCAAATGAGAAACTAAATGCATATATGCATTTCAGACCATAGGCAAGGTTGATTTATCACTTGACTGAACAATCATCCCCTCAGCTCCCAAAAAGGGAAATTTTGAACATAGTAAAGTAAATATCAGAGAGTAGGCTGTTGGCTTAGATGTCTCCCTCATGAGCCAGTTTTCTTATAAAGAAAGTGTGTTGTAGAGTCATCATTACCTTTATTTATTTATGTGCATTTCTGTAATGCATCTAGTCTCTGCAATCCTTATTCACTTTCACACATTTCAGTTCATGAACAACACTTTTTGAAACTTAACCTAAACCTTAACTAGTTTCTCTGGGTACCCAAAGGAATTACAAGCTGCCCTGGAAGTAAGTAGCCATCTGTAGGGAACTTTCCCTTCTTTGCTCCCTCCACAAATATGTAGTTAGAGGGTGGACTGTCAAATCAGAATGGCATGCCCTAAAATAGTATTTTAATCAAATTGCAAATAATAAAAGTGTTACAGTACCTAACCTTGTTTATACCTAAGATATCTTCAGGAGTCTTGCTGACCATTGAAAATCACTACATTTTTGTGTTTGTTTTTGAAGACATTTTAAAGCATTTGATATACGTTTGAGAAATTGCTTTACTGCAGCAACAGCACTGTGGGCCTTCTCTCTCTCTCTCTCCCCCTTCTCTCTGGCCTCTGGATGTGCTGGAGAGTTAAGCACAATAATCCCCCATGCATTTGAAAGGATAACAGCCCCCTTTGTGTAGATTAAAAGCAGTTTTCTATTGACACCGGGGTGGTAATGCAAGAACAGCAATATCTCATGTGAAGGTCAATCTTTCACAATGCCACTAAGACATAAAATCTTCATTTGAAATAATAACAGTTACCTTTTCCCTTTGCCTGCATGCTCCATGAATTTCCCCAGAAGTCACTGAACCAGCAGGCAATGAAGTATTCATTACTGAACCCTACAATATCAAAGTCACAATATGTGTGTCACTAATGCCCACTGGTGGGGGTGAGAGTTAAGAAAGAGAGAGAGATTTGAAGCATACTAAGGATATCACAAAATATGCACAAGATAACATTCACAGATAGTGTATATTGTTATCTTTCTATAAATGCGTTAATCTGCAGCATGTAAAGTTATCTGATTAGCATTCCTAAAAACAGGCTCATAGATTTAATTTGTAATTTGCTTCAAGTAAATGCTACCACTGCTCTTAGCACATCCATCTTCACATTACTGGCACTACATTTATGAAGGGCACCAGTCTTTATTCGTTCTGGGTCTCAAATCATCCTATTGATCTCAGCAGGCCTGATTCGCTTTCTCTCTCACACACATATGCATTTCACTTCATTTCTTTGTAGTGCAGTGGATCTTTCTTATACGCTGGGGTTTGGTTCCAAGATCCCCCGTGGATAACAAAATCCTTGGATGCTCAAGTCCTATTAAATGTAATGACATAGCAAAATGGCGTCCCTTATAAAAAATGGAAAATCAAGGTTTGATATTTGAAGTTTATACTTTTTTTGAACGTTTTCAAACCGTGGATGCTTGAATCCGTGTATAAAAAAATCCGTGTATAAGGGCCAACTGTATCTCATTAGCACACAAATGAATAAATGAACCATAGTCAAAAGAACAATATTTGTGGCAACAATGCAAGATGTGAACATTGATCAGTGATATACCCATGATAGTAAACTTATTATTAATTGACATCACACTCAACATGTGATGAACATGTATGAATAACAAGCTTAAAATGTCTCCAACCTATTACCTTTATGAACAACATGTAATTTACCAGCAATAGTGTGGCTCCATGCCATCTGTCTCTCACCTAGAGCCCCCTTTCACTTGCTCTTGGTCCATGGGAAAGTTGGTTTTAGTAGTAAAGAAAATATACTCTGCACCTGAGATGGTCCTGCGCATCTACTCATCTCAGTTGATGGCATTCTTCCAAAAGAAGGTAAGAATTAGACCATGGAGGAGGCCAACTCATGAGTGAGTGTGAGCGTGTGTGTGCAGGGACTAAGGCAGAATTTTTGTGTGCGGTTTCCAGATATTGGTAGAAGGGTACTTGAGCAAGAATTAGAATAATTCTCCCAAAGGGCTTTGTATACCCCTGAGTAGACTCTAATTGACCTCTTATTTGGAAATAATTTCTTGTTTAGCAGAACTGATTTACAAATTCTTCCAGAAGGAAGTGATACTAGTAATGCTACCCAAATTTCCTAGCATGTTTTTTTTAAAAAAATAAACTAAAATTTGAAGAGAATTTCATAGTTCCTGATCATTAATTATTTTTCAAAATAATTATAGATCAGTCACATTTTTCATAGGACAAGCATTGCACACACACTGATATCTTCTAGTAGCAAAGCAGGGAATGAGAGAAAGGTACAAATAAGATATGTAGTACCTAAATGACATTGTATGATCAAATCAGGAACTAGCTTTATTTATTCCTGATCACACGAGGTTCTCAGAGAAGAATGTGGAGAGACACTGCATTATCCATACTTTCTTTGTTCTACACAGGTTCCTCCAAATTGGCTTCCAAATTTCACTTTAAGCAAATTTTAGTGTTAACACTGATTTCCTATCCATTAGCTTTGTTTGCACAAGGCCATCCATGCAGTTAGTGTATCACCACCCAACAGGCTGGCTTCAAAGATGGGATATTTGGATGGCTTCCAATGTCATTTTAAAAAAAACATTGTTTCTTTTCCATCCCAAGGCTGCCTTCCCTTTAAAAAGCTTAGAAAGTGAACAGCATTGGGAAAGAGGACTTGTCCCATGAAGAAAGACTGCAAATGATTTAGTGTTGCAGAACTAGACTGCAGCCTGGGGACTCCAAGTTTGCCAGAAAGTTGGTTCTGTTTAATCATCCTCTTAAACTGAACCAAACACTTTTTACATGTTCAGTAAAACTGCAAATGTTTTATAGACTTATATTTATTTACTAAAACTTCCCTTATATCCGTATGATTTATTGAGAGACTAGAGTCAGTCAATATCACTTTCAGTGGTCTCCTTGCTTTCCATTCACATTATTTTTAATGAATGTTGTGCTAATGGGAAAGACATACTTGTATATTGCTCCCATAGTGTCCCCAAGGATAGTCCAAAAATACAGGCAGCTCTGTAAAAATGTATTATCAAACTAGTCCTAAGTTTTTCGCTCTATCAGAAGAAAATGTTTTGTAAAGCTATTGTGCCTTTATTGCCTATAAAAGATAAGCTATTCCAACATACTTCAGGTTACGTAGGATTGTCTAAGGATAGTTTTGGGTTTTTTTTCAAGCTATGTGGCCATGTTCTAGAAGAGTTTCTTCCTGATGTTTTGCCAGCATCTGTAGCTGGCATCTTCAGACAACACTGCTACTGAGAAGGAGGTACTATGTACATGCCTCCTTCAGTACAAGTTGAGTGTCCCTTATCCAAAATGCTTGGGACCAGAAGTACTTGGATTTTGGAAGTTTTTTGTTGGTTTGTTTTTGGAACATTTGCATACATTCTAGATATCCTGGAGATGGGACCAAGTCTAAATATGAAATTCATTTATGTTTCATATACTCCTTATGCACATAGCCTGAAAGTAATTTTTATACATAATACCTTTAATAATTTTGTGCATGAAACAACATTCATGTACATTGAACCATCAGCGAGCAAAGGGGACACATGTGGGCAATTTTTGATTTTGGAATATTTTTGATTTTGGAATTCCAGATAAGGGAGATTCAACCCATAATGCATCTTCAGTAGGCTTAGAATTTGCAATCTTCACATGCCTATACTCACTGATTGCTAGTTTGCATGTTACACTCTAGGAGTTTAGACATAGGATATATTTAAAATAACTTCCTCTTTGTTAATTTAAGTCTACTCTGTCAGTCCATGTAGATGGATGTGTGCAAGTTTTCTTAAGTAAAGCTGTTTTTTATATATTTTACAAAAGAAAACTGCTTTCTTTTCAGCTACAGCTGCACAGGTATAGGATTGGCGGTTGTTCATCTTCTGTTTTGTCAATTTGATTAGTCACCTAAAGATCCACTGCTGTCTCTCACATTATACAACAACTTAATTTCTGCAAGTGCTGCTAAGACTGGCCCAGGGAGTGAACCCTAATAAATGCTAGCCCCAAACTGAGCAAGCTCAATCCAGTTTAATGTATGATAAAATCCAGTTAATGCTGTGTAATAATATATTGTTGAATCGAGACAGCCATCCTTGTACTACTAGCCCCATGAAATGACTAGGTCCCTTTAAGTTCAAGCATGAGCCTGGGTAAAACCGATAGATTTTGCTTACATTGTTTGCAAAAAGAAATTCACTGGGTTTAGGAAAGATCAGGAAGCAAAGAAATAAATCTAGATTAGGAATGTCCAAATAATACACACACACACACACGCACACACACACACACACACTAGTTACAATGTCCCTGAACACAATCCAGACAAAACACATTAGATTCCATTGTTTTCAGGATAAGCATAAGGCATTAGTTCATCCACAGACAGTATCAGAGATACTTTCAAACATGGATGAAACTGGTGGTGTAAGTATATTCCAGAATACCTGACAAGGCTGGCTCTCAGGAAAGTGTAAGTACACACAATGGGATTAATGTTTGAGGAAAGTTGCATAGGAGAAGGTTGGTTAAGCAGGGCTTAATTGGCTGGTTCATACCCATACAATTTACAACCTGAAAATTTGCCATTCTGCAATTTGAAACATTTCATAATCCAATCTTTCCCCAAACTACATTAATGTGCCATTATTAAAACATGATGAAATTCTTGTGATTTGTGACGTACCACTTTTTTTACAGGCCAATCCACAATGTAGTTAAATACATGTGTTATAATGATTTAGTTCTATTGACACCAGGGTTTATGTCACCACAAAGAAATTATCTTAAATCCAACTATTCCAGTTTTAACTGATTTAGGGATTAGTTTCCTGGGCCTTGACGTGATAATTATGTTCCTTAGTAGAGTGTTTTGTTTTGTTTTTTTACTTGATTTCAACCCATATTTTAAATCTCAGAATCATTTATGAATTCATTGTTCTTTTAGTAGCAGGTTGAGAGGTAGAAATTATAACTTCTGCCTTATGTGAGGGTTAATAATTTAAAAGTAATAAGATACTTTGCATGTTTTAACCAATAGGTGGCGCTTTTCCCCTTCCTGTTGGCCTTTATCAGTTGCTTGTCCTATTTTGAGCATTCACAGACATTTCTAAATGTTTATTGCAAACCTGCAAACAAACATATCAAAAATACCTTTTCGTAATTCTTGTACCTCACCTTAGTGTATAAAAGAGCTATTTATCAGCTCTGGATGCCTCCTAAAATGTACCCTTCACTGTTAAGCTTACAGGTAGCAAAATTTTAAAAACTACTTGACTTTTAAAAATTAATAACACATATGCCATCCAAGATAGAATCATTCATGCTAATACACATATACACACCCAAACAAATATCTGTTTACCCTAAATGCTAGGTCAGCCTTATCCAGTCTAACATCTTCCAAAATTTCCCACAAATGGGGAAATCACCAAGGAGGAATTCAAACAAATAGTGAGCCTGTGTAGGGACTAGAGTCAGTCAATATCACTTTCAGTGCTCTATGGGGTGCCGTCGTGATGTGCAAGGGGTGGCACTTCCAGACACCCCTCATCCCTTGCACATAACGAGGGCATCAAAATGGTGGCTCCCTGTACACACAGGCATCACCATTTTGACATGATGGATGCCTAGCATCCACACATCCCAGCATTATTGTGATGTCGCAGTGTGCCATTGGCACACTGCGGCATCACAATCGTGCCACAGAAAGAACTTTTTGCGGGTTCTTTTTCTGCGCGAGGAAGCTGCACGGTTAGCCTGCTATGGCTCCCTTGCACAGAAAACCAGGGCACCAGGAGACCGTCCCTTGTGGACGGTCTGTTCCGTGCCATTGCCACTCTATTTTGCTCTGGCCAGGCCCCACCTGGAATAATGTGTCCAGTTCTGGGCACCACAATTTTAAAAGGATGTTGAGAAACTGGAGCATGTCCAAAGGAGAGCGACTAAAAAGGTGAAGGGCCTGGAAACCATGTGCTATGAGGAACGACTTAGGGATCTGGGGATGTTTAGCCTGGAGAAGAGAATGTTAAGAGTTTAAGAGGTCCTGTTTAAATATTTGAAGGGATGTCATAATGAGGAGGGAGCTAACTTGTTTTCTGCTGCTCCAGAGACTAAGACATGGAGCAATGGATGCAAGCTCCAGGAAAAGAGATTCCACCTCAACATTAAGAGGAATGTTCTGACAGTAAGGGCTGTTCAACAGTGGAACAAACTCCCTCGGAGTGTAGTGGAGTCTCCTTCCTTAGAGGTCTTTAAACAGAGGCTGGATGGCCATCTGTCGGGGATGCTTTGATTTGCATGGCAGGGGGCTGGACTGGATGACCCTTGTGGTATCTTTCAACTCTACGATTCTATGATTCTATGACTCTATGGCTGTGGCTTCCACCATTTACAACCAGACTACTGTGATATTTCAGGATGGTGGTGTTTATAAACTAACACACCTTCAGGACATCAGATTAAAGAAGTCTAAGATGACCCACATGTGGATCATCTTCTAGATCCTCTCTGACTTGACTCCCTGAATCCCAACATTTGCACTTTCATGAATGAGGCATCCCAAGTATAGGTATGTAGCACAGTGAGTATTAATGCAGCCAAATATACACTGTAATACTGTACAGTGGGTACTTGGTATCCACTGGAGTTTGGTTCCAGGACCCACCCACCCCACCCCCTGCAAATATCCAAATTAATCAATAGAATAATGTGGTAAAATGGTGTCTCTAACATAAAATGAGAAAATAAAAGTTGTTGGGGTTTTTTTCGGGGGGGGGATTTAACTCTTTTTGGAACATTTTCAAGCTGTGGATCGTTGATAAAGAATCCATGGATATGGAGGGCCAACTGTACATGCACATTCTCCTGTGTTTTATATACAATGGACTCTTGTTATACGCTGGGGTTTGGTTTCAAGATCCCCCGTGGATAACAAAATCCATGGATGCTCAAGTTCCATTAAATATAACATAGCAAAATGACATCCCTTATAAAAAATGGAAAATCAGGATTTGATATTTGAAATATATAGTTTTTTTTAACATTTTCAAACCATGGATGCTTGAATCCATGTATAAGAAATCTGTGTACAGTATAAGAAGGGCTGACTGTTATAATTTCTTGAATGCAACAGACAATTGGGTTTTGATTCTAGTTCCTATTCAGTACATCAGTCTGTCTGCTAATGGGGGAGGGGAGGGTTCACATCAAGCACAAGGGATTAATGAGCAGATCTGGTAAAGGTGAATCATAGTTAAGGATGGAAAATTCAACAATCTAAAATTTAAAAAAGTACCACTGTCATAGATGCCAAGACTACAATAATAAATGCACCTCACCTCAAGACTTCACTCATTTGCTGGACAAGCAGGTGTTTTGTAAAAATAGTGTCCACAAAACTGTACATAATTAAAATATGTACAATGGGAGAAAACGCCAACACACATCATTCAATAGAGAAGCTGCATAAATTAGGTTAAACTATGAAGACACATCTTAGGGAAAATGCATAGAAAATGGGTACAAATTTCCAGGCAGGAAGAAAAATCTTGCAACCACATACAAATCCTTTAGGGCTGAAGGGCAGGCTATAAATACCATAAGTAAAATAAATAACTAAATTAATAAAACAAGAACAGGAAGAAAATGCAGATTAAAACTGAAAAAATTCAACAACAAAAACTGAGATAGAGATGTCCATTTCTTTCCGTTTAGCACAGTCCTTTCAATTTCTACAAACTTCTGTTGGTCTTATATGTGGATTTTATCCTCATGCTCCAGTGACATCAGGGCTGACCATTTGTCCTAATGTACAGAGGACACTCCTATATTTGAAGGGGTTACTTTGTTTGAAGGCATCCTCTCTCTGTCCAAGTCCCATTTAAAGATACAGAATCATAGAAATGATGGCAGGTAACAGGGCATTTGAAGAAAATGTTCCTATTATAGGCACGTTACAGACCGTCCCTTTGGGGCGGCCTGTAGGCGCTCCTTTCCCCACCGGATCGGGGCCTCAGCTGCCAGAACGGCAGCCTCCAAGGCCCTAATCTGCCTCTTTCCAGGCCGCGGGGAAATGGCAAAAGGCCGCTTCCCCGCAGCTTGTAAAGGGGTGTCCTTGGGGCTTCATGCCCCAAGGACACCCGACGGCAGCGGGGAAGAGGAGAAAGGGGCCACTTGGCCCCTTTCTCCCTTGCGTCACTGGCACAGCCGCCTAAAGGCTGCACCAGCGACGCAAATTGCGGAAGGAGCTCTGTTTCAGAGCTCCTTCTAGCACTGCGGAAAGGGCGCTCTATGTGCCCTCGCGCGGCGCAAAGACGTCACATTCACACCACCCCATTTGGAGGCAGCGCGTTCGTGATGTCGTAATGTGGAATGGATGCCGCCATTTTGTATGTCCTGGGGACGTATTAGGGTTAGGTGCGTGCGTAAGGCACACACTTTCCCTAAACCTAGTACATCCCCAGGATGTACTTTACGCCTGTCTGTAACAGGCCATAGTAAGACATAATGGCTGCGATCCTGTTGGTTAGTTCCACCAAGGATAAACCCATTCAATTACTTGTTGAATGGTGAGTCAACATGCAGATAAATCATACTGACACAGTAGGTCTTCTCTAGTCAGGACTGACAGAATTTTAATCATTGTGTGTCAATGTATACTTTCTAATGTGCACAAACACATATAAATGAATATATATAAACTGTATTCAAATTCATGTCCTCTTTTTTATTCTAGGTCACTGGCCATGTTAGGAACTTCTTGGATTTCCTCTACTTTTCATTTTCACCAAAATATAATGACTGGCTGATCTGAAATCATTTCAAAGAACTCTGGTTACAGTTCCCTCCCAGCTATGTCTTCTGTAAATGGTACATCTTTTTCTTGAAACAATGGCAGTCATACTTAAAAAACAATGACTTGATTATTACCCAGACCAATGATGCAGCTAAACAGAAAGCATCGGTGCTTGGGGTCAGATGATCTATAATCATCTATATCTCTTACTGCTGTGACCCAGGATGGAATTCTTTGTGAACTGGCTCTACATACATTGAATGATCACTCTAATCCTCCTGTTAATGTGATTCATCAAGGTTTAATTTTATTAAAGTGTTCAGCTGCCAAGAGAGTATGTCATGTGTCCTCAGTGCTACTTGTGATTTTGTTATCATCATTGACAAAATGATTAGTGACCATACCTAACATCAGAAAAATATTGTCTAACTTGAAAGCAGTCTCCATCACTATAACACTGGTCATGCCTTCAGCTCATCATCAGATTCCCTTAGTTACAGATTCTCATAAATACGTACACGATTTTTATTATGCCAGATGGACTATTTTAGATTAAAAGTGTGCCATTTAAAGTGGCCTCTGTAACTTCTGTATTTCAGTGACAGCTGCATGCCATTTTTGCAGCTATGTCAGGGGGTCATGTACTTTGGCATAATTGTTGTTGAATGTGATGCTATTCTGAAGGGAGTATTAGAAAACCTTTACCAACATGACTGGCAAATCTGTACGTCAGCACACCAAATTGCCAGTTCTGTATTAACCCAGTGACATATTGAGAACATGCAATATCACACAAGGGCACAACTGGAGTATCAAAAAAGTGTACAACTGGAGTATCACTTTTCAAACTGCTGAAAGGATACAGTGCTTAAAAAACTCATCTGGGGCTTCTTTGTCCCAAAAGTAGCATACAGAGGGAAAGGTGACATTTTTTCAGGCCACATGATATTAAATGTACTGTGTATGATGGTCAAAAGCAAGTGACACAAGCAACAATCCTCTATAGTACACACAGCTAACTATAATTCATCAGCCATGTATTTTGTTGTCGTTAATTATCATCAAGTTGACTTCACCTTATGACCATCATATGAATGAAAGATGTACAGGTCACCCTGGTATGAACTGCAAACTGAGGGTCGCAGCTTTCTTGAATGTGTAATGCGGTCTTCCTCTTTTCCTATTGCATTCTACCTTACCAAGCATTATTGTCTTTTCTAGTATGTCATGCCTTTTTATGATAGTTCCACAGTACAACAGTCTCAGATTAGTCATCTTGGCTTTTAGGAAGAGTTCAGGCTTAATTTGCTCTTCTTGTTGTTGTTGTGTGCCTCCAAGTCATTTTTTACTTACCCTAAGGTGAATCTATCATAGGATTTTCATGACAAGTTTCTTCACAGGGGGTTGGCCACTACTATCCTCTGAGATGAGAGAGTGTGACTTCCCCAAGGCCACCCAGTGGGTTTTTATGCTCATGCAGGAAAGTGAACCCTGACCTCCAGAGTCATAGTCCAACACTCAAACCATTGTCTTTTAAGCATTCCATGGAATCCTCAGAACTCTCCTCTCACATCACATTTCAAATGGGTTGATTCTCTTCCTGTCAACTATCTTCCCTGTCCAGCTTTCACAACCATTCATAGAAATTTGAAATACAATAGTATGGACAATCTTGACTTTAGTATTCAATTATATATTTTTACTCTTGAGAATCTTATCTGTGCCTTCATGGCTGCCGATTCATATCTTACTCTTCTCATTTCATTATTGCTGTCTCCATTTTAATTAATGACTGAGCTAAGGCATAGGAAATTGTTGATTATTTCAATGTCTTCATTGCCTTCTTTGTAGTCATGTAAATCATCTGTGGTCATTAGAGATTATTTATATACCTTTTAACATATCCTACAAGAAGCCCAAATTTCCTAGTGTTGTTAGCTTCTTTAGGACACACTTTTTTGTTTTGAAGATGCCAAGATTAATTAATATTCATCACATCCTGAGTAGGAAATAAGGATAAAATGATTCCTATGCTGGAAGTAGGAAAGATGAGAAAAGAGTGAGAACTTTATGTGCACAAGACAACATCTTGTCATGCTGATCAATCTTTTAAAAGATCACCAGGTATCAGCTGCTATGGTCACTATCTTACACATAATTTAATCCCACTGTGAGATTTTAAAGTGAGAAATTTTGTCCCAAATTGGGAGAAATATGAGATATGGGGGGGAAAATAGACTAACATTTTGTCCAGCAGTTAAAATATCATAAGTTAAGCTCACAATGGCCCACAGCATAACTAACAATATCAAATGTTACAGAAAGATTAAGAACTGAATCAAGGTCTTGGATGTGGCAAAATCAAGATGTTATCTGTGATGTTCATGAGAACTATCTCTGTATCTTCTGCAGGAGTAAACCAGAAAAGGAACCAGTACAGAGCTACAAGAGAGAGAGTCAAAGTAATGTGAATAGACAAGCACATTCAAAATCATTTGAAAGGAAGGGAAATAAAGAAGCAAGGTGATAGTTAAAAGACGAAGTTAAATCAAAGGAAGCCTTTAAAAAACAGTCAGAAAGATTGCATGTTTAAATGAAGAATAAAATGAAAATAATGTTGTGGAGAATAGCAGGAGCAACCATGATAAGAAGTCAAAAGGAACAGGATTGAGAGAAGGACAAGAATTTGGAGACAGCAGCAGTTTGGATTGTTCACCTAATACAACTGTGGAAGCAGAAGAGATAGACCTTTGTAAGGTTGGTAACAGAAGAAATTCAGAAGTAGCAGGATCAGAAAGGATAGTTTAAATTTAATATTTAAAAAAGGATAGCAAAGTTGTCACAAAATGTAAAGGGGGAACGGATGGTGAGGAGGACATTAAAAGAAAACTGAAGGTGGAGAGGGGGAAGTATGATGCAGCCTAAGCATTATCATGAATCAGCAGTTAGTATTATCTGTCCATCTGTAAAATCATTCTTATCTTATTTCTGCATTAACCTGCAATTACTTCCTTCATTTAATCCACATGAAACATTTTATTAAGATACTGATTTTCAAATGTATTTACTCTGAAAATAAGTATTTCTAAGTGTATTTCCCCCAAAATATGCATTTTAACATTTTGATATTTTTGAGTTGAGAACTGTATTGAAGCATTTCTGAAACAGGAAAAATGGTAGATAGTTTGCAATCCACAAATTAATCCATCAGATACATATCAGGTCACCATGTATACATCCATAATCTTCTGTCTCCTCTAACTCTTAGGCAAGTGAAAATGCAGGTGATGGCAGCAGTGTGTTAAGTTTTTATTGTGGGAGAATTTATGGTCCCCCATATGCCCATCCCAACTTCCAATTTTGTTTGTGCAAGGTTCACAAAATCATTAGACAGTATACCCGCCTTTGAAGTGAGGAGCTGGACAAGCCTGTTTAGGACCAACTTTCAGAATGTTCTGAAGGGGTGATATAACCTAGAGTCTTGTCTGTTAAAGAGAAAAAGAGGAGCGGGGTAGAAAAAAGTCAAGTCAGAGCAATCAGAAACAGGGTGAAGACCAGTTAAGAGGCAGGCTATGGATAAAATCTGAATAGTGTTTTCAGGAGCTGGACATGTGGACAGAGTTCATGTGTTCATATTTAATATTTGTTGTAGAATAAGTATTTTTGTTGTTGTGCGCCTTCAAGCTATTTCCGACTTATGGCGACCCTAAGGCAGATGTATCAGAGGTGACACAATTTGTTCTGAAGAGGTTTACTGGGTTTTTGGGGGGAGGGGTTTCATTTTCTACAGCTGTGTCTGTTTACATTGAAGACCTGAAAAGGAAGCCTGGACATGTTCTACCACACTGAATCCACTGATCACCACAGCCAGAATATCAGGGACCTTGAGCCAGAGGATCAGATCCAGGGAGAGATTGCGGAGTTAAAAAGTCCAAGTTAGTGACAGGAGCGCTAGGGCTCAAAGTGTGGGGCCAGCCTGGATGGGGGTCCCATCACATATAATATTGGCTGCATCCACATTGTAGAAATGATCCATTTTGACAATCCTTAACTACCTTGGCTCAGTGCTATGGAATTCTGGGAGATGTAGTTTTGTGAGACATTTAGTTTTCTCTTTCCGAGAGTTCTGGTGCCACAACAAACTACAATTCCCAGAATACCATAGTATTGTACCATGGCAGTTAAAGTGGTGTCAAACTGGATTGTTTCTGCAGTACAGATGCAGCCATTGTCTACCCTTGCTTTTTGCATGTGTTCTTAAGGGAACACATTCCATCTGAGATATCTAGACAAGCATCTTTGACTCAGATCTCCTCACCAGAAATGTTGGCCCAGCTCTATGTAATTGAAACACTTTTCCCCCTCCTACATCTCACATTCATCACACTCTCTAAGGCAGAAATAATCTGGTTTGACACCATTTTCACTACCAATTTCAATGAAATTTTGGGAACCGTAGGTATTGTGGACATCTAACTTTTTCTGTCGGAGAACTCTGGTGACACAACAAACTACAGTTTCTTAAATTCCCTACAACTGAGCCATGGCAGTTAAAGTGGTGTTAAAATGGATTACTTCTGCAGTGTGGATGCAGCCAAATACTATACAAGAGCATCTTCTTATTATGCCTCTGTATGACCTGACAGTTGCTGACCCAGGTTTTTTTTAAGCATGCTTACACACAGTGTTGAAACCTTAACTTCTAATTACATTTTTTAAACTTGTGTCTACAAAATGTGTAAATAATTGACATTAATTTTTAAATGCATTACTCAGATAGTTAACTAGATAAATGCTGAAGCTAAATTATGTAAAGACCCAAATTAACTATCCTTAAGCATCAGTAAGTACTGTATGAATGTAAGTAAGTAAGTATGTCTCCTCCAGCTTGAGGCATAAGTTTGATCTTGGAGGTTTCTGCATCTATAGGATATTTGCATATTACCCAACTCTGGTCTCATGCTTCATAGCACTGCAGGGGAGAAGACAACTTTATTGGCCTTCAGTCAAGAGGAGGCCAGGGCTAATATGTCACAACATTGAAAGGGGAGTGTGAAGGATGACATTGCTAGTGGGTTTAAAAATTCCTTCCACTTTATTATCCCCTTCTTTGCAGGACTTCATCAAAGAAGAAGTGTTGCAGAGACAGGTTTTTATTTCATTGCTTGTGCGTTGGTGGGTGACACAATGAGATGGGGATAATCACACAGCAGTCAGGACTTCAGAGATTTTGTTGCAGTGTGATCCAGCTTCTCGTGGTCCCCCAGTTGGTGAAGCAGAGGGCTCTGGGTCTGCCTCTTTAGGTCAGGGGCCCCAGGGAATAAAGAAGGAGATTTCTCTTGGGGGCTGAGCCAACACTATTTTTGGGGAGGGATTCCCAGGATAGGCCTTCCAGTAGTGGGCTGGTTGAGAAGTAACACAAAGTTTGGGTTGTCCTCAGGATTCAGATGTTTTTACTAGAGGAAGCTGGGGAAGAGGTCTAGGGGAGACCACCTGCCTCAGTCATTCCCATGCTAGGTTGATTCCTCCTTTGGCACCTCTCAGAATTTAAAGGTTAAGTAGATGAATAGTTAAATAAAGTGGCCTTTATTAAGCACAAGCTTTGTGTCTGGTCTCTTTATTCCAATGGTCGTTCAGCAATCAACATTTTAATGCAGTTCATAACAAACTTAGCCTTACTTTATGGAATCCATGCACAGCACAGAAAAACAAACTAGCTCCTTTGGTAACTTCAAGTAGTTAATCAAATCACCCCAAAATTTATCTCCCACATGATGTAGTAAATAACAACATTTAAGTCTTAATTAATATTTACATAAATAGTCTGCATAACTATTGTTTCAGCAAGGTTACTGCATAGGATGATTTGACTAATATTAAATATGTATGAATTTCCTGCTATTCCCCAGGGCCCTCGGAAATGATATGCATTTCAATAGACTGATAAGCAAAGTTTAAATTTAAAGACAAAGCCCTCAAGGATCCTGCATCTTTGGCTTTTCTGATTTCTTAACCTCTAATTTTCACCTGAAATAAACATTTAATAAATAATTATTACTGTAGGGTTTACAGAATTAAGCAAATTAATTGTCCACCAACTCACCCCCACCCAAACATGCTGACAGTACTGCATCTGCCCTAACAATAAATATGACATGATTGGTTTTAAGGGTATTGACTTTTTACAGCACTATTCATGTTGATGAATTAAAATTTTTCCATAGAGCTGTCCAAGAAACTATTTATTGTAGCTTTAAAATCTAAAATCTTTCCAACTGTGGCTCAAAACTGAGGTTACGGACATTATTGGCTGGAGATAAATCATGATTAACATCTTAGCAACATTAAGTGAATTATATGATACACAGAAACTGTTGTTATTTATTACTAGTAGTTACCTCAAATGTACACCCATAGGTTCATGGATAGCTTGTTAACAAGACTTATTTGGGTATTGACAAAAGTACATGGAATTTTCTTCAACTTGGTGGCTGCTTGAGTAATGGTATAAGCCATTAAATTTTATAAGCTCTGGAGAATACAACATTTAGTTGTCTTACAGGAGAATTCTGAAACTGGGGAAGTGTGTGCTGTGGCCACTTAATGATGGGATCTTGTCTGTGGCAGAAACTACTCACAAACTATCCATTCAATAACATAACATTAACTAATTTGACTTCAGCTAATCCCCCACTAGGCAGAGAAATTGCTGGTTCTTTCCATCTTGTAAGTGGCTTCTCAGAAAAGGGCAATGATTTTAGGGTGTTTAATATGATGTTAATGGCAATGTTGTCTTCCTTTTCTTTTCTTTTTCTCTATAAAATCAATATTTAAGAAATTGTGTCTGCTGCAGTAGCAGTTTATCAGTTGTTTTGAATAGTAAAAATTTAGCCCTAAATCCAGTTGCTATTCCCAGCTGGAGCAGACACATTGAATCAATAGGATCTGCTTAGGATTTACATTCATGTTGGCTTGTCACAGCTGCTGATTTGGTGGATTCATCTAACTGGGGCTAGCAATTCAGTTTAGGCCAGTTTTAATATATCTAGTAGTGGGTATTTAATATATCTAGTAGTAGTATTTCTGGTAGCGGGCTAAAAAGCCTATTGCTTGTCATCCCTCCTTCTATTGACTCTTCCCATACCAGCTTTCAACTTCTATTACTTAGAGCTCAATAAACGTCTTTATTGAATTTGCATCCATAGATGAATCTGTTATTATTGATGAATCTGGTCTGTTCAACATATCTAGAGGAAGACTGAGGTGTGAACACAGATGCACATTTTGTGTGTACAGAATCTGTTCTCTGCATATGGATTTTCTTTGATGAATTCAGAAGAAAAGAGCCTACACATCCCAGTTAATAATGGTCTAATGGTCATGGGTTATGTACTGCAGACCACTTACTGCATCTAAGATCACCACAACTAAGAACCAATTTTCTTTTAATGTAGACACATACCTTCCAACTGTCCTGTTTTGGCAGAATAGCCCTGTCATTCCATTTTGTTTTGGTTTTGGTTGCTTTTAAAGTAGCCCAGTTTTTGACCCTTCCTCACACTTTCCCCCTTTGTGCTCCTTTTAGTTGCCACAAACTGAGGCCAAAGTGAACGGATAGTTTACTGTCAATTAATTCAGCAGGGGAGAGAAGATCAGGGAGAATCTTGACCTTCCCAGCAGGCTCAGGCAAAGGCAAACTACTGCAACCTCTCCTAGTTTGTGTATTCTTCCCCTTTAATACCTTTTGCCATCCTGACCACTGTCTGATCTTGTTTGAACACATGCCCTGGTTTTCATTTGTGAAATGTCTCTATTAGTAAACCATTTTTCATACTAGTGTTTCTATTGGCCCACTCCTACTCCAACTCCAGCAACAACAAGAACAACTATGACACCTGAGCATGTCAGTCACCATTTAGGAGGAACACAGTGTGACCCATATTTATACATGATTATGTGGATTGTAGATAGACAAAGGAGATATTTCCAAAAAAATCTCTTATACAAAAGCTCAGGTTATTTGTGTGATAGATGGAGGGGGAAGATGGGCGAGAAAATAAAATTTGAGGTGACTCCAATGTGAGCCAAGTCATGTAATGAACCTATAAAATGCTTAGTGAGAGGCAGTCAGGCTTGCAGATGTGTTTACAAAAAAGAATGTTCTGGTTTCATATTTATGATGAGCTTCCACTGATTTAAGACTACCATATATTGAAACCTAATAAACAGTCCCTTATTTACATAGGCTTCAGCATAACACAATATAACACAAAAGCTCTCCAGGACTGCATTAGAGACACCAGGCAGTGTGGCAAATGAAACATAAAGAATGGCATCCAACATATAGTTCAGAAGCATTATGGAGCAGGGTGGGGGTAAGGAGTAAAAATCAATACTCTAAGAAAATAATAATACAAAACTTGAATTCTTTAGTGTCATTCTGTCAGTGTTCTCCAGCTGCTGACAACCATCAAAGAGATGCATTTCCATAACATTTCAATAATCAGTTCAGGCAGCGATATCACTGATACTTAGGCTGTGTACAGACTTCATGTTTTTTAAACTTCTAAATATACAGTGTGTTATCTCCCTAGATTCTTTTTTCTCTCAGTTATGTCAGTCTTGTGGAACAAAGCAGATCTTGATCTAATTATTCCTTATTTGTCACAAAAAGTGACCTTTTGCCTTTCTACCTGTTTTCTCATATCACATATAACTTAATGCACCAAGTGTTCTCTTGTATTTCCAGATATATCACTATTTGTATGTGTCAGTTTGCTATAGCACTCTATCATCTTATTTCTGTGATAGGGAGATTATTAAGGAACATGGGTATTGGAACTTATACCAGACTGAAGGTCATCTGATAAAGCTAAAAAACAGAACAATTTTTAAAGCTATTGTTCTAAAGAGCTGTTGGAATTTTGAGCCATGGGATTGGCTGAGTAACCTGCCTATTGTTGCTGTCACAAAGAGTCTGGCCAGTCAAAGGGGCCTCTGATTTCTATTGGTTGAGCTGCCATCATTGTAAGAGGTTCTTCTTATCAGGGTTGGCCCCAGCCACTGCCTGAGACAGTGCAACAAATGGTACCCTCTATTCACCTGTGTTACTCAAAGCCAGGACAATTATTTTGACAACCAAGACATTGAGGGTGTTGGAATATACTGTAAGCTTTTTAATCTTTGTAAGGATTGCATCTTGTAGAGGGGTGGGATATAAATAACTATTATTATTATTATTATTATTATTATTATTATTATTATTATTATTGAAATGGCCAATTAAATGACTAACAATTTGCTGTTCTCTCAGGAAACAGATTCTGCTGCCTGCAGTGGCTGTCTCGTTCTGTTTAAAGTTGAACTAGTCCTGAAGTTGTACCTTGATAAGCTGCCAGGAACAGGGCTTATACTGGGCAAGTCCACTCCTCCTGCTTATATGAAGAGTAAACAAGAGTAAAAGTAGGCTAAGTAAGCACTGCCTCAGTCAGTTGACATTCCCAAGTTTCTATTTTTGATCTGAAGAATGTCCCCTCTCCTTCCAGTTCTCCAGGCATGATCTTTTTTCTTCAGATCATGGGATGGGATATTTTCACTTTTAAAAACAAACAAATAAGAAGTAGATGCCACTCATACTGTTCCTCTTTCTCCTCAATCTTCAATTATGAAAGACATGAATAACATTAGAGCTTGCAAACAGATTGCCAGACAGACAGAGGAGATAGAAAAAAAACTGCATACCACATAGTGGAAGTAATAGGAAGGAATTGCCTGGAATTTGGGGAGTTGGGTAAAGGGTAGAGGGGGGGGGGGGGGGAATTGCACTTTTCCTTCAGCATATTTAAAAAGTTAAATTTCAAGTCCTCCATCCATTGCTGTTCATCTAGCTTCTGCTACAAGCTCAAAAGGTGCACATGTGTGTTTCCCCCTTGCATAATCTTGCCAAGGAGTTGCTTTGCAAAGAACCTCAACTTGCGTAAATGTATTCAAAAAAAGTGGTGCAGCACTTAGGATAGTTTGTTGTGGGAGATCACAAGTCCTCATAGAGCCATGAAACCCACTGGGTCCCTTTAAGCCAATCATTTTCTCACACAGTTAGTGTGAGAAAAGGTGGGCAAGGGGAGATACATGCCAGATGTCTTAAGTTTATGGAAGAAAATATGATACAAACATGAAACAAATAAAATATATATGACCAATCAATTAATAATTCTGTTTCCTTTTTAGAACAATACAATGGACCCTTGTTATACGCTGGGGTTTGGTTCCAAGATCTCCTGTGTATAACAAAAATCCATGTATGCTCAAGTCCCATTAAATATAATGACATAGCAAAATGGTGTCCCTTATAAAAAATGCAAAATCAAGATTTGATATTTGAAATTTATACTTTTTTTGAACATTTTCAAACAGTGTATGCTTGAATCCATGTATAAAAAATCAGTGTATAAGAAGGGCCGACTGTATTTATAAACGTTCACACTTGCATCAAAATTCTTGTGCTATATTTCATATGTGACGATGTACATTGTTTTCTCCCATACAGAATATAAATTACAGTGCAGTCTTAATCTTGATAGAATGTAGAATGGCCAAGGTGGGCTATGTTTTGAATGAGAATGAAAGGGGGGGGGTGTTTACAGATTGTCCTGCTTCCATTGTTGTGGGATGAAGTTCTTTTCCCTTTCTTATTCACCTCCTTTGGTGATCATTATTAAACTGAAATTTGTGAACTGTTATTTTTTCATCTTCTATGTACAGTGTTACCCCGGGATACGAATGCTCCGCCTTACGAAATTTCCGGGTTACGAAAAAATCCAATAGAAAAAAACTGTTCCGGGTTACGAAGGTTATTTCGGGTTACGAAAGAAATTTTGGTGCTTTTCGGCGCTTTTTCGCACAAATCGCGGCTTTTCCCCATTAGCGCCTATGGGGTTTCGGCTTGCGAAAGCCTTTCGGGTTACGAAAGCGGCGGCGGAACGAATTATTTTCGTAACCCGGGGTAACACTGTATTTTAAGGGAATTTGCTTATTTGATACACAATTCTCTTAACATAGTATTCATGACATATTAAAGGCAATGGTATAGTTGGGAGAGAACAAAGAAACAAAACATTAAGATGCATATTGAAAATGTTGCAAATATGGAATTAAATGCTGGCACATTTTTTTAATCCTTACAACTACAGCACAGCAGTGATGTATGTGTCTCTGCAACATGATCAGAGCCTGTCCCAATCTCAGAGAATAGGATGCTGCTCATGACCAGTAGCATCACTAGGGGATGCAGGGGGTGCAGGCTGCACTGGGTGACACCACCAGAGGGGGTGACACCAGGTGAGCCCCCTCTTCCTACCACATGCCATGACGAGGAAGGGAGAAGACCTGGTGCCCCCGTCCCTGCCCTGGGGGGCTCAAAAGTCAAGCCTCCCAAGGCAGGGAGGGAGAGGACCCAGCACACCCTCCCCATCAAGCTTCACAGGGCAGGGAGGACCCAGCGCCCCCATCCCTGCCCTATGAGCACTGAAAGTCAAGCCTTGCAGGGCAGGGAGGGAGAGGACCTGACGTTCCCAGTCCCTTCCCCGAGAGGCTTAACTTTCAAGCCTCACAGGGCAGGAAGGGAGAGGGCCTGGTGTCCCCTGCCCCACACGGCTTTACTAAAGTAAACCCATGTGGGGCAAGGAGGGAGGGGCCTCTTTTAGCTCTGCCCCAAAACCCCACCTCCAAAGCCCTCCCCCCCCACAGCGGATGACACTCCAGTGTGGAATGCCAATGCTCATGACAACACAATGAACAGTGCTCTATGAGATCACAAGAGTTGTTTCAGGGCCTGGGATACTCTTCATTGGACAAGTCTACAGACAGCAGATTCTGAGGAATAGCTGTGGCAAATTTGAGGCCATTTTTCCTGATTCCTCAGCCACTGACATTGCCTTCTGTTGGGGGACTGAAGTCCAAAGCACACTGCAGAAATGATCCAGTTTGAGACTCCTTTAACCGCCCTGGCTCATAGCAAGGGGATCCTGGGAACTGTAGTTGTGTGAAACATTTTGCCTTCTCTGTCAAAGAGCTCTGGTGCCACAATAATGCTTCTCCCCAACTGTGTGGTCTGGGGAGGAGTTTTTGCTGGCATTTCATTGTAGAGACCAGCATTTTAAACAAAAATGGCACACTCCGCAAACCATTCAAAGAGGTGGGGATGGGGCACAGCCTGCTTGAGACTTGCCCACCTGTCCCCCTCTTACTTTTCTTGAATTCTGGCCCACCCTCCCCCCTCGACATCAGTGTGAGAATTTATTCTGGTCGCCTCAGGGCCAGGTAGAAATTGTCTCCCCTTTCCAAGGGTTATTTTGCTGCCCCACACTGTTAGTTTGTGACTTTGATGTTTATCACACTATGCTCTTAAAGAGCTACAATTCCAGTGTGACTCCTCTAGCAGCCTCCTGTTGCATGCTGGGATTGGCATTTTTAAGGAGCTGAACTTCTCTGCCTGAGAATTTTAAATACCCCTCCTTAAAACTGCCAATCCCAGCATGCAACAGGAGGCAGCTAGAGGAGTCACACTGGAATAGTACCTCTTTAAGAGCTCGTCTGATAAACACCTTTGACAATTGGCATGGGTGTGGTCACAAATTGGTTCCTTGCATTGGAGGAGAGGGGAGATAGAGGTTCCAGGGAACACCTCAGCACCCTCCTAAAGGGTGAGGATAGGTCTCTGGAACTGAAGTTTACATCTGGTGACTAAACATGAAGGGAAAGAAACTTCTTTTGGGGCTGACCTGAGTCTTGGGTTGGCCTTCCAGATGCAGGCCAGTTGGGGAACAACCCATTTATGGATAGCCATTGGGGCGCAGGTGTTTTCACCCAGGGGAAGCTGGGGAATTGATCTAGGAGCAGACCATCCACCAGCTGTTTCAACACAAGATTCCCCCCCTCCCCCGGTTTTGTATTTCTTGATTTAATTAAATTGAGTTAAAGTTGCCCATTTTATAACCAAGGTTCTCTGTGTCTGGTCTTGTTATTCAATGAGTTGGTCAGCAAATTACAGTTCCCAGGATTCTCTAGCACTGAGCTGGGGCAGTTAAAGCAGCCTCAAAATGGATTGTTTCTAAAGTGTGTTTTGGACCAGAGATGTACTTTCTAAAGTTGCTTCCTGTTTCCAGGTGTGGTACTTAAATATCACTGTACAAGTAAAATTCATTTGCTACTGCAGTTTGCTTCTATATAGATAATAAGATGTTGTCCTTTGTTTAATGCAGAACATTTCTTAGGCCGCAAGTCAACTGCAACGTAAAGTGATTGTATAAATAATAGAGATCCAAGGGCCTCACTCATCAACTGTGCTCCTCATGTCTTGTAATCTCAGGGCTGTGGCTCCCGCAATTAAGTCAGTCCATCTATAGTGAAATCTCCCTCTATTCCTATTGCCTTCCTCTTTACCGATCACTTTTTTTCAATGAGTCATATGATCTCAAGATATGTCCAAAGTATGACAGCCTCAGTTTGGTCTCCTTTATGTCTAGTGAGAGTTCAGGTTTGATTTACTCTAAAACCAGTTCATTTGTCTGCATATTTTTTCTGATTCATCCAACTTTCCCCAACTGACTAAAGTGTGCCTCTCCACATTTCTTTCAATTGTATAGATGTTAGCCATTCTCTTCTTAAACTTTATTTTTCTGAAACTCCATGTAAGCCTTGCAAATATGTGAATGTCAAGGTAAGGTGTGAATTTTCTCACTACAAGTCCTGGAGGTGTGGAAATGCAAATTTGATCAAGATTCCCAATGGAATTTCTGTTTGTCCCTACAGTATAGCATTGGCTAGAAGGGATAGAACAGAAATGATCCTGCTATAAACAAAGAATAAGGAGGGTATTTCTTTCATGGCTTGTTTCCAAAAGACAACCATTGGTAGTATCTGAAGATGTAGGTTTATAGCCATGAAAGCTCATGTTAAATTTTAAAAAAGCCACATTATTTTTTCTCCCTTTTTTCTTTTGCTCCCCCTTCCTTCCTCCTTTCTAAACTGTTGGTAGTAAACAGAATAGAAGCAAAGTTTTAAAGGGTTAAGTTTTGGACTACAGTTCCAGGAATCCCCCAGCCAACATAACCAATGGTCATATGGGCTGGTTGATTCTGAGAATTATAATAAAAAGCTAACATTTCTAATATTTGGTGGAGCTTTGGTTTTTATCTAGCAGGTTTAGGTTTTATCCAGTATATGTACATTTTTATTCAATACTGAGCAGCATTACTGGCTGTCTCTTTGCACTTTTATCAATCCAAATATCTTATATATCTGTAAACATACAAGAATTTTTAAAAGAGACACACCAAATCAGTAAATGAGGTTACATTGCTAATTATCATACTGTGTTATACTACCTCTCCTGTTTTACATTAAAAAAAAAATATCCTCCAAACCAAAACCCAAAGTGACTTCCACTTTATCACATAGATGAAACAGTTATCTTTCAGGGTTTGAAATTTCTGTGATCTTTATGCTTAATAAGCTCAGTAAAAGGCATTCAAATTACATCACTTTTGTCTTAGAAGTTAAATTGGGAAATATTGCGTTCTCCGAGATGATAAACTCAGTAGAAGATAAATTATCATGAGAAATAGTTTTAATTGATTTACCATAATAAAAGTTATGTGACTTTGAAGTGCAAATGACACATTAAAATGAATCTACAGTATGTTGATAATAAAGTGGCTTCTTTGTTAATGGAATTACTGACAGTGCAGATGCTTACAGGAGAGCTGCCTATTGTTAAGTTGGAGACACTGATGGGAACCAAAGATATAGAGTATTTAAATGCAAGTGTAGCTTTTTAGTAACTATTTGGATTCTAGCAGTATTGACTGGAAACACAATGCTTAAAGTAACCAACAAGAGGTCACGATAAGAGGCTTGTTTTAAAAAACGCCCTGTAAGATGAGGAAGAGACAAGTGCTGTTTCCCTGAATCCATTTTGCCTGTTTGACAGCTAAATGTGGCAGCATGGTGCAGATGACTGTGAGCTGTGAAGTTTGTATCTACAACACAATGCTACGAACATACTAATTGGTGGTAGAAACCCCACAGTAGTTCTCTCCTTGCCTTAGCCACCCATCTGCAAGATTGTACTAATGCTAAAGAGTTGTTTTTAAGGGATGCTGGTGTAAGGCAGCTTCAACAACAAGAGAAATTATAAACACCATTGTGATGCTTATTATCTGCTAATACCAACCATGCCAAAGAACTATGCTGCTGTAGAAAGGGGGGGAAAGGTATGTAGTCCAGGCACTCAAGTCAGCCCAAAGTAGTTAAAGTTCAATTAACAAGTTAGTTCCTAGTTGGATGTCTAATCAAACTGTAAAAATAGTTGAGTTTTAATCCATGGATACTCAGTAAGATAACTTGTTATAGTTTTTGGACTACATTCCCAGCATGAGATTCTGGAAGCTCTAGTCTAAAAAGTGGATTTCCCACACTCTTCTCAGAGTAGTTTAAGTGACGATAGGTCTAAACCTAGGCACAGAATAGTCAGACACCCTGTTCTCTTATGATCGCTTTTGTATCTCAATTCAGGAAGCTGTTGGGCACAAAAAGCCCTTGAAACATCTTAAGGAGCAGCACCCAGAATACTGTATCAGTCAGTCCTTCCATTTTCCACTGTTGCACAGAATGTATGGTTATGTTTAGAAGAGCACTTCCAGACATGTACAGCTGTAACATTGTATTTCCTAGATGTGGATGAAACAGGGTTCCGTGTCAGTGGTGCTGCACATGGTATAATCTCATTCTACAGATATATACAAATGTGCCAGCACAAATTATTAGGGTATGACTCCCAATCTAATCCTTAACAATGCAATAAATTTGTCCTTCATATACAGATTTGTTTGTTTACAGGCATTACATCAGGTCCTTAATTATTCTGATGACTACAGATCAATTCACTACTGATTGCTTTGTAGCTTGGTTACACTAGTGATCCTAAGGAAAACCCAGTGAAAAGTATAAAAGTGTAAGAAATAACAAAACACTTGTCTTAATATCCCACCCTAAGGATCACAGAAATAAGCACTTCCTCCTGTTCTACTCCCTCCCACAGTGGAGCAAATTTAAGATAAACTAAATTATCTAAATACCTAAATTTACTGATCAATAGTTTAGTAAACAGCTGTAGCTGCACCTGCTTGCTTCCCATTTTCTATTAAATTTCTAACAGTTAGTGGACTAGCTAGCTAGTTACATTTATATCCTACATTTCCTTCTCTGAGCTTTAAGCATGGATATTTGCCCTATTTATCAACACAGTAACCTTGTGAGGTAGGTCAGGCTGAGAGTGGCTTGCCCCAAGTCAGCTAGTGAATTTCATGATTCAGTGAGGAGTCTCTCAAGTCCCTGCACAAGAAGTTAATCACTTAACTTATACTGGTTGTCCCAGTATATTCACCATGTCACATACCTATCATATCACATGTATTCTTCTTTATCACTTCATTTCCAATATACACACACACATCTTTGCCCTGTTTCTCAGGTTTTCAAATTGATTCTCTAGACTGCAGCTTTTCAGGTGCAAAAGGAACATTCTGCATAGCATGAAATATCATGAATCAACATTAGCTCCCAAAATATATTTATCTCCTAATGGGCTTTGTGCTGCTCTTCTCCATTGTTTTACAAAATCCTTATTGATTTTTTTTTTTTTTTGGTTGCACTTTATTTCCTAACTTTTTTGAACACCAAAATATGGGCAACTCTACTTAAACAGCTAGAAACACTGATGTGTCTGCAATTATCTTTTTAAACCACACATATATTCCAGATGCTTTCAGCAGGGAGAGCTCATATCTGATTTTTAGTACCTGTTTAAACAAAAATAGATGTTTATCTCTTTAAAATTTTGCCAGGGTGCTGTCACTTCCCCATTTACTAATGTTATGTTGTGACAGAATGTGTCAGCATCTCAGAGAAATGAAAAGAGATATAGTCCTCTATTTAGCAAAGCTGAAAAATATGTCGTCATCAATTCAGTGAAAAGCAACTACCCATCTGCAAATGGGAGCAAATATAATGGTTCTCATCAGCCAGTTTTCCCTGATGCTTAAAAAGAATTTGAGAAGATGCTTCCCCCCAACCTTGTGGTGTGGGGAGGAATCTTTGCTGGCCTCTCAGTGGAGAGACCAGCATTTAAAAAATAAACATTGTGCTCCGTGGGCCATTGGGAGAGATGTGTGGCTTAGTCTGTTTGAGGCTCACCTGCCTGGCCCTCTCTCAGTCTGTCTCAACCCTGGCCCACCCTCTCACCTCAACATCAGTGTGAGAATTAATTCTGGTCACTTTGGGGCCAGATAGGAATTTTTCTCCCCTTTCCAAGAGTTTTTTGCCTACTCCACACTTAGCTGAGGACTTTGACAATTGGCCTGGGGTGTGGTCATAAATAGGTCCCATACATACGCAGGGAGAGATAGAGGTTCAGGTTAACACCTAAGCACCCTCCTAAAGGGTATAGGTAAGTCGCTGGAACTGACTTTTAGGTCTGGCGACTAAACACAAAGAGAAAGAGACTTGCCTTTGGGCTGGCTTGAGATTTAAACCCTCACTTAAGTCTTGCAAGTTAAGTGGGGGAGTCTTTTTGGCCTTCTGGATGCGGGCCAGCCGGGGAGCAACCCACTTATGGATTGCCCTTGGGGCTCAGGTGTTTTCACCCAGAGAAAACTGGGAAATTGGTCGAGGATCAGACCATCTGCCAGCTGTTCTCGTATGAGGTTCTCCCCCTTGGTTTTTCAGTTCTTGAATAAATAAGTTTAAATACATTGAGTTAAATAAGGTTGCCCATCTTATAACCCAGTTCTCTGTTCTTGTCACATTATTCACTGAGTTGGTCAGCAATTAAGGCTTCTGTCCCCATCCAAGCACTGGTTTTACATGATGTCCAGGTTTTTGTTTTCTATAATCATGCAAGTAATGTGTGAGCCAGTTCACAAAGGATTTTTTAGATGTTCTATGTGAAGAGCTCCCCAAGTGACTATAGTAGCTCTGTACAGTGGGGAAGCATTCAGAAACTGAAGATTGCAGAAGAAATTTCAAGTGATATAGTCTAGTAATGCAGAAGATTTTGTGCGTATGATCTTATAGTGAAGATGGTTTCACAGTACTAGCATGATCTACTAATAACCCTGCTGTGTCAGAAACATAAAAACATAGCTTGTATTCTTCACACATGCATGTACATCCATGGATACCTATTCAATTCACTGCAACACTGCACAAAGAGTTGGGAGTGTGACAAACATCAGATACGTACCACTAAGATGGCACTGATTAAAACTGTATTGTTTAAAATTGACAGTGTTTGGTGCCGCATAGGCCAAGATTCTAAGCTGACCTGTGTGTTAGGTAATGACCTCACACTCAACACCCCTGTTGGGTGAACTATAATAGAATGACAATGTAAGCATTCTATAAGAACATGGATTCATGTAACCAGATAGTGCCCATTCCCTTCCCAAAGTTCCTCAGGGGGCTTTTCTTTCTGTGATCACTGCTTACCCCCAGAATGGACTCAATCCAAACACCACCACCCCGCCCTTGTATGGCAAGAGGCAAGGCAAAACCCTTTATCTTGTCACCAAACCTGCTACAGATAAAGCCTATCTGACAGTCCCTATAATAAGCTTGTCAGGTGGATTTACCTTCATACACATTTTGACTAAAGATGTCATCCAGGTGACACCACTGGTCCTCAAACACTTGTATTTTGGCAGAAACAGGCTGTGGCATTTACCTATATCTCTTTAAAATACTGAAGAGATGGGGTGAGTGGGGTCAGGGTCAGTGGGAGGAGAAAGAAGAGGCCCCAGTTTTGTTTAAAAAATTAAAATTTCAAAAAAAATTAAAGTTAATTAAAATTGTTAAAAGTTTAAAAGTTTAATTTTTAAAACAAACATCACATTTTACCAAATCTTTACTTTAATCACATGCAGCACATTTGTTCTGTGCATATGATATTGTAATTTAAAGATCATTTTAATTTTGTCAGTTGTTTATAACACAACTATTACCATCAGATTCTGTGATATATGGGAATTATGATTTATGAGTAAATTAGTACAAAAAACATTACTAAGGATTCTGTATGGGTGTAGTAAGTAGTAAGTGTAGTAGAAAAAAGGAGACTAGTCTCCACGTATTTATTGATGGTCTGAATTTATTTTTCAAAAGCCCAGTGTATTTTTTTTTCTCCAAAAGCCCAACATTTTTCTGTGAACGCTCAAAACAGACCTTCTCTCTGTCCCACCACCTTCTCGTTCTTGTTTGGTGGGAACAAGGGAGAGGGCCTTCTTGGTGGTTTCTCCCAGGCTCTGGAACTCTCTTGCTAGGGTAGACATGGCCCCATCCTTGCTCTTTTTCTGTTGGCAAGTCAAAACATTTTTTCTGCCATCAGTCTTTATAAAATGACTAGGCTTTTAATACTGTGTGGTGCTTTTTAAAGTTTTGTATATAGACCTTTATTTTTAATGTTTAATATTTTATCATTTATAAGTTGTCTAATTGTTTTTAAGTGTTATGTTTATACTTTCATTAATGCTTTTGTATTGTTTTTAATTTTTATTGTTTTAAATATGCTGTGAGCTGTCTTGAGTCCCATTATTGGGAGAAAGGCAGGATAAAAAAAAAATGAATGAGTGAGTGAATGAATGAATGAATAGTATGGGAGGAGATCAATGGGGAGGGGTGACACCATGAGTTACCACACCAGGTAACACCAACCGCAGTGATGCCACTGGCCCTTACTAGAAACTAAGGAAGCTCTTACAATAGACCAGCTAGAGGTACCTCTATCTTTTGTCCCAAGTTGTTTCATACTGGTGGTTGTAGAGAGGGGTGGAAGAAAAGCCCTTTGGAGACTCATGGGATTGGCATCATTGACAATGCTGGGAGAGATTTTGGCCCAAATAATGCTAGTATTGGGACATTGTCCATAGGACGAGTTCCATGCTTCTTGGTGGTGGTGGTGGTGGTGAGACAGTTTAGCAATAACAAGTACATTTCTATACCACTTATCAGTGCATTTAAGAACTCACTAAGCAGTTTACAAAGTGTAAGCTAATTGCCCCCAACAACTGGATACTCATTTTAGCGACCTCAGAAGGACACAAGCCTGAGTCAACCTAGATCCCCGGCTGATACTGAACTCACAACCTTATGGTCTTTGTGAGTGAGTGGCTGCAGTACAGGCATTTAACCACTGCACCACTAGGGATCTCTATGGGTATGTGAGATGATGTTCTCCATCCCTTGAAGCCCATCTGAATCCTCTGCTATGAAGGTGCTGCAGTTGCCATGAGTCGCTGCCAGTGTTAATATTTCATGATTAACATGTTAAGAGAACTGTATATGAGCAGAGATAACAAATACTGTACTTCCAGTAGCAAAAGGGGAAATTAAGTCTCTGCTTGCAATGGCTCATACACTCACACATGTAAGCTGTCTCTTCGTGGTTTCACACAAATTTCTCCTAATTATAAATGATGGAATTGGAAGAGGAGAAGGCATGATGCTTGCTGACATTTTCATTCTACAAGACAATTCTTCAGCTGGCTAATTAGGAAGCTTCCCAAATCCTTTGCAATGCTAAAGAGTATCAAAATCCCATCCACATCAGCCAAAATCTGCTCAATGGCTGAATAACCTTATTGCCCATAGAAGCTGAGTTGGAAAGCCTGAAATGCAGTTATTGATGCTAGAGTACACAGGCAGAACAGCCAGCTCAACCTCTGGTATACATCCTCATCTTTCACTTTAGCTCATGTCTACCAGTTTTTGGTATGTTTGCCAAGGTCATTTTAGACTAAAGTGTTGGGGAGTATTTGTTTCTTCAGTGGCATTACACTAGACAAGATAATTTGCAAGTAGAATAAGCTTAATAATTTGTATTATCATTCCATTTCCTTTTTTTATATTTATGTTCACAAAGCACAGCTCCAGACAGGAAACAGCAGAGGATAAAACAGTGCACAATGATTAGAACAAAAATGGATTCAACACAAAATTAAAAATTATTATGATAAAATCAGTAATAAAATCAGTAATAAAATCTGCAAAAATCATGTGTGTGCATGTGCATGCACAAACATACATAAGAGCAGCAAAAGCAAAACAGCATATTATTGTTGTGTTGTTGTGTGCAATTAAGTCATTACTGTCTTCTGGCAAATCTAAGGTAAACCTATAACAGTTATATTCTCAGCAGGCTTTCATAGCATCATAGAATCATAGAGTTGAAAGAGACCACAATGGCCATCCAGTCCAACCCTCTGCTATGCAGGAACTCATAATCAAAGCACCCCTGACAGATGGCCATCCAGTCTCTATTTAAAATCCTCCAAAGAAGAAGACTCCACCCCACCACTGAGGGAATGTGTTCCACTATCAAACAGTTCTTACTGTCAGGAGGTTCTTCCTAATATTGAATTGAAATCTCTTTTCTTCTAGTTTGAATCTATTACTCTGTGTCCTAGTTTCTGGAACTGCAGAAAACAAGCTTCCTTCATTTTTGATATGACACTCCAAATATTTAAACAGGTCTATCATACCATCTCTTAACCTTCTCTTCTTCAGACTAAACATACCCAGCTTCCTAAGTCTCTCTTCATAGGTCTTGGTTTCACCCTCCACCATTTTGGTTACCATCCTCTGGACCCACTCCAGTTTCTCAACTTGCTTTTTGAATTGTGGTGCCCAGAAGTGAACACGGTATTCTGGGTGATGCCTGACCAGAGTAGCATAGAATGGTACTCTGCTTTGGTCAGAGTATCACTCTATTCTGCTTTGGTTAAGCCTCGCCTGGAATACTGGGCCCAGTTCTGAGTTTAGTTCTTGGTCCAGACTTTGTTCAGAGGAGGCTTGCCTTCGCCTTCCTCTGAGGCTGAGAGATTGTAACTTGCCCAATGTCACCCATTGGGTTTGCATGGCCAAGTGGGGATTTGAACCCTGCTCTCCCAATGGCCTAATCCAGCACTTAAACCACAACACCGCACTGGCTCTCAAATAGTATGTAAAATGTGCTATTTCTTCTATTTGCCAAGTTTCTAGGTCAAATCAGAACTCATAGCAAGACTTCAATTTCTCTACTGTTTACTAATGTAGTGAGCTAATTTATATAACTGTATCTGTAAATCTTATTGGCAAGTATAAGATCTAAGAAGATACCATAAAGTGTCATGATGTCTTAGCTTCTTTTAACACTATTAAGGGCCAGATTTGAATGAAAGCATAACCTAAGAACAATACTATCCATCCACTGTAGGCTGTCACCTAATTGGCTGTAAACAATTCATGATCCACTTTACTGCCAGAGCTCTGCTTTTGCAGTGAGTTAGTAGTTCATTGTTGTGACCTGAGACTTCTTCACATATGTAGGTTATTTGGTGGTAATTTGAAGTGATTACTTGTCTAGTTTAAAATATTCCTTCAGAAAAAGAACACTACAAAAAGAAGGAAAGTCACCCTTTTGCTAAGTTGGAGATCAGTGGGTTACTGTTTTTTCTAATGAGTTGTACCTTCTCATAATGTGTCTTGAAGTGCGACAGACTGTTTTGTCGTCTTGGCTTCCAGGGAGATTTCTGGCTTGATCTGCTCTAGGACCCATTCGTTTGACTTTTTATTTGTCCACAGAATTCTCAGCACTCTTCTCCAGCACATCTCAAATGAATTGATTTTCTTCCTGTCTTCTTTCTTAAGTGTCCAGATCTCACATCCATAATGATAACAGGGAATACAATGGCTTGTGTGAGTCTAACTTTTGTTCTCAGTTGTATATCTTTGCATTTTAGGATCTTTTCTCGTTCTTTCATAGCCACCCTCCCCATTCTTAACCTTCCTCCGATTTCCTGGCTGCAGTCCCTGTTCCTATCAATATTTGATCCCAGGTATGAGAACTTTTATACTATTTCTATTTCTTCATTGTCTAAGTTGAATTTATATAGATTCCCATGGTCATTGTTTTTGTTTTCTTTATATTCAACAGTAAGCCTGCCTTTGCACTTTCTTCCTTGATCTTCCTTAATAGTTGTTCCAACTCTGTGAAGTTTTCTGATATTATTATGTTGTCTTTGTTTCTTAGATTGTTGATATCCCTTCCTCCTATTTTCACTTCTCCTTCTATGTCCAAGTCTGCTCTTCTTACAATATGTTCTACATATAAATTGAACAGGTAGGGTGATAAGATGCAGTGTCATCCCTTTGTCAATTGGGATTCTGTTTCTTTGTGTTCTGTTCTGCCCATGGCCTTTTGTCCTAAGTACAGATTCACCTTCAGGACTATCAGATGTCTTTAAGGGCATTCCATAGTCTTTCATGATCTATGAAGTCAAAAGATTTGTTATAGTCTATAAAGCACATGCTGATTTTCTTTTGGAATTCCCTAATGTGCTCCATTAGCCACCATATGTTTGCAGTGTGGTCCCTAGTGCCTCTTCCTTTCCTGAACTCTGCTTGGACCTCTGGAATTTCTCTCCCTATGTATGGTTGGAGTCTATGTTGCAGACTTTTGAGCATAATTTTACTTGCATGGGAGATTAGTACTGTTCAGAACATTTCTCATAAATCTCCTCCTCTGGGACGGATGGGGAACGGAACGGAATGGAATGGGGACTTCTGGCGGTGGCAGCGACATTCCTTTGTGCAGTAAAATGCATCCCTTGCTCATTCTGTTCACTTCCTTGCTTCTTTTGTACCATTCCATTTGCCCTGTGCGATAAGGTCCATTGTGTTGTCTGCATATCTTAGGTCATTAATGTTCTTTCCTCCAATCTTCACTCCTCCTGGCTCTTCTCCTTGGAAGCCAGGATGACTAAACTATGACTATCATAGTTTAGCCACATCATAAGAAGGCATGAAACATTAGAAAAAACAATGGTGCTGGGATAGGCAGAGGGCAGTAGAAAGAGAAGAAGACCATGTGCTAGATGGTTAGACTCAATCAGGGGTGTTTATCAGACGAGCTCTTAAAGAGGTACTATTCCAGTGTGACTCCTCTAGCTGCCTCCTGTTGCATGCTGGGATTGGCAGTTTTAAGGAGGGGTATTTAGAATTCTCAGGCAGAGAAGTTCAGCTCCTTAAAACTGCCAATCCCAGCATGCAACAGGAGGCTGCTAGAGGAGTCACACTGGAATAGTACCTCTTTAAGAGCATAGTGTGATAAACATCAGGGAGACCATGGACCTGAGCCTGTAGGGCCTGATCAGAGCAGTTGAAGACAGGGAATCTTGAAGATGTCTCACCCACAGAATCACCAAGTGTCAACATCAACTTGACGTCAGCTAACAATAACAATAATATATTATCAGAGGTGTACAGAAGCAGGTAAGAGAGTAGCAGAAGAGCTAACCTGTCTCAGAGAGTGTGTCTCTACTTCAGCATTCTGTTCAAGCCAACCAGAGGGCTATGGTTCATTTCACAAACATAACATGCATGTAACAGTAGCCTCCCAGTTCTACTTTGCATTTAGAGATATATAGGGAAATATACTCCCTGATACAGGAGGTGATACATGACCATCTTGGCAAGTAACTGTACCTTCCATAAATTTATCCTAGTTTATTTTCAAGTTTTTGGTTCTAACTAGAACTTGTGGTGATGAACAGATCAGTTTAGCTATGTGGTGTATGAAGAGAAGAAGGCAGCAGAGATCATTTGAATTTATGCAATTGTTTTGGCTGAGTAAAACCTTATTGAAAGAGGAACAGGAGATAGCTGAGCAGCAAAATAAAAACCTTTGAATAAAAAATTGATTCATTTGTTTCATACTTTTATCATTAGCACTCTTGGACTAAAGGAACCCCTGATTC
>NC_056524.1:129254148-129256557 GCF_019175285.1 Sceloporus undulatus | reverse complement strand
AATAATAATAATAATAATAATAATAATAATAATAATAATAATAATAATAATGTAAAAAGGCAAAGCACTGCAGAGCCAAGGTCAGTGTATACCAAATTGCTCAAAAACAAACACTTGGGGTTTAGGATATTTATTCGCTGACCCTGAAATGTCAGCTTGACATGGCTACTAATGTAGCACACCTCTCTCCAGAGTTATTCCTCTATGCAAAGGTGCCACCAACTGTGAGAATGCACTAGAGGGTCTGGCTGGAAACAATCTGCATACATTATTTTATTGCTAGACCTCATAAATCAACACTGTAAGGAGGCAAAATATTTAGAATTCCATACTATTGTTAAAATAGGGCAGAACCAGTATGACACATTTTTGAGAGTCCAATGACACCCACAGAAAACCACTTAAATGTTATTTTATTTTACTGCTAGAAATCATTTGGGTTTTGTAATTCTGGCCTAAAATTACTTACCAAATGAAGCCCAAACATAAGGATGTGATAATTTTTCTAATGTATTATAAGTGCTGTACAGGTACTTTACACGTACTGTAAATTCTCTAACTGCCACGTAATGCAGTTTATGACTCTCATTCTAGTTGAGATCACTGAGAAAGATGGAAGCTGAAATGTCTTATGCTGTATTCATACAAATATCCATTTTCAACAATTTTACTGAAACTATTTCAATTGATGGTGTCTTTCCAGGATACAGGTTCTACCTGAAAACAGGACTACTCAATTGGTTTGTTGAATGGTTACATACACATGCATGTACACACAATTACAAGACTGCTAAGTTTCCTCCTAGAAACTTAAGGGTGGTGAGAAGAGAATTACAAGTCCTTGTTACCTTTTTGAAGAAACCTTGTTGTATGTATCCCTTCTACTGAGTAGTTCATTACTGAAACATTAGGTCCAGGAACCCCCTGAGTTTGCTGGAAACACCTTTTTGCACCATGTTTTGTTTGACCCAGGCACTACATTGTGGGCTTGTTCATAACAGCTACTACCATACTACCACTGCTACTAGAACCTGAACACAAAATTCCCAAAGTTTATCTGTATTCTGATTCCTACATACAAAAATCCCAAACATCAGACTACTATGGTGATGTAAAGACCAACTGGATTTTCTAGGGCAGCTTGAGAACTACCAAATCTCTAACACTTACTGAACCACCATGAAGAATATATGTCTCTGACCAAATTTAAACAGTTAATAGGGGGCGGGATATAGCTTAGAGAATTTAGGCAAAGTCCTAGTTGAATGCTAAGCACCACACATTATAGCATCTAAAGTAACAGGACTAGAAATGATTTATGCCTGAACCTTGGATAGCCAGTTCATATGGACAGTACCTTAACTAGAGCACTGTTCTCTCATTTCAGATATGTTTTGAATCAACTCTGGGATCCCAAACTCATAGAAAGGTCTCCAATTCAGGCCCGGTTTTCTGTGTATCAATGCTTTCTTGTGAATATGCTGTACGTTTTGACCTTCCTTCTGATTTCCAGGATTGTATTCCCAGTCCAGTTGAGATTGACATTTACATATGCAATTTTTCCAAGAGCAGCTAATGAGGGTGAAGATGTTTTATGCTACATGTACAAATTACTTATTGTCCATTCTTTCAATTTAAAATGGAGACATGCATTAATTGCTCTATTATCAGGGAATACTGTGATTCTATTATGTTGTGGTGAGCTTCCAAGGTTGTCAATTCCAGATAGCTTTGTTCTTTATCTCAACTATTATTTCAAGACATTGTGACAGCCTGAGCCACAGAAGGGGGAGGGGGAAGCAAGGGAGAAGCATATTACTATGTTGTCTCAGAAGCTGGGTGGTTAACATGCATTTTAATCACATGGGAGTAGTAAAATCCTGTTACATTTTTTAAAAAATTACCACCACCTTAAATATGTATGTATGTATGTATGTATGTATAGACTGAAGTGGTCCGAAATTGTTATGAGTTCCTTGAAATGAGGAACGACTTAGGGAGCTGGGGATGTTTAGCCTGGAGAAGAGAAGGTTAAGAAGTGATATGATAGCCCTGTTTAAATACTTGAAGGGATGTCATATTGAGGAGGGAGCTAACTTGTTTTCTGCTGCTCCAGAGACTAGGACCCGGAACAATGGATGCAAGCTACAGGAAAAAAGATTCCACCTCAACATTAGGAGGAACTTCCTGACAATAAGGGTTGTTCGACAGTGGAGCACACTTTCTCGAATGTAGTGGAGTCTCCTTCCTCGGAAGTCTTTAAACAAAGAATGGATTGCCATCTGTTGGGGATGTTTTGATTGAGACTTCCTGCATGGCAGGGGATTGGACTGGATGGCCCTTGTGGTCTCTTCCAACTCTGTGATTCTATGAAACCTGTTAAAGTTACATATGGACATGAGTGCTTGT
>NC_056524.1:129243626-129249148 GCF_019175285.1 Sceloporus undulatus | reverse complement strand
GGTGGTTTCTCCCAGGCTCTGGAACTCTCTTGCTAGGGTAGACATGGCCCCATCCTTGCTCTTTTTCTGTTGGCAAGTCAAAACATTTTTTCTGCCATCAGTCTTTATAAAATGACTAGGCTTTTAATACTGTGTGGTGCTTTTTAAAGTTTTGTATATAGACCTTTATGGATTTTTTTATATTTTTAATGTTTAATATTTTATCATTTATAAGTTGTCTAATTGTTTTTAAGTGTTATGTTTATACTTTCATTAATGCTTTTGTATTGTTTTTAATTTTTATTGTTTTAAATATGCTGTGAGCTGTCTTGAGTCCCATTATTGGGAGAAAGGCAGGATAAAAAAAAAATGAATGAGTGAGTGAATGAATGAATGAATAGTATGGGAGGAGATCAATGGGGAGGGGTGACACCATGAGTTACCACACCAGGTAACACCAACCGCAGTGATGCCACTGGCCCTTACTAGAAACTAAGGAAGCTCTTACAATAGACCAGCTAGAGGTACCTCTATCTTTTGTCCCAAGTTGTTTCATACTGGTGGTTGTAGAGAGGGGTGGAAGAAAAGCCCTTTGGAGACTCATGGGATTGGCATCATTGACAATGCTGGGAGAGATTTTGGCCCAAATAATGCTAGTATTGGGACATTGTCCATAGGACGAGTTCCATGCTTCTTGGTGGTGGTGGTGGTGGTGAGACAGTTTAGCAATAACAAGTACATTTCTATACCACTTATCAGTGCATTTAAGAACTCACTAAGCAGTTTACAAAGTGTAAGCTAATTGCCCCCAACAACTGGATACTCATTTTAGCGACCTCAGAAGGACACAAGCCTGAGTCAACCTAGATCCCCGGCTGATACTGAACTCACAACCTTATGGTCTTTGTGAGTGAGTGGCTGCAGTACAGGCATTTAACCACTGCACCACTAGGGATCTCTATGGGTATGTGAGATGATGTTCTCCATCCCTTGAAGCCCATCTGAATCCTCTGCTATGAAGGTGCTGCAGTTGCCATGAGTCGCTGCCAGTGTTAATATTTCATGATTAACATGTTAAGAGAACTGTATATGAGCAGAGATAACAAATACTGTACTTCCAGTAGCAAAAGGGGAAATTAAGTCTCTGCTTGCAATGGCTCATACACTCACACATGTAAGCTGTCTCTTCGTGGTTTCACACAAATTTCTCCTAATTATAAATGATGGAATTGGAAGAGGAGAAGGCATGATGCTTGCTGACATTTTCATTCTACAAGACAATTCTTCAGCTGGCTAATTAGGAAGCTTCCCAAATCCTTTGCAATGCTAAAGAGTATCAAAATCCCATCCACATCAGCCAAAATCTGCTCAATGGCTGAATAACCTTATTGCCCATAGAAGCTGAGTTGGAAAGCCTGAAATGCAGTTATTGATGCTAGAGTACACAGGCAGAACAGCCAGCTCAACCTCTGGTATACATCCTCATCTTTCACTTTAGCTCATGTCTACCAGTTTTTGGTATGTTTGCCAAGGTCATTTTAGACTAAAGTGTTGGGGAGTATTTGTTTCTTCAGTGGCATTACACTAGACAAGATAATTTGCAAGTAGAATAAGCTTAATAATTTGTATTATCATTCCATTTCCTTTTTTTATATTTATGTTCACAAAGCACAGCTCCAGACAGGAAACAGCAGAGGATAAAACAGTGCACAATGATTAGAACAAAAATGGATTCAACACAAAATTAAAAATTATTATGATAAAATCAGTAATAAAATCAGTAATAAAATCTGCAAAAATCATGTGTGTGCATGTGCATGCACAAACATACATAAGAGCAGCAAAAGCAAAACAGCATATTATTGTTGTGTTGTTGTGTGCAATTAAGTCATTACTGTCTTCTGGCAAATCTAAGGTAAACCTATAACAGTTATATTCTCAGCAGGCTTTCATAGCATCATAGAATCATAGAGTTGAAAGAGACCACAATGGCCATCCAGTCCAACCCTCTGCTATGCAGGAACTCATAATCAAAGCACCCCTGACAGATGGCCATCCAGCCTCTATTTAAAAACCTCCAAAGGAGAAGACTCCACCCCACCACTGAGGGAATGTGTTCCACTATCAAACAGTTCTTACTGTCAGGAGGTTCTTCCTAATATTGAATTGAAATCTCTTTTCTTCTAGTTTGAATCTATTACTCTGTGTCCTAGTTTCTGGAACTGCAGAAAACAAGCTTCCTTCATTTTTGATATGACACTCCAAATATTTAAACAGGTCTATCATACCATCTCTTAACCTTCTCTTCTTCAGACTAAACATACCCAGCTTCCTAAGTCTCTCTTCATAGGTCTTGGTTTCACCCTCCACCATTTTGGTTACCATCCTCTGGACCCACTCCAGTTTCTCAACTTGCTTTTTGAATTGTGGTGCCCAGAAGTGAACACGGTATTCTGGGTGATGCCTGACCAGAGTAGCATAGAATGGTACTCTGCTTTGGTCAGAGTATCACTCTATTCTGCTTTGGTTAAGCCTCGCCTGGAATACTGGGCCCAGTTCTGAGTTTAGTTCTTGGTCCAGACTTTGTTCAGAGGAGGCTTGCCTTCGCCTTCCTCTGAGGCTGAGAGATTGTAACTTGCCCAATGTCACCCATTGGGTTTGCATGGCCAAGTGGGGATTTGAACCCTGCTCTCCCAATGGCCTAATCCAGCACTTAAACCACAACACCGCACTGGCTCTCAAATAGTATGTAAAATGTGCTATTTCTTCTATTTGCCAAGTTTCTAGGTCAAATCAGAACTCATAGCAAGACTTCAATTTCTCTACTGTTTACTAATGTAGTGAGCTAATTTATATAACTGTATCTGTAAATCTTATTGGCAAGTATAAGATCTAAGAAGATACCATAAAGTGTCATGATGTCTTAGCTTCTTTTAACACTATTAAGGGCCAGATTTGAATGAAAGCATAACCTAAGAACAATACTATCCATCCACTGTAGGCTGTCACCTAATTGGCTGTAAACAATTCATGATCCACTTTACTGCCAGAGCTCTGCTTTTGCAGTGAGTTAGTAGTTCATTGTTGTGACCTGAGACTTCTTCACATATGTAGGTTATTTGGTGGTAATTTGAAGTGATTACTTGTCTAGTTTAAAATATTCCTTCAGAAAAAGAACACTACAAAAAGAAGGAAAGTCACCCTTTTGCTAAGTTGGAGATCAGTGGGTTACTGTTTTTTCTAATGAGTTGTACCTTCTCATAATGTGTCTTGAAGTGCGACAGACTGTTTTGTCGTCTTGGCTTCCAGGGAGATTTCTGGCTTGATCTGCTCTAGGACCCATTCGTTTGACTTTTTATTTGTCCACAGAATTCTCAGCACTCTTCTCCAGCACATCTCAAATGAATTGATTTTCTTCCTGTCTTCTTTCTTAAGTGTCCAGATCTCACATCCATAATGATAACAGGGAATACAATGGCTTGTGTGAGTCTAACTTTTGTTCTCAGTTGTATATCTTTGCATTTTAGGATCTTTTCTCGTTCTTTCATAGCCACCCTCCCCATTCTTAACCTTCCTCCGATTTCCTGGCTGCAGTCCCTGTTCCTATCAATATTTGATCCCAGGTATGAGAACTTTTATACTATTTCTATTTCTTCATTGTCTAAGTTGAATTTATATAGATTCCCATGGTCATTGTTTTTGTTTTCTTTATATTCAACAGTAAGCCTGCCTTTGCACTTTCTTCCTTGATCTTCCTTAATAGTTGTTCCAACTCTGTGAAGTTTTCTGATATTATTATGTTGTCTTTGTTTCTTAGATTGTTGATATCCCTTCCTCCTATTTTCACTTCTCCTTCTATGTCCAAGTCTGCTCTTCTTACAATATGTTCTACATATAAATTGAACAGGTAGGGTGATAAGATGCAGTGTCATCCCTTTGTCAATTGGGATTCTGTTTCTTTGTGTTCTGTTCTGCCCATGGCCTTTTGTCCTAAGTACAGATTCACCTTCAGGACTATCAGATGTCTTTAAGGGCATTCCATAGTCTTTCATGATCTATGAAGTCAAAAGATTTGTTATAGTCTATAAAGCACATGCTGATTTTCTTTTGGAATTCCCTAATGTGCTCCATTAGCCACCATATGTTTGCAGTGTGGTCCCTAGTGCCTCTTCCTTTCCTGAACTCTGCTTGGACCTCTGGAATTTCTCTCCCTATGTATGGTTGGAGTCTATGTTGCAGACTTTTGAGCATAATTTTACTTGCATGGGAGATTAGTACTGTTCAGAACATTTCTCATAAATCTCCTCCTCTGGGACGGATGGGGAACGGAACGGAATGGAATGGGGACTTCTGGCGGTGGCAGCGACATTCCTTTGTGCAGTAAAATGCATCCCTTGCTCATTCTGTTCACTTCCTTGCTTCTTTTGTACCATTCCATTTGCCCTGTGCGATAAGGTCCATTGTGTTGTCTGCATATCTTAGGTCATTAATGTTCTTTCCTCCAATCTTCACTCCTCCTGGCTCTTCTCCTTGGAAGCCAGGATGACTAAACTATGACTATCATAGTTTAGCCACATCATAAGAAGGCATGAAACATTAGAAAAAACAATGGTGCTGGGATAGGCAGAGGGCAGTAGAAAGAGAAGAAGACCATGTGCTAGATGGTTAGACTCAATCAGGGGTGTTTATCAGACGAGCTCTTAAAGAGGTACTATTCCAGTGTGACTCCTCTAGCTGCCTCCTGTTGCATGCTGGGATTGGCAGTTTTAAGGAGGGGTATTTAGAATTCTCAGGCAGAGAAGTTCAGCTCCTTAAAACTGCCAATCCCAGCATGCAACAGGAGGCTGCTAGAGGAGTCACACTGGAATAGTACCTCTTTAAGAGCATAGTGTGATAAACATCAGGGAGACCATGGACCTGAGCCTGTAGGGCCTGATCAGAGCAGTTGAAGACAGGGAATCTTGAAGATGTCTCACCCACAGAATCACCAAGTGTCAACATCAACTTGACGTCAGCTAACAATAACAATAATATATTATCAGAGGTGTACAGAAGCAGGTAAGAGAGTAGCAGAAGAGCTAACCTGTCTCAGAGAGTGTGTCTCTACTTCAGCATTCTGTTCAAGCCAACCAGAGGGCTATGGTTCATTTCACAAACATAACATGCATGTAACAGTAGCCTCCCAGTTCTACTTTGCATTTAGAGATATATAGGGAAATATACTCCCTGATACAGGAGGTGATACATGACCATCTTGGCAAGTAACTGTACCTTCCATAAATTTATCCTAGTTTATTTTCAAGTTTTTGGTTCTAACTAGAACTTGTGGTGATGAACAGATCAGTTTAGCTATGTGGTGTATGAAGAGAAGAAGGCAGCAGAGATCATTTGAATTTATGCAATTGTTTTGGCTGAGTAAAACCTTATTGAAAGAGGAACAGGAGATAGCTGAGCAGCAAAATAAAAACCTTTGAATAAAAAATTGATTCATTTGTTTCATACTTTTATCATTAGCACTCTTGGACTAAAGGAACCCCTGATTC
>NC_056524.1:129210316-129243616 GCF_019175285.1 Sceloporus undulatus | reverse complement strand
AATAATAATAATAATAATAATAATAATAATAATAATAATAATAATAATAATAATAATAATGTAAAAAGGCAAAGCACTGCAGAGCCAAGGTCAGTGTATACCAAATTGCTCAAAAACAAACACTTGGGGTTTAGGATATTTATTCGCTGACCCTGAAATGTCAGCTTGACATGGCTACTAATGTAGCACACCTCTCTCCAGAGTTATTCCTCTATGCAAAGGTGCCACCAACTGTGAGAATGCACTAGAGGGTCTGGCTGGAAACAATCTGCATACATTATTTTATTGCTAGACCTCATAAATCAACACTGTAAGGAGGCAAAATATTTAGAATTCCATACTATTGTTAAAATAGGGCAGAACCAGTATGACACATTTTTGAGAGTCCAATGACACCCACAGAAAACCACTTAAATGTTATTTTATTTTACTGCTAGAAATCATTTGGGTTTTGTAATTCTGGCCTAAAATTACTTACCAAATGAAGCCCAAACATAAGGATGTGATAATTTTTCTAATGTATTATAAGTGCTGTACAGGTACTTTACACGTACTGTAAATTCTCTAACTGCCACGTAATGCAGTTTATGACTCTCATTCTAGTTGAGATCACTGAGAAAGATGGAAGCTGAAATGTCTTATGCTGTATTCATACAAATATCCATTTTCAACAATTTTACTGAAACTATTTCAATTGATGGTGTCTTTCCAGGATACAGGTTCTACCTGAAAACAGGACTACTCAATTGGTTTGTTGAATGGTTACATACACATGCATGTACACACAATTACAAGACTGCTAAGTTTCCTCCTAGAAACTTAAGGGTGGTGAGAAGAGAATTACAAGTCCTTGTTACCTTTTTGAAGAAACCTTGTTGTATGTATCCCTTCTACTGAGTAGTTCATTACTGAAACATTAGGTCCAGGAACCCCCTGAGTTTGCTGGAAACACCTTTTTGCACCATGTTTTGTTTGACCCAGGCACTACATTGTGGGCTTGTTCATAACAGCTACTACCATACTACCACTGCTACTAGAACCTGAACACAAAATTCCCAAAGTTTATCTGTATTCTGATTCCTACATACAAAAATCCCAAACATCAGACTACTATGGTGATGTAAAGACCAACTGGATTTTCTAGGGCAGCTTGAGAACTACCAAATCTCTAACACTTACTGAACCACCATGAAGAATATATGTCTCTGACCAAATTTAAACAGTTAATAGGGGGCGGGATATAGCTTAGAGAATTTAGGCAAAGTCCTAGTTGAATGCTAAGCACCACACATTATAGCATCTAAAGTAACAGGACTAGAAATGATTTATGCCTGAACCTTGGATAGCCAGTTCATATGGACAGTACCTTAACTAGAGCACTGTTCTCTCATTTCAGATATGTTTTGAATCAACTCTGGGATCCCAAACTCATAGAAAGGTCTCCAATTCAGGCCCGGTTTTCTGTGTATCAATGCTTTCTTGTGAATATGCTGTACGTTTTGACCTTCCTTCTGATTTCCAGGATTGTATTCCCAGTCCAGTTGAGATTGACATTTACATATGCAATTTTTCCAAGAGCAGCTAATGAGGGTGAAGATGTTTTATGCTACATGTACAAATTACTTATTGTCCATTCTTTCAATTTAAAATGGAGACATGCATTAATTGCTCTATTATCAGGGAATACTGTGATTCTATTATGTTGTGGTGAGCTTCCAAGGTTGTCAATTCCAGATAGCTTTGTTCTTTATCTCAACTATTATTTCAAGACATTGTGACAGCCTGAGCCACAGAAGGGGGAGGGGGAAGCAAGGGAGAAGCATATTACTATGTTGTCTCAGAAGCTGGGTGGTTAACATGCATTTTAATCACATGGGAGTAGTAAAATCCTGTTACATTTTTTAAAAAATTACCACCACCTTAAATATGTATGTATGTATGTATGTATGTATGTATGTATAAACTGAAGTGGTCCGAAATTGTTATGAGTTCCTTGAAATGAGGAACGACTTAGGGAGCTGGGGATGTTTAGCCTGGAGAAGAGAAGGTTAAGAAGTGATATGATAGCCCTGTTTAAATACTTGAAGGGATGTCATATTGAGGAGGGAGCTAACTTGTCTTCTGCTGCTCCAGAGACTAGGACCCGGAGTAATAGATGCAAGCTACAGGAAAAGAGATTCCACCTCAACATTAGGAGGAACTTCCTGACAATAAGGGTTGTTCGACAGTGGAGCACACTTTCTCGAATGTAATGGAGTCTCCTTCCTTGGAGGTCTTTAAACAAAGAATGGATTGCCATCTGTTGGGGATGTTTTGATTGAGACTTCCTGCATGGCAGGGGATTGGACTGGATGGCCCTTGCGGTCTCTTCCAACTCTATGATTCTATGAAACCTGTTAAAGTTACATATGGACATGAGTGCTTGTATCACGGATACAAATTGTTGAACTTCATCTTCCGATGTTCCTTACTATTGGCTGTTCTTGTCAGGTTGTAAGGAGTTGAAGTCTCATAACATATGGAAGTCTTCATAATTCCTGCCCTTAATTTAATAAATAATAGAATAAAACTTTTATTTATATTCCGCTTTTTGTCTGGACAATCAAAGCGGCATACAAGTTAAAATAGAGAACAATATATATCCAATATACCCCCCCCCTTAAAAGGAATTAAACAATTTAGAAATAAAATGTATAAAAACTTTAAAACATAAACATTTAATACATTTAATACATTTAACTAAAACAATAGGCAGAATCAACATATGTAGAGGGAAAGTGGATGAGTGCTTTATTCTGGAAAGGCCCGCCGGAAGAGCTCTGTCTTGACAGCTTTCTTGAAGCTATCTAAGCTAGTGATTTAATAATAAATAAATAAATAAATAAATAAATAAATAAATAAATAAAATATTTATTTATATCCCACCTTTCGGGGATCGAGGCGGGTAACAACAAGCCAGTATAACAATTACAAAAACAGATTTGATGAATCTCATCCGGCAGGCCATTCCAGAGACAAGGAGCAGTTGCGGAAAATGTCCTCTGGGAAGTTGTAGTTAATCTGTTCTTAAAAGGCTGCAATATATTCTTTCTAGAGGACCTAAGGGCACAGGGCAGATTGTATGGAAAAAGGCGATCCCTTAAATAAGTTGGGCCCGAGCCATATAGGGCTTTAAAGGTAATAACCAACACCTTGTACTGTGCCCAGAAACCAATAGGCAGCCAGTGGAGTGACTTTAAAATTGGTGTTATATGGTCGCTCCTAGTTGTTCCAGTGATGAGCCTAGCTGCCATATTCTGTTCCAACTGGAATTTCCGGACTAGGTACAAGGGTAGCCTCGTGTAGTGCTCATTGCAAAAATTGAGTCTAGAGGTTACCAGAGCATGTACTACAATTTCCAGATCTCCCGGTTCCAGGAAAGGGCGCAGCTGGCATATCAGCCAAAGCTAATAACAGACACTCTTGACCGTTGCATTCACCTGATTTGTCATCTGAAGCAATCGATCAAGGAGTACCACCAGACTGTGAACACAGTCTCTTGAGGGGAGCATGAACCCCTCTAGGACTGGAGGTTGCAACCCAATAGCTGGTTTAGGGATCCCTACTGTGAGCACCTCTGTTTTGTCTGGATTCAACTTGAGATTATTTTCCCTCGTCCAATCCATTACTGCCTCAAGACATTGATTGAGAGGAGAGATGCCATCTGTCATTGTCGCTGATGACAGAGACACGGAAAAGTATATTTTCTGCAAATGTCGCCTCTTTATAAGAATAAAGAAAATTCTTATGATGAGTTATGTCAGATAAGAGTCCAGTTCTCCACCATTTGCACTCTAGTCATTGTCCTGCCCACTTCATGTTCTTCAAATCTCCAGTATACCAATGTTCCCGGTTAGAAGTGGGTAGGAAAGGACGTTTGGCAGCAATTGTGTTGATAGCCTTAGTGAGATCTGTGTTCCACATATTCACCAAAGCTTTGACAGAGTCACTGACATTATCAACAATCAAACCCTCTAAGGCTTTCTGGAATCCAAGCGGTTCCATTAGCCTACAAGGGCGGATCCTTCTAATACAGGGGTAGGCAACCTGCGGCCCGCGGGCCGGATGCGGCCCAGCGAGGCCTTGGGACCGGCCCCAGCCCCGTCCTGCCACCGATTGCCGCCGGGGCCTTTGGCCTCTCGCGCACAGGGGCAAGGGGGGCAATTGTCTATAGACACCTCAGAAACATGCATTTATATTAACATTTTTTTAAAAAATAGGCAATTTTTTTGCCGGTCCTCCACTTTTTTTTAAAAAAAAGTGTCCACCATCTGGAAATGTTGTCTTACATTTGTCCTGGTTTATTTATTTATTTAAATATTTAAAAAATTATTTAATTATTTATTTTTTGGCTTCGGCCCCCCAGTTGTCTGAGGGACAGCAACCTGGCCCCCGGCTCAAAAAGGTTGCTTATCCCTGTTCTAATAGGTCCTCCAGCCCCGAGGGTGCAGACAGTGGCTCTTATTTGCGCCCTGACCAGGAAATGATCTGTCCATGACAGTGTGAAGGTATTTGCTGCCTCTTCCCATGGATATTCTTTTTCTATACTAAAGACCGCATCAAGGGTATGACCCGCAGAATGTGTGGGTCCGTTGACAAGTTGGGAAAGACCCATGGCTGTCATGGATTTCATGAACTACCAAGCTGCACCTGTTAAACTGGTCTCAAGTGGAACGTTAAAGTCACCCATAACAAGGAGTCTGGGGAACTCTAACAACAACTCGGAGACCAGCTGTGTCAGCTTGGATAGGGAGTCTGTTAAGCAATGTATTGTACTGTACACCAATAGAATTCCTATACTATCCCTTGTCTTCAGGCTTAGGTACATACATTCAAAGCGGCCTATTTTTCGGACAGGTTTATAGGTAAGATCCTGCTTCATCAGAGGCAAGCTCTTCAAATGCAACTTCATCACACTACATTTGTATATTCTTGCTTGCAAAAACGTGTGCCAGAATATCTTTTGCCATATGTATGTATTTTATAGACCACCTTTCTCCCACTGTGAGACCCATTTGCTAGTTTTAAAAGTTCCACTGGGTTCCTGGTCAGCAATGTTCCCAGTATGGAGGTCTGTTTGACAATAATCTTTCTTGGACTGGTTAGATGGATTACTCTAGTATGGGCAATCCTATCATGTAAATATTTTGGGAGAAATGTAGACATGGCCCTAGCCAGGAACTTTACTGTAGTAAAACAAAGCACATCTAAGAAAATGCTTGCTTAAGAAGCAAACACATTCGTCAACTTTCATCACAGAGATTTTTCCTAACATCACCAAAAGGAGGACACCTTTCAACAGCACTGAAAATATTCTTGAAAAACCATTCCCTTTCAGTTTAGCTCTATTTGAAATTCCTGGTGACACAACTATTCTGCATATTTATCAGGCAAGGCATTAAAAATGTAGTTGCTTTGCATGCACTTATAAAGGACATCTTCTTTTAGAATAATCCAGTGACAGGTCATGCACGATAGGATCATCAAAAAGTAGAGTTGGAAGAAAATACCCTGGTCATATAATCTATTTCCACCTTTGAGCTACAAAATATTTTATCTGAATTAGCAATGACCACCTTACCTAGATTCAAAACTTTGTGATGTAACACCCCAGCTGACTGAAATCCTTATCACACTACACTGTTATAATGTTATATTTCACTTTAACTGTAATAGCAACATCTTGTGGGTTGCTAGGGTTTGTCTGCTGGGTACTCGGTGAAGGACCAGCGCAGGTTAGGTGGGCGGGGGGGTGTGGCCTTGATACATAGGAACACCGTGGCCCTCGCCAGGAACCACATCCGACAGACGTCCTATATTGAGTGTATTTACCTGACCCTAAAGGCTAGGGACAGTCTAGGGATTCTGTTAGTGTATCGGCCACCCCGTGCATTAGCGGACTCCCTTAACGAGCTGACACAGCTGGTCGCTGAGCTGATGTTGGAGACGCCCAGGCTTCTTGTCCTGGGTGACTTCAACATCTCCCTCACGGCCAGTCATGTTCCATCCGGTGCGGCTCGGGAATTCATGGACACCATGGCGGCCATGGGCCTGTCCCAGCTGATACAGGGTCCTACGCATTGTGCGGGTAATACTCTCGATTTGGTCTTCTGTTCGGAGGCGGAAAATCCGTGGGTGGAAATAGCAAATGTTTCCCCCCTGTCATGAACGGATCATTTCCTGGTAGAGGTGAAAATCAAGGCTTCTACCCAGATCCCCCCCGGGGGTGGTGGACCTGTTAGGATGGTCCACCCTCGAAGGTTGATGGAACCTGAGAGGTTCCAAGAAGCCTTAGAGGGGCTCGCGGTTGGAAATGACGGCGACTCTGTTGATGCCCTCACCGGTATTTGGAATACCGGTCTTTCTAGGGCTATACACAGGATCGCTCCCAAGCGCCCTCTCAGGCCCGCTTCCAAACGTAAGCCCTGGTATACGGAAGATCTCCAGGCGAGGAAGCGGGTTCTGCGACGGCTAGAGTACCGTTGGCGGAAACACCTTTGCTTAGACGACAAGGCTCTCCTAGACCAACTGTTAGAGGACTACGGAGAGGCAATACGCGCAACAAAGAATTCGTTCTATGGTGCCCGTATTGCGTCCGCTGAGTCGCATCCAGCAGAGTTGTTCAGGGTGGTCAGGGAGCTAACTCAGCTTCCTCCCGCCCTGAACCAGATCCTTGAACCTTCTAAGGCCTGCTGTGACTTGTTTAACGACTTTTTTGCGGATAAAACCTCTCGTATAAGCGAAGGTCTGAACGCTGACATTATAGCAGATCCTAGGGTAGAAGTGTCCAGAGCCTCCGTGGACTATGTTAAACTGGATCAGTTTGAGTTGGTGAGTACCGAGGATGTGGACAAGATCCTCGGAAGTGTTCGGAAAACAACCTGCTCTCTTGATCCCTGTCCCTTGTGGTTAGCGGCCCAGGGGGGACCGGCAGTAACAACTTTGTTACGCCGGATAATTAATACATCTTTCAGGGATGGGCTATTTCCATCGGATCTTAAATTGGCCATTGTAAAACCGATCCTAAAAAAGCCCTCCCTTGACCCCCTGGTTCATAATAATTATCGGCCTGTTTCGCTGCTACCATTCTTGGGTAAGGTGATCGAGAGGGCTGTTGCGATCCAGCTTCAGGCGGTCTTGGATGAAACGGATTATCTGGACCCATTTCAAACTGGCTTCCGGGCGGATTACGGGGTTGAGACGGCCATGGTCGCCTTGGTTGATGATCTCCGTCTGAGCATTGACAGGGGAAGCGTGTCCCTGTTGGTGCTCTTGGACATCTCAGCGACTTTCGATACCATAGACCATGGTATCCTTCTGGGACGCCTGGCAGAGGTGGGAATCGGGGGCACTGCGCTCCAGTGGTTCCGGTCCTACCTCTCCGGGAGGTCCCAGATGGTGCAGCTGGGAGACGTGTGCTCCGACGAGCGGGCCCTTAAAACTGGGGTCCCTCAAGTAGCCATTCTGTCTCCCATGCTATTTAACATTTACATGAAACCGCTGGGAGAGATCATCCGGAGACATGGGGCGCGGGGTTATCAGTATGCTGATGACACCCAGATCATTTTCTCTATGTCTCCGACTGATGCAGTGACTGGGGATGGCGTCTCTCCTCTCGTGGCCTGTCTAGAGTCAGTAATGGGCTGGATGAAGGAAAACCGACTCAAGCTGAATCCAGAGAAAACGGAGGTACTAGTGATAGGTTCCCCTGGTCCAGGAATGGCGGTGGTTCCACCTGTCCTGAACGGGGTCACGCTCCCTGTAAAGGACTCCGTGCGCAGTCTGGGGGTGCTTCTTGACTCGTCGCTTCACCTGACTGCTCAGGTGAATGCGACGGTCAAGAGCACCTGTTATCAGCTTCGGCTGATTCGCCAGCTGTGCCCATACCTGGCCCAGAGGGACCTAGAAACTGTTGTACATGCTCTGGTAACTTCGAGATTGGATTTCTGCAATGTACTCTACATGGGGCAACCCTTATACCAAACTCAGAAGCTGCAAATGGTGCAGAACATGGCGGCCAGGCTGGTCACTGGTGCTCCCAGGACCAGCCATATAACACCGGTTTTAAAAGATCTCCATTGGCTGCCCATTCGCTTCCGAGCTCAATATAAGGTGTTGGTAATTACCTATAAAGCCCTAAATGGCTTGGGCCCAGGATACCTAAAGGACCGCCTCTCCCCGTACATTCCGCCTCGCACCCTCAGAACGTCTGGGCAGCAGCTACTGAAGGTGCCTGGGGCTAGGTTAGTCTCCACTTCCCGGAGGACGTTTTCCACAGCTGCCCCAGCCCTTTGGAATGCGCTGCCCATAGAGCTCCGCTCGTCTACTACCCTGGCCCAATTTAGGAAGGACCTTAAAACCTTCCTATTCCAACAGGCATTCCCCGAATAAATATCCTGTGGGCCTCCCTCCTCTTTCGTGGCCAAGAGGTTGGGCTATGGGGCTTTTTACTGTTGGTTTGTTTTAATGGGTATTTTAATTTATGTGTATTGTTGACTGTATTTTAATTTGTTGTGAGCCGCCCTGATCGAAGGAAGGGCGGCATATAAATAAAAATTTTATTATTATTTATTTATTGTAGTTTAGTGAGATCCAAGAGCTCTCTGGCTGAGAATTTTAAATGCCCCTCTCTAAACTTCAAATCCCAGGATCCCGCAGGATGGGACAATGACAGGGTGGAAAAGAGTGCTACAAAAGTGTGGTGTGGTAGAGCCCTGAGAGTTGAGACCCTTCCCACAAAACATTAGACTTTGTCTCAGTGACCCAGCTATATTCAACAGCGAGGAGCACCTTATGAGATCTTCCTGAATGGTGTATGCACCACTAAACAGATGTCCAGTCATTAAACTATATGTTTATTAGAATTGGAAATTATATTCTAAAAGAAGCCAATGATAAACACTTTCATTGTCATATATAGATGATATTATTTGTGAGAGTGCTGAGTGTAAAAGTATTTTAAGCATTTAACCTTTTATTTCTGAGCACCTAAGCCATTCAAAACAAAGTCATTCTGTGGGTTAAAACTTTGGACTCTGTTTTTGAGCCTGTCTCACTGGCTTTCTGCAAGCTGCTCTAACTGTAAGAACTATGTCCATGTTCCATGTCACAGATAAGGTAATAAAAACAATTTTGAAACTGACTGTTGTACCCTGAGAACACCTGCTCAGACACAGGAATTATGATGTTACAAATACTCTGTTCTCTTTAGAGATAAGAAATAGCACATGCAACAGAGGAAACATTAGCTAATCTATCCATCAGAGACAACTGTTGTGAGTAAGTTGAACTGAAAGAAGTTTTATTTTTCCGTGGATCCTTTGGTGAAAGAGTTTGAGTGGTACCTTCCTATCCAGTTCTGTGTGCTACTCAGGGAATAGAGTAGGGTTTATATCTTGATCCAAATCAACAACAGGCATGAAGAAAAAGGAAAACTTATAACAATCTAATTATTACATTAACTATAGTCATCCCACAATTTCCCACAGTGTTCTTCTCACTACTGTGAAGAAAGCAGTAACTAAAACCCAGTGATGTGCAGTTATTGGTACTGAAAATATTTCCATCTGTTCATATGAAAAGAAATATAATCCACAGCTCTCCTCTCTGAATCAGTTACATCTTTAAGACCAAAAATATTTTTAAACCCTCAAAACCCTCAATGACCAATGAACTTTTGAAAACCTCCTTACTAGAGGTTCTCCTCCACAAATAATTGATCATGACATCAACCAACCAACCAATCATCATCAAAAGAAAATCATTTCCATCAAAGATATGAATCAGAAAACAAAAACCAATATATCATATTCGTGGTAGAATTCTGTACACACAACACTCAGGGTAAGCTATCCATTGTTAAGATGATTTTGAAAGTCTTGCTAAAGCAAGCTGTCTACTACCTTCCAGACCTACAGAGCTTACCAGTGTGAGCTGTTCATCAGTTTGTTGTTTGTGTTATTTGCCCTCAAGTCAGTTTCAACTCATGGCAACCCTGTGGATAAAACACCTCCAACTTTTCCCAGCGAACACTGTAGCCTAAAGCTAATTTCTAATCCCAACTAGAACAGAGACACAGATGTTTATTTATCATTCAGCAATAGATTCAGTGGTTCTACTTTAGTTGAGACTCGTAATTAGATTTAGGTATATGAGTGGTAGGACTTACTGTAGCAACCAAAATATCACCTGAAGATCATACAGTGAAATTTATCTCACTGAATGCAAATACTGAACATATCATACTGACCTGCATATGTTTTAGGAACCACAGCTCTTACATTTTAACCCCTTAAAAACAGAGAGGAGGGGAGAGAAGATCAGTTTCAAAACACATAGGCGGGTTACAGACCGCCATTTAGTACGTATAGAATACGTACTAGGGTTAGGAAGGGGCGGTGCTTCTGCACCACAAAGCGGCGGTCTGTAACCCGCCATAGAGCCTTACTGCATGAGAAAAGAAAGGTGAAACAGAGTCAGAGAACAGCAGCTTTCTCTGTGCCTCTCTAATGTCATCATAGCACTTCCATTCTGCTCCTGAGGAAGATAGTCATAAAAGTGTACCTTTTGGAAAAATCTGTTTGACAAAAGACATATTTTATTACCATTTTCCTTAGGAAAGGAAGTGCTACAACAATATGCTGAGAGGCACAAAGCCACTACTCTTCTACTCCATTTTAGCTTTCTTTTGTCATGCAATAAGGCTCTTAAATTCAGACAATCATAGCCAATATAGTATGTCAGTTATTCCAGTGCAAGTGCCGTCTGTCCAAGGAATACAAGGAACAAAAAGAAATTTCTGAGTATGGCATAACTCAACACCTTTACACTGCAATCTGAGCATGGAAAATAATACTAACATCATGTATGTAGCAAATTCCACAACTTCTAGTATTTTGTGTTTAATAGAGTGACTAGAGTAGCCTTTGATTCCTTTCAGTGCATGTAAAGAAGGCAAAAGATTGGAGCACATTGATCTAAGGCTATAATGTTTTTATTTTGTTAGTCATCATGCTAAGAGAGAGAGATCCAAATGAAGAAAAGAAAGCAGCGACCTCTTCCAAAAAGATATTGTGCAATTAGCCACTTTACAGTGAAAAGAAAAATGCTATCATTTGACTTGGAAAATTATATCCCCTAATCACCTGTGGAAAACAATTTAGCAATGAGGGCCATTATATTATTCTCAATAGGAAGGTGGTCAGGGATACAGTGAGCTGAAAACAGAACAGTGTTGAGCAATGGCTCTGCACTATAAACAGTGTTAAGGCAGCCAGCTATTTGGATAGGTAACAGTGACACTCAATGGCATGCCACTATATACAACAGCATAGTTGGTCAGCCTGTTTTATATGAGCATGGATTCTAATTTCACTTTTTAAAATTATACCCTTGTGAGAATGGCACTTCTGTTTTTTCAGATAAGTATTTTGAACACGGCAGAACCTAGTAAATTTACAGCGCTTTATAAATAAAGGTTAATAATAATAATAATAATAATAATAATAATAATAATAATAGACAGGAAAGATTCAAAAGAAAATAAAGAAGATAACATAATTTAGAACACAGTATTGTGGCTACTGATGAGACTGTGGCTATTTCAAGTAATGTTCCTCCTGCTAATGGAGACTGATGCCTATTTAAACCTCTTTCAAGTGAACACCTGCCTTGTATCTGTTATCGGGGGTGGGGGGGGGGGGGGGGGTGGGGGGTGGACATCTTACACACACTGGCTGAAATTCTGTTGTCCCAGTTAGAATAGATCCTTTGAATCAATTGTTAAATAGTGACTCAACATATATGTAAATCTAATTCAATGGGCCTACTCTAATCAGGATTAATAGTGGATATAAGACACTGATTGCTAGGACACATCACAAAATTGGATGCTAATAATTACCAGCAGTAAGCCAAATATATGATTCAGGAGAATTCCTGGCTGACTAATTTTATTCATTTTAAGTAGGTTTGCCCTCAGGTTTTGAGACTATACATATGTGCACACATACCTGAAATACAAACGTTTGTTGATATATTTAATCTGCATGAACATATAAATGTAGCCAAATTCTTTGAGGATTCTGACTGCAAAGATGATACAAGATACTTAGAACAATGGAAACTTGTAATCATTCCATTCTGTTCAGTATATTGGAGTTCTTCTGGTAATCCTGTCACCAGAAATAAAGAGCTACATATTTCAAAAGCCATTCTTGGTGGTACAAAATCCAGCAGGGAGGCATCCATTAAATGAACTCTTACTAGCAGAATTACTGTCATTTTGATATGAATCTCTAAATTGACATCTTGCAAAGAACACTGTGAAAAAATTACCCTTCAACCCTACCTTGTACCACCAGAATTTGTTTCTTCTGGTTGTACCAGAAAGTGATGTTTATGGTTGTTACACAACATTGTTTGGTGACTCAGACACCATTCCCACTTGTGAGAAAATGACACAAATTTCAGCCCAAAGGAAGGGAAGAGCTCCATAAAAAGTCTATGACCTGAGTGAATGGGCTACAAAATAGCAGATGAGATTCAATATAAGTAAGTTCAATGGCTATGAATTGGAATAAATGTCCCATTTTTGTGCAAGGTACAGAATCCCACCATTACCTCTACCTAGACATGAGTCTATGTTCTCAGTATCCATGTCCTTTAGCGATGTATACCCTACCTACCTACCTACTTACCTTCCTATCTACCTTGCCTTCTAGATTTGTTTGTTTGAGGGTGAAAATCATCCCCTTTTTGGTGCATGGTTTTAGAAAATGTGCATTTTTCAAATTGGATATATTTCTTGCACAACCCCACCTCCTAAAGCATGTTTAGGCTGATTTTGAATGCATTTGAAATATGTGTATTTTTGGTCCACACTTTTCAAATGTGTGTATGCACCATGACTAATCCAAACATGGCAGACTGGGGAAGATCATATAAAGGTCTACCAGACCAGGCCCTTTTCACATCTCTAATATGCATTTTATTAGGTTTCATGTGATGCAGCAAGAGAAAACTGTTATCTTTTCCCCACTCTATCCCTGCACCTATAAGTACCCCTTGGTGGCATCTTGTGTGCCCCTTTAAGTGTCTCACACTAGCAAACTTGAATTTCTTTTTAGCACAGAAAGAAAGCATAAAGAAAACAGAACAGCAAATCACTGTTTAAGCTTCTAGAAGACTGCAAAGCATATTAATGAACCCTTGCTCCCTTGAGGTTCATTACTTCTACGGAAAGAATGCCTTGTTTGCAAAGGCATTTCTCTGTCTGACCTTCAGTTCAGAAGCTCTGCCCACCTCTCCAGCAATCATTAAAAATATCTCTTTGCTTTTTATGTTCCTTCCTGCCAAATTAAGTTAACACATTTAGCAAGACTCCAATGTACTGCCCAGCCAATGCAAAGACACCATTTACTACTGGAGTAGATCTGCCATTCCTTTCCAAGGAAACATCCTTGCTCTTTTCCTTAATGTATTTCTTTTTTATTTCTTTGTACAACATTTACATTTCAAACCATTAAACAAAGTCAACTGCAGTCATCTGAGAAAAGTGCATTTATTTATAGCCCTAGCGTTGTTATTTGCTGTGTAATATTCCCACTAAATTCAGTAACGCAATAGCGAGCTATCTGCATATAAGAGGCACAAATGTCAAAAGAGGTCAGAGATTAAGATATTCAGGCCACAAGGTAAAGTGCACCTTAAACCTACTGAAATAAGTATGTTGGATTATGTCTATAATGTCTTTACCTCATTATGATTGCCACACTCTATAAATACCACCTGAAACAATTAAATAGGAGCACACATAGAAGGTTTGTTTTTTTATTTACATTTTAATAGGATCGCATACAAGCTCCTTCATGAAATGCTTATAATACTTTGTGACTCTTATTAAACAAATAACACCAAAGTTACTGCCAGACATTAGGCACAGATATTTAGTTGTATGTTGAAATCAGCAAGGCAAAATAAATCACAACAGACTGAAATTCAGTTGGCATAGTTTGAAAGAGCTATTTTAGCCCTGTTTAGGTGTTCCAGGTAAACAAAAATGCATGATGCAGGAACCATGCTGACTGCATCCCCTTTGACATCATTCTCCATGTGGGGAGGTCTACATTTTGAAGAAGAGAACATTCATTATGAGTTGAGATTTTCCATGTGATTTGGAAACCTGTAAAAAGACAGGTCCAGGTTTCCTGACATGTCATTTTTTTGCAATTGTTGACTTCAACTTATGGAGAGCAATGATAGGGACATAGTTTTTGTGGGCTTTTTGGGCTAAGAGGCCGTGTTCTAGAAGAGCTTATTCTTGATATTTCACCAGGAGTAATGGCTGGCACCTTCAAAAAAATAATAGAGATAGTCTAGTTTTGATTCCTCATGACTTTATATTAAGTCTAGTTTGAATGCCTTAGAAAGGCTTTAGTGCATAGCTAAACCTTTCAGCATGATCCAAGGGCATCACTAGGGGTGTGTGGATCACGCCAGGTGACAACCTAAGGCAGGGTGACACCACTACTACCCAAACATCTGCCTCTTCTCAGAAATGAACTATGGCATTTGCCTGTGTCCCTTTAAAAAAGTCAAGAGATGGTGTGAGAGGGGTGAGGCTCAGTGGAAGGAGAAAGCCACAAGCCCAGGTGTATTTATTTATGTATTTAAAATTTTATTTTAAAAAAATGTTTACTTTTTTATTCTTTTCTATTTTTCTTTAAAAACATCACATTACCAAATTTTCACTTTAACCACGTGAAACTATGTATATATAATAATATAGGCTGTGCATATGATATGGTAATTTAAAGGTATATCTTTAATTTTGCTAGTTGTTTATGCCACAACTATTACATTCAGTGATATATCGAAAGTATGATTTATGACTAACATTAGCACATTACTAAGAAGCCGAACAGACAGCCCGATAAAGCTGACTTCCATGAGGATTAGGGCATAGCATGCCCCCAAGATGTCTAGAAGCCACCCTGGCCAACCAGATGTGACCAGCTTCAAGCTACTCCAAGGGTGTGGCATTTACATGAGTGGCTTGAAGCTGCCCTGGGGTTGTGGCTGGGGCGCCAAAGGTGGCTTTTTACCAGCCCAAATAGGAGCAGATCTTTTCCATGCCTATTTTGGCTGGCAGATTAGGATTGTGGTGTGTGGTTGTCGTTGCTCCAGAGCAACCAGCTCCAGAGCCTCCCTAATCCATCCTTCTTGGGTGATCTATTCCAGCCCTAAGGATTCTTCATGGTGTGGTATGGGAGAAGATCAATGGGGGGGTGTTGATATCATGAGTTACAGCACTGGGTGACATTAAGCCTAGTGATGTCACTGGTATGATCAATGGAAATCTTTACTTCTTTTCTATGAAGATCAGATTGTTATTTGGGTGGCTAATCACAGGTGAATGGAATCCAACAACCAAAATTTTGCAGGTCCAGAATTCAGTATATAGATTCTATGTTTGTAATTCGTGTGTGTGTGTGTGTGTGTGTGTGTGTGTGTGTGTGTGTGTGTCAGTTGTGCATTACCCTTTGCTAGGAAGGTACTCCCTTTAGTTGATTCCCTTACTAACTCTATGAGATGAGGTAGATGAAAGCCGCCACAAGCCTTCTTAGTTGAATGGCAGAACCAAATCAAGGCATTTTTCTGTCTTAAATAAAGGACAAGATGGAGCTTTCCCCATAACATTCCACACATAAATGACCTAGCTGAAATGGCAATTGACTCATACGCCCATACTCTATGTACTGTAATGCACAAACATTCTTTATCTCACCCAAGGTAGTGCGTCATTGGTGCAAGGCAGGTTGAATGTCACAAAGAAACACTGTCTGTTAACCCCTTACCACCATTATGAATCCCCAAGCTGCTTGTGATGGTCACCTCTGCCCTAATAATGGGCCACTTGAATTCAGTTTTCTCCAGACACTGTTCAGTGCACTAATCCCACTGTTAGCAAAGTACCACTTGCCAGATGTTGTTGCACTGCAACTGTCAACATTCCTCACCATTAGCTATGCTGGCTAGGATGGTTAGAAGATGCAGCCCAACAACATCTGGGGGGTTGGACTTTGCACACCCTTTTTCTAAGGCCACACCTGCTCAACCCATGAAATAGCACAAAGCAGTTGTGGAATTCTAATGTATTTCCTTCTCACATTATTTCCCTCTCTACTGATTAGTGAGACACAGTAGAAAATATAGGGATAGTCTGTTCAATCATTCAGCCCCAAATTCTGAAGATTATCAACCCCAACAGAGTTGCAATGTGTACCATGCAGTAATTCATTTAAAACTAAAAAAAAATCTCTGACAAGCACAATTTCTGCCATTGTTATAAACAAGAAGACAATATGAGCAGGGATATAGCCAAGGGCGGGGGTGTCCGTGGGGTCTGGACCCCTTCTGTTAGAAAAAAATGAATGGTGTGTGCCACCGCGCCGCTGCCGCCAAGCCCCATTATAATGGTGGTACTTAGTCTGGACCTCCCTTCCCAAAATACTGGCTAGTTTGACACCGCTTTAATTGCCGTGGCTCCATCCTACAGAATCCTTGGATTTGTAGTTTTGAGCGGCACCAGCACTATGGCAGAGAAGAATAAAGACCATGTAAAACTACAAATAGCAGGATTCCACAGAATGGAGCTACAGCACCTAAAGTGATGTCAAACTGCATTATTTCTACAGTGTAGATGCACTCTGAATCTTATGCCAGTATAACAAGACTATTATGCCAGTGTGGATTTTTTTAAAAAAGGAATGGACTTTTCCTGTTTTCTTCTTCCTACAGCCCATACACACACACACACACACACACCAAAATGTTACTTCGGGATAGAATTAAATTCAAGACAAGGATTGGGAACAAAGTTATGACTGCTAGTGGGAAATAAGTAGAAATGCATACCACCATCCTTATGTTATCAGAAGGCAAACCACTTGGGATAGGACACTCTTGCATCCATTCTCTGTGCTGAAGTTGTAGCAATGTCACATTGTATTTATAAAACACAGCCCTTTGTACTTTGCTATGGATCTTGTCCATTCTTCTACCCACTCACCCTCTAGCTCTTTTCCCATCCCTCTGGAAATATAAAATGACACTCCTGGCCATTAGCAGTTTGAACTTTCTTGTTCCTATTCTTGGTCTGAGTTGTAGAAACAAAGGATTCCACAGAAATGACTACAGGGAATCATATCGTCTAAGGATCATCTTAAAAATAGCCACCAAAGCTACCTGCCAAAATAATACACATTTTATAATAATATGGAATCTCTTAAAGTTCACATAATTTAGGGGCCTCTAAATCTTTGATTGGTACAATGAGGTAAGTTTTCCTAGCATTTGAGATCTGCACTTTCTATCTTCAGAACATCCACAAGGTCAGAAAAATATTCTGGTTCACTCATGCAGATTGGATTCTTCCTGAAAGAAATAAGTCCATCTAAACCACCACTTCCCTGCTTTTGTCTCCTTCTGGTCCAAATTAATGCATAACAGCCTTGAGTATAACAGCTGAAATGTAACTTGAAACAGAGAGTTTCTGCTTAAAGGCAAAGTATTTTTTTTTCCCATCGCATCATCAAAACAATATTTTATCTTGCAGAGATACAAGGCATTATTGTTGAGCATGTTGTAATTTACACAACAAAACAAATGTTAGCACCCATGTCAGTATCCTCTATCTGATAATCAAATGTTTTCACATTGAATAGGATTATACAAGCAGTGTGATTTGAATAATTAAATATATTTGTTTAAATAAACATAAAATAGGGGCTGCTGTGTGTGTTTTTTTTTAAAGAGGAGGAAAGAGACAGCTGCAGTGTCAGTGTATCAAAAAATAAAATGAGATCATTATCACCGTATACTGAAGGAGTAAAAGAGGATGAAAACCAACAGCACTGCCATAATGATTCCATTAGGATATATCTGTGGAGGGATGAAAGTGGGAGATCAGTAACAGATTGCTAGTGAAACAGAGAGTGTGCTCAAGCAGTTGAAGGTGATAACGTTTCAGAAAAGGGAAAGTCAAAATGCTTCTGAAGACATAAGTAAGCTAAGCATTTTTCTCTGTGTCTTGAGGCAGGGCACCAGGAAAAGACAAAGAGGAAGATAAAATGCACATTTTGTCAATTCAGTGCACAGTCATTGATCTCTGTTGAGTGTTGAGCCTAATGAGGCAAATAGGAGAACATCATAATGGTTCTTTCATATGTGTAAGTCTGGGCTTCAATTGTGGAGCAGAACTAAGCCATAGCTCATAAATAAAGAGAAGGTCTTGGGAAGGAAGCAGAACTCTCATTTCAAATAAACGTATGAATGTCAGTCATTGAAAAAGATTCTTATCAACACACACACAAATACACCCACAGTCAAATACCACGCTCACCCTTTTCACTTCACCCACCTTCTTCATAACTATGAAAACAGCCAGAGACAGCTGCACCAGTTGTATTAATTTACTTCTTTCATTTTTTTAAAAAACAATGAGCTATTTACTCAGTCATAGTAAAGTATTTGCTCTGGAATGAATGGATTCTATATCACAATTTTAATCCTAAAATAACCTGAATGGGGTTTTTTCTTAATTATAGTTTTTTAAATGTTTTTCCAATTGCAGCTAGTGTAGTGCAGTAGCTGCAGCAATTAATTTGAAACAGAAAGAGATATCTAGGTGCAAATCTTCACAAATCCAAGAAACCACTGCTTCCATACACTTGTAATTTATTATATTTCCATCCCATTTTTCTCCCAAGAATCTAAAAGTAGCACATCCTTCCAACATCTGAGACTCCAATACATCATCATCATCATCTTTTTAAAAAGTCAGCATGTGAAATAAAACAATAAAACCATGAAACCCTAGAAAGAATTAATAAAGCCACCCAAACAACAATAAAATAATGCAGTTAAACAATCATAGAGTACAAATAAAATGAAAGAGGTTTGGGGATTTTTTTACAAGGAACAACATCACCCATAACATGTTTTCAGGTGTAATGAAGACATAATGACATCCCTTATCTTATATGGTAACATTGTTAATTTTTTTTATATGATGAGAAAAATTTAGGCCCAGTACTGATGGGCAAAAAGTGCCGTCCTGCAGGCGGGGTGAAGGCTGAGCGTCCCCATGCTCAGAGCCCTCCCTGTGCTGCCCGGGCACCATCTTGGCGTGCAGCTGCTCAAATGGCGCATGCAATGATGATGTCCCTTTGATGCAGCACCTAAACGGCGCCGCACCAAAGGGGTATGATCAAGCATCCAAGCAGCGGTTATATCACCTCTTCACTGGCACAAAAAGGAGCAGGAAAAACTTGCTCCTTTTTGTGCTCTGTGGAGGCTGGATTGGTGCCACTGTATGCGTTTGCTGCGGCACCAATCCGGGGCAGAAAGGGGTGGCATCTTGCAGGCCTATACCAGGCCTTAATTATTAATTTTATCATTTCCTCTTTGAGACAAAATATAATGGGGGACATTTTGAACCTCCTGCCATCTTAAGCCAATTACTCTAGTTTTTAATTTGTGGATATTTTGTCTTGTTGCTGTTTAATATATTCACACACACTCAGGATTTTCCCCAACCTATCCTTTCCCAATCTATGATTTGTTGATGTCATTCTAACCTTGGTGGTGAACAGACCGCCCCTTTAGGGCGGCCTGTACCTGCTCCTTTCCCCAATGAATCGGGGCCTCAGCTGCCACAGCGGCAGCCCAGAGGCCCCGATCCGCCACTTTTCCAGGCCACGGGGAAGCGGCAAAAAATGGAGGATATTTTGGAATTTCTTCTGGACAGAAAGCTAAAATGTAGGTCATGTCTGAGAAAAGGGGGATGTCTGGTCACCCTATGTGGAAACAAAGTGTCATTACTGCTAGTCCTATAAGACATGAGTATGTATGCAGATCTCCACATGAGTGAGCAACAAATGACTGGTGGTTGGTGGGAGGGAATATGTGAGATATCCACATGGTGAGCAGATGAATGATGAGGGGAGGATCAGAGGGGAGAATAGGGAATGCACATAGTCCATTTCTTAAAATAAATGCAAAGATGACTGTAGCCAGGCTGGGGAGGAAGAGGTGAGGGTTGATCAGGCGACCAGAGAGGAGAAAGGCAGAAGGACCCAGGGGAGGGGGTCGGAAAGGAGGTAATGCCCCAGGAGGAAGGTATAAGAGAGAAGGGACAGGTGGACCAGGAGAGGAGCAGAGAATGTGGAAGACTGGGATGGGCAAAGGCAGTCGGGTGATGAAGAGACAGCGTGGGCAGGAGCCCCGGAAGAGCAGGATACCAAATAACACTACAAGAATGCCACGGGCTGTTAAGGGTATGCCCACACACTGCGGTAATTTTTCTGGACACCAGGCGGGAAGGGGATTTCTGTTACCCTCACGAAGGGGAGTGCAGGCAACAGGCTAAGGAAACATTAGAAGTAGAGTGGTGGGACCCCAAAGGCGAGCAGTGGGAGCAAAGACCCGGACCCAAGCTGAGAGAGAAGGCGGACTGGGAGTGCTTGGAAAAAGGACCTGGAGAACGACTGCCTACGGACAAGCCTGGGGGGCAGAGGAGGAAACAGGACTGTAAAGTTGGGTTTGTGGTGTTGTAACCCGAATACCAGGTGTACTGTTGTGTTGGTGTATTTGCCCATTTGTATTCCCATAAAGTCTGAAGCATTACTTGGTGTCCAGTGTGATACTTGGGGAACTGAAACTTAACTTGTTGCACGTGTGCTTGCAACATGTCTCAGGGAGGAAAAGCCCCACCCACAATGACACAATGCTGATTGCGGGGAGGATTGGAGGGGGGTGAAGAGTAGAAACAGTAACAACAAATGTGACATTCAGGTAGGAGAGGGAGGTTTGGTCAATCAAACCCCTCACCATTGATCTCATGGCTGAACAAATGTTGAATTAAAGAAACACATCAACACACACCAGGCTTGGGTTAGGTTTTTCCAATTGTTTTAAAACCCTATTAACCCCATTCCCTACAAATTCATTGCAATTTAACTGCAAATCCTTGAGAACATAGTGTAGTCAGAAGACAGCAACTACACACTGGGTGCAGAGGAGGATTTTAGTGTGTAGACAAGCCCTGCTGTTAAGATCAAAGGATCTTGATACCATTGCCTGTTTATGTTACCCAGAAACTCTCTATCTCTAGTCAGAACCCAGAATGGAGACCTGATATTGTGTTCCAACCCCGCTAGAGAAAGAAGTGGTTATAAAAGAAACCAGCTCTCCTCCTTCCTGGGTCATCTTCCATCAGTCAGAAAAGAATCAGGTGTGGGAATTACACATCCTGGTTGTGTCATAGCTTGCTAAACTATTTAGGCACCAATGAGTCATATAACCTGAAAACAATTGGACATTAACTCGTTCCGATTCCCCTTAGATTTACTTTTCTGAAACATTTATTTTCCTCTGGCTGCCACTTGGATTATTAAGTTTATTGTTCTGAGGTGTGCGTAGGGGGGAGACACTCTAATGATGGTTATTATGGACCACTGTAGAAGTAACATGAATATTCATGATGAGGACGCTATTTAAAGCCTGGAAAGTATTGTTCTGTTTGCATAGTTCATTGTTTCAAGCTCTTTTTCAAATGATAGCTTAGAGGCAAACAGTGGTCTTTGGGAATTTGCAATATTCATACTAAGTGACCTTTCACTGAGATAAAATGAGAAAATATATGTTTATCAGGTACAGAACAATTTGCCAGGCCAAAAATAGTTGAAGGGCTTTTCCTTCTGTTTTATAGAAGTTAATCTGTAATAGAAATACAATGAGACTATAGTGCGGGAGGCAACTACATATTTACCATGTCTTTACATTTCCCCAAGTAGGGTCATGCCTATTGTTTGTAAGTGCTTCTTATCCTTTCCATTTCCATTAACCGCACATTTATCTGTCAAAAACTAGATGACACAAAACATCAACCGAGAAAGATGTGGAGTTGCAAATTCTGTGTTATACTGTCATTTTAATGTCAAAACACAGACATGAGAAAATAAAGCACAGAATTGTAAACACTGTCAACAACAATAGGTTCACATAAAACCGTGGAATCTGGCATGCAGCAATAGGTTGCATTTGGATTATCGAATCTCACCTTGATAAACTTGGATATCAGCATGCTTTATGCACACATATATACACCGGTGTTTTGCTCCTTCCTTAGCATTAGCAAAGGCAGAAGCCATGTACCCTCAATAAACTATTCCTTGTATTATGTCCAAATAGGAAATTGTGGTTAATTGTTTATCTTTCACACTGTGCAATTATAGTTCTATAATCGACTTTAGCTACCATGTCTGCATCTTGCAGAATCTTGGGATTTGCAGTTGGGAAAGCACTAGTTCTAAGTACTTCATAAAACTACAGACACTAGAAGTCCGTAGGATCTAATAGGACAGAAAGAATATTCAGAAAAAATGTGTATGGTTTAAAATGTATTTCTGAAGTGTTTGGAAACCCTGACATGGAGAATCCTCAACTGGCAAGAATATTCACATTTTGAGACTCATTCTGTGCAAAATTCTCACTTTTTTCACTGAAAACATCATTTTCTGAACAGGGAATAGCATGTACTGTTTGTGTGTATGTGTGTGTGTGTGCCAAAAAAAAAATACCATGTGCTAATTTTTTAAAAGAACATGTGCCAAACAGAGAATGGTCTTTGAAAAACTGTACCATTTTGAAAGACTTTCTCACAGCAGGAAGAAAATTGCTAACATTACTCATTGCTGCCTTTGAGAACCAAATTAGCAAAGAATCACATCTCTGGGATGTAACCATGATTGTTAAAATTGTGTCAAAGTGTTATAAATGTGAAGTATGAAAGAAACCCTAGATATTAGACTATGTTTTAAAATTAGTTTCCTCACCCTTATTTGGAAGCCATTAACCATTATTCCCTGATTAGATATTATGGGAAGCTATGGTTAATTTTGAATTCCTTACTTGTTTACTATTTATGCAAATTGTAAAGCAAAATATTTTTATAAAGTTTCTTCCACAGCCTCAAAAGTTATTTTGGGGGCAGTAAAACTCCCAGAACTTCTAGACAGACCAGCTAATGGGTTTTAACCCTGTAAAAGGCATTTTTCAAAGCTCTGTTCCATTCATAACCAACCTTAAACCAAAATGTGTTTATCCAAACTACTTTGGAATCTAACAAGAAATGGGATATCAAGTAAGTAAGTAAGTAAGTAATCCAAACATGCTCCTGTAAGAGTTTTCTTCTCATTACTCAGTGGTTTAGCCCATACTTTAAATGCAGATAGTTTAGTGTAATCTCTGATACATCTTAAAAATTGCAATGCTACAAGAGAGTCTTCTTTGGCTCATTCCCACTATGATGTAAAGTGAATTGCTGATCGGCTTATATGTGCCTCGTTCACACTTGAATCTGGTTTTGGGCCTATTGAGATTGGCTTCAATTGTGATGAAGTGAGGCAAACATTAAAAAACAAACCAACAACCCACTCTTTCCTGACACTAGTTCTCTGCCAGTTCTCATGAAAAGAATCGCTTCTGATGTGTGTTCAACATTGGGAACGAGGGATCTGAATGGCATCATTCTGGAGGGGAGAAAATATGGCAGAGGGGTGTTTATCATCCCTCCTCAATTTTTGGGAAATCAGCCGCCACCCCTCCCCCCCCCACTGCTGCCTTTGTGCTTGTGGTGCGCATTATCATATATTTGCTTTTTATTTAAAAAAATGACAGAATATGTGATCCATTGTATTTGCAACTACTTGCAATTACTCAGGTGACACGTGAGTCGATTGGGCCAACTGCAGCTCAGTGAGGCAAGTAGCTACAAAACCAATGGATCACATATTCTGTCATTTTTTAATTATAAAAAACATATATAGGTGGGATACAGACTGCCCCTTTGGAGCAGCCTGCACCCGTCCCTTTCCCTGCAGCCATAGCGGCAGCCCCAGAGGCCCCAATCCGCCGCTTTTACAGACCTCAGGGAAGCAGCAAAATGCTGCTTCCCTTGGCCTGAAAAGGGGTGTCCTTGGGGCTTCACCCCGCTGCCGGGAGAGAAAGGGGTCGCTCGGCCCCTTCCCCCCTGGCTTCATTCCCGCAGCCATTTGGTGGCTGCAGGAACGAGGCGCTCCCCAGGAAGGAGCTCTGTTTCAGAGCTGCTTCCGGCACCACAAATAGGGCACTCTATGTGCCCTGTAGCGGCGCAAGCATGTCACGGCCGTGCTGTGCCATTTGGATGCAGTGTGGCCATCACGTCAAAATGGCAGCACCCATCTGTACAGGGCGCTGCCATTTTGACGTACGGAGTACGTGCTAGGGTTAGGGAGCGTCTCTAAAAGGACGCTCTGAGGCAACCCTAGCACGTACTCAGTACGTGCTAAAAGGCCCCTCTGGAGAGGGCCATAGTTCCCAAGCTAGGCTACTCAAAGGGGAAATGGTATGCTTGATTCACTCAGGGCTGCTGTGAGGCTGCTGAGGTGGAGGGAAAGAGGGAGCGATTCTTCTCCCTTTCCTCCCACTCCTACTCTTTGGCTTCCCTCAGGCCTAGGCTCCTGAGATGAAAAAGAGGGAGCGATTCTTCCCATCTCCTTTGCTTCCTAGCTTTTACTTTTGAGTAGAGCCCAAGCTGTTGGGTTGAAAAAGAGGGAGTGATCCTTTCAAGGCAGTGTGGAGCAGTGGTTTGAATGTTGGACTGGGACTCTGGAGACTAATGTTTGAATCCCAAATCAGCCATATAAACTAGATGGGTGACCTTGGGCAGTCACACTCTCTCGGCCTCAGAGGATGGCAGTGGAAGAGTCCTCCATAACACCCATGGATCTATGCATCCCAGGGGAGAGTCCTGTATGGGGGTACTACTTGAAGCTCCCCCCCCATGTCCTTCAAGTCCTTTGAGGCTGAGAAGGCCTCACCTCAAACCCTCATGCCCTCCAAGTCCTGCAAGGCTGGGAGGGCACCACTTGCCTCCCCCCACATGTGTTAAGCCCTTCCCTGAATGTCCTGCATTCTGAGCGTCACTTAAAGAAGCTCTGCATCAACATTCCTAGGAATGATTTTTGGGTTTTTGATTGCCAAGAGGCATGCATTGACATCCCTAGCAGTGTTTTGGGGTTTTGATTTGGCTACGTCTTCCATATATTTTCTCCCCTAAATTCCATTTTAGGGGGATGCCTGGTTCTCCCAGCCTTCCCTTCCCCTTTCTCCCTCCTTCCTTGCATCACCAATGACAAGTAGATAATTGACATACATTTTGAAGTGGCACAAACTAGTGGGAACAACAGTCATGCCAAAAAAAGTGATTACAATTGGCTTTTAACATTTACCCAAGTCAGATGTATCATCCCCTAACTAAGCCACTAATGTGTGTACAGAGCATGCTGAGAATTTCCATTTATGCTTAAAACTGTTGTACAGCTTTCCTGAGAGCAGAGATGTTGGGGATAGTATACCTCTTTTGGTCATAGTGTATACATAGTATTCACGCTAATGCGTTCAAGTTGAACTACTGGAAAAGCCTATTATGTGAGCAACATGTTTTCAATAGAATTACATTCGGGCCTAATTCTTTGTCCCAGCTAAAACTGAACCTGAATAAATGGAATTTGCATAAGTGATGATTTGCAAATTTCCATAGTCTCATTAGGCCTAGTCTGGTTGGAACTAGCTGATGGATTTAAGCCTTTCATTCCATTTGAAAGCTGAAGAAGAAACACAGCAACCTAGGAAGTGCTGAAAAACCATGACTTTTTCTCTGATCAAGATTAGCCAACTGTTTTCCAGATAACGTGAAGATGATAAACTACACTATACCAAACATGTTTTCAACTTTTGTCTGTGAGTGTTTTAATATCTAAAAAGATAATTGAACTCTTAGGTTAATGTATGCATAAGGTGCCAGAATTTAAAAGAAAACCTGTTGCTGAACCAGCATTCTTCATGAAGGTTTTGGAATTCTTTCCTTCCTAATGTCAAAATACTCCAAACTGAGGTACTATGTACTGAAAGGCTTTCTGGGTGAATTGAACAAATGTTTATAAGGGACAAAAATGTAGGATTTGTGTAGCTGAGATGTGTTGGCTGAATGGAAAATCTAGGCATTTTTATTATTTTACTAACAAAAAGGTATTTGTACGTAGTCTGCAGTGCACTAAATTGGGGTTGTAGCTCTTTGGGGCTTTTAGGCATGACTCTGCTTTTCACTGATGGCTTCATGCCAAGCACTTTTGTTTATATATTTTTTCTTATATCCATACAAACTTTAATACTGAGAAGTGTTATGAAGAGGAATGAATGAAACATTGGAAAGTGTTTCATACAAGTAACATTCTGAACATTGAAGTCTGAAGGGATATAAGAGTGTCTGCCAACAAGGAGAAGCATAAAAGTAACCTTTTTTTAACAACAATTCCTTTATAATTATATTGCAATACCTAATTGTAGCAAAACTACCAGTTGTGTAAAAAAGAAATGTCACAATATCACTGGTGGGGATTACTGGGTAAGTCCTAAAATACCCTGGAGTAAGTCCTAAAGTAATGTGTTTGGAGCTTAATATGCTAACAGCAAAACCATAAATGTGTTCTTCCGGAACAAGTCAAAGGGTACCTCCACATAGAGCTTATGGCAAAAAGTAAATCTTGAACACTGAATCAAGATTCCTTTCTCCCATTTTCTCACTATGCAGTCCTGACCTTGTTTGCTTAGATGCACATCCCACAGTATAGGATTTCCCACCAGTTGCACATGATCACAACTTTTGAAATATGATTCTATGCAAGAAGGCATGCACCTCATCAGTATTTAGGCTGCTGTTTCAACTCAAAATTGATCCTAATAAGTACGACAGGATTCCAACTGAATCCTTGGCTACATCTAACTAATACAGAAGAGTCCCAGAAACATTATCTTTAAGGCACAATTTTGAACTGATTGGCATGGGAACTGTGAGTCCATTCCCTGTACCCATTGAATTCCCACAAGCATATCCTGAGAGCCTCTTCATACACTGGGGAGTTTACCATAATGTTTTGAGGAAATAACCACAACAATCTGATATCTTAATGCTAACAAGGGATAATTCCTCATCCCAGTTTTGGACAACACCTCTGTTATGAGTTCAGTGAAGTTTTGGTCAACACCTCTGTTATTAGAGTTCAATGCATAAAGCAAGAAAGCTGTCTGTTGCCAGAGTCTGCACAAATTGTTAAAAATTTATACTGGACAGGTAGGGCAATGGCCTAGACCTTGTTCATCTTGGAGGGGGGGGCTTATTTTAAATATAAACTGGAAATTGTACCCCATCACCCCACCTACCTTTCTAAAAAGGAAATTGTTTCACTAATTAGAGTAATCCGTGCTTAACTATCTTGTCTATAGCCACAATATGGAGACCTGTCAAACTGGATCAAACTACTACATTCCCCAGTGTGAGGTGCAGCTTCCAGAAAGGTTGAGCAACTCCATCTGGATTTGAAAGAGGGCAGATACCTATACTTAATTTGCTTTTGTCTTCTGTATGCAGCCCACTGGCCTCTACAGTCCAGACCAGGCGTCCTCAAACTCCAGCCCTCTGGATGTGTTAGATTTAAGCTCCCAGAATCCCAGATCATTAGCCCAGCTGTCAGGGATAGCATTATGAGGTAAGAAGGAAATTTGCATGTGTGTGCTGATTGGCTGAGGGACAAAGAGGAAGGAGGAGCCTTTGTGGGGCTTGGGAAGTCTATTCAGATTGACTGTAGAATCCTGAGGTAGGAAGGAAATTTGCATATATGCGGTGATTGGCTGAGGCTTCTGGGAGATGAAGTCCAAAACATCTGGAGGGCCGGAGCTTGAGGATCCCTGGTCCAGACCATCTAAGAATCATGATCAATGCCTGAGGGGCACATTCACCCCTGCTTTTCACAAACACATGTTTTTGTTTGTTGAACCCTTCATAGAACAACATTGATGTTTTGCCCACTCAGAGGTGTTCCCTTCGGTTTTAGGAGACAACCTCCAAGTTAAATTCAGAGACAGACTGCGACCTGCTTGCCTGCTCCAGTCTCCAGTCATCTTCTTCATCTCAAAGGGGGAGAAAATTCACGTGTGTGTTTTAGCCTGTAGTCCTCTAAGCACAGCTACACCCCTCTTAGATTGCTTAGAAGTAGAATTTCTGCCCGCATGGGTCCAGGGTTGATATGATCTAATCCACTCATGCAATACTGGATTTCTTCCAGAGTTAATAATTTGTCCCATGCAATCAAACATAACATCAAGTGGTTTATTGGATCCGTTCACACAACAAGTTCCTAACCCGTTTTCGTTTTTCTTTCTTCTGCTTTTTTGGCATGAGCATGTTGACAACTGTACAATGCAGAACTATAATGACCTTATTGTCAAAGTGACTTTTCTGTGTGTTGAAATTGTTGATTTCAGGGGATGACTAAGTACAGAATCCCATCTCCTTGAAATTTGTTTCCAGGATGTTAACTGCAAAGCAAGTTATATATAGCAGTAAATGCATGCTTAATTTGTGCAGAAATCATGGTGTGGTGAATACAATTAAGAGCCTCAGAGGGAATAATTATATTACTGCATAAAGCTGGTGGGTCTCAAATTGCTTGGTGTCTGGACTTTAAATCGGCCTGTGCTACTGTTGGGAAAGTCATTGACAGTAATAAGAAAAGTGAAGTCAGAAACAGAAAAGTGTTTTCAAAGTCAATGGAAGAAACAGGAATATTCCACTGGCTCCACTGTTAGAATCTACAACTGTAGTTCCTGAAACCAAAACAATTTCAATTGTAATAGTAACTGGCAGAAATAAATTACCATAAATACTCTACCCCTTTAAACATGGGAAAATAATTAAATAATTTTGAATAACAATGCCAAGATTGCAACATATATATTATCCACAACAAGCATTCCAGTCCTCACCTCTTTAATTCTAACATGGAATCACTGTAATCAAGACCATAGCACCTCTGTAGGGAATGCTGAGAAAAACACCTATGGGAAACTCTGGAGAGCTTTTGCCAGCCAATGCAAAATAATCAGAGGTGAGTAGACCCTAAGCATGCAGGATATACTTTATCTTTCCTTGGAACCTCAAGGTCTAGCAACTGAATTGAGGTACACAGTAGCATTTCAGCAAGTGGAGAAAAGATGGGTGTAAACCAGGGAAGATATGGCCAGCACTCTGACAGAGAAAAAGTTTGTCAATTTACAAATCCCAGTATTCCATAGGATTGAGCTGCAGCACTATAATGCAGTGGTGTCAAACTGCACTATTTCGACAATGCAGATGCACCCTTGGTGGGTGGTGAGGTTATTGACCATTGAACAGTGGGTGAGCTCAGGGTCTGGTGTTTATATGGAATTCACCATAACTATTCTGATGTGTATTTACTTTGTGGTAAAAGTGTACATCAGCTTGGTATATGTTTGCCACGGCATCTTACTTCTGGCTCTAAATGAAAAACAAAGGGGTGGCCTACAGCCACTTCACTCTTCACTGAATCAAGGCCATGGCACCCGTATGCTGTGGCCCCAATCTGGTCTTTCCTGGGTACAAAAAGGAGCTGCAAAAAGGGCGTTTTAGGGTGCTTTTTTTGCACTGCATCATGTGGACACAGCACCAGAGGGGCTCCAGGATGTCGCATGCTGTGTGGTGCGGTTTGTCACACTACCCTGAGGGCGAAGTAGGGGCATATGCCATATGGGTGCCATAGGCTTATTGGCTGTTCTGCACAGCGCCTAAATGGGATAGACACTCTATTACCGAAACAAGTTTAATCAAGTTAACCCAAATGAGTTTTATAACTGGCTTTGACAGTATAGCCAAATTCATTCCTGTACTTTCTCTAGAATGGGACTTGTCTGCCATTTCATGTAAGGGTCACTGTAGACATTACAGCTTTACAATATACATATGAATTCCACAACATGCATGGTGTAACACATAGGTAGTATTTCAAATGCCAGGGAGTGGAAAGGAAGATTATAAGCAGGAGTTTGCCTCTGGTTCATGAAGTTGCCCTAAGTATTTGAAAAGTAGGTTTTCAGGAAAACCCCAGCTGGCTTTGCCAGAGATGCATGCTCAGAAATAATTGTTATGGAATCATCTCCCAGAGAACCTAACTAAATCATATCTAATCTAAAACTGCTTGAGGAATAGATTCATACTATTATGAAGCTTAAGACTAATGTGAAGTGCTTTCTCCGTTGGCATTAGAGATGCTAATACATATGTGATATGAGCATGATAAGGAATATCGCCCAGATGCCCTAATGATCAGTATTTCTATACAGTACAAACAGGATGTGAGAACTTGGTAAATCCAAGTTGAGCACTGATGGTTCTGTTCTGTACCCTTTACCTCTTATGAAGGTCAAGAAGAACCAAAAGATTAACACGTCTGACATAGCACTCTTGAGCCCTGAAGCCTCTGCAGCTTTCCACTTTCCAAATTTATAACATGTTCTTTCAAACGAGATTTATTCCCAAGTCAATGTCTTTTATACTGTCTACTGTCTTAGGATTTGTCACAAATTAGTTGATTTTATAGCCATTCATATGCCTTTCTACATTCTTACTGGGACATACTCTAGCCATTTTATCTTATTCTGCTCGTACGCTGATGGAAGTGATTCACAAGAGACAAAGTAAGGTGTAACAAATACTATTTTGTTCCAGCTCATTTGGTTCAAATCTATTTTACTCCTGCACTTTTTGAACAAAAAGGAGGACAAGATGTCCCCAAGTGTATTGTACTGTCCACTTTCCTGCTTTCTGTTTCTTAATCTCTCTACATATTTCTGTAGTAGACAAACCTTCAAACAAAATGCAGTCCTTAGAGAGAGATGAGTCAAGATTAGCATGTGCAATGTCCATATAATCACTGTTTTATTCAACACCTTTGAATGGATAAATCTTGTGTCCAATGGGACTGCTAGAACAGGAAAAGCAAACAATGAATTCCAATCAGGCTGGAAACCTCTGCATTCTGCCACAAATAAAACAGTGACAACATTTTAGTTTGCAATTAAAAATCATAATAAAGTCCAACAGAATTGAAACATACACACTTTAAAATTAATTCCCCAACTGTTGATAACTGTTGATGATTCAAAGATGCCACAAACTTGGTTTAAAGTATGAACACTTATATTTTCTAGTATAAATTAAGTTAGTGAAAATGTCTGTGTCATTTTGAAAGCTGTAAAGTTCCTAGAGAGATCCAGTGTGGTGTCATGATTTGAGTATTGAGCAACTTTTGAATTCCCACTCAGCATAGAAACTCACTGAATGACCATGGGCAAATCATCCTTTCCCAGCCTCAGGGGAAGGGAAAGGCAAACCTCCTCTGAACAAAGTTTGCAAGGAAAAAACAACACCATGATATGTCTCCAAGATGGAAATGACATGAAGACACATGTCCCGGGCCCCTAACCCCCTCTGGGGGAGGGGGTGGGGGTCCCATGGGTTCCATGAATAACGGTCCACAAGTTGGATGGATGCTTGTAACAATTTAATAAACACAAGTCGAACACGCCTTCAGGCAAAGGAAAAGAGCGAGTTCCTTCACGCCCTTCCCTAAACAAGATAAACTCAATCTTGGGGAATAAAGCTCTGGGATACTTCCCCCGTAGGGACTTACAGTTCGCCCAAGTCTACACTCTCACCGGAGTAGATAGCCTCGCGACGGGCCCCCCAGCGGCTTCCCGAACCGTGGCAGCACTTCTTCCGCGGATGTCCCACAGCAGGCGGGGTCCAGCTGAGAAACGGACGGGCAATATAAGTCTCTGGGTCTAAACCGGTGGGATGGTGCGGCACCAACCTCGCCCCGCGCTAGGCTCCTCCTGGCTTTCTCCCCGGGAGAGATCTCTGGCCTCTGAAGTGCCTTCGGTTTATCTCCCCGCCAGCGCCTCTCTCATCCGGTTTCCTACGTTCCGCCTCGTATCCCGTCTCCTCCGCCTCCTTCTGCCCTCCCTCCCTCTGCGGCTCTCCTTTTCCTTCCCTCGACTCCACCCCCTCCTCTCTCTTTCCAGCTGTTGCCCCTTCTGCTGTCCCTCCTTCCTCTTCTAGGTATCTCCAGGGTCCTCAAGAGTGTCGGCTTTCTGGGTGGGATCCCAACCGACTGATCACCCTCCTCTACCCTCTGACAGAGCCCCCGGGCCAGAGGGTGGATCCCGCCTCCAACAACCATGGGCCCTGCCGAGAAAAGAAATCAGCGTTAGCGTGATGTAATCCTGCCCGATGATTGACAGAAAAGGCGTAGGGTTGCAGGGCTAACTACCACCGGGTTAGTCGAGGGTTTATCGTCCTTCATAGCCGTAACCATTGCAAATGGGGCATGATCTGTTACCAACTTAAAAGGGGCACCCCATAAGTAGTACCGAGGTGGTTAATACTGCCCACTTGGCTGCTAGGGCTTCTCTCTCTATGGCTGAGTACTTGGTTTCAGCTGGCTTTAACTTACGGCTCAGGTAAAATTTGGATGCTCCCCATCCTCCCATTCTTGTGATAACACCGCGCCTTAGACCAGCCTCTGAGGCTCGGTGTGCAAAATGAAAGGCTGGAGAAATCAGGGGCCCCGCAATCAGGATATGTCAACAACTTTTCCCTTGATAATCTGAAAAGCTCGATGCTCCGAGGGACCCACTTTACTACCCGTGGTGCACGGCTTTTTGTCAGATTAGTCAATGGTACCGCTAGGGTTGCAAAGTCGGGTATGAACTTGCGGTTAATAGCCTGCTAAGCCCAAAACTGCCTGACTTGCCGCTTGGTCTTGGGTCGCGGCCATTTCGATACTGAGAGACCTTGTCCTGTAATGGGAATATTTTACCTTGGCCTACTCTAATACCCCAGATACCGCACCTCTTCCCGGGCTATGAACACATTTGGCCGGGTTAGCTGTGAGTCCCGCTTTGCCGCAGTTCCGTTAATACCCGCCGTAAGTGGGCGAGATGGTCTTCCCACGTGTTGCTATATATTATATATCATCAATTAACTGCAGCGCAGTCTTGTGTACCGGTTCCAGCACTTTATCCATTAAGCGCTGGAAGTGTGCTGCGCCATGCAGCCCAAATGGCATTCTTAACAAAGTGGTATAAGCCCTGGGTGGTGGCGAAAGCCCTCTTTTCACAGTCTTCTGGTGGCATTGCAATCTGCCAGTAATCCTTCGTCAAATCCAGAGAAGACAGAAACCTAGACCTTCCTAATTTCTCTACAAAATGGGCCGCCCCCGGATAGGGTACGCAGTAAAAAAA
>NC_056524.1:129177257-129207325 GCF_019175285.1 Sceloporus undulatus | reverse complement strand
GATAGATAGATAGATAGATAGATAGATAGATAGATAGATAGATAGATTCTGGGTTTGTTTTGTTGTTGTTTTTCAGTGATGTCATTTGGTACTGTGGATTTCAAATTCCAATTCTGTTCTTATCCATGTATACAGTTGGGGAGTGCCTAAGAGGCAAATCTATCTCATAATGCAAACTGAACAAAACTCTGTTTTATTTCTATTCATAATAACCTTACTGTTCCCTTCTGTTCTCTTCCCTTTTGTATTGTTCCATGCTTGGAGTTCTCCCTATCTCCCCCCCCCCACACACACACACACATACAGAATTTGATTGGATTTCAAATATTATGTTGGCATCTGTGCAAATTCACCGGTAATTTTGAAGGAATAATTCCTTATAAGGACTACAAAATGGTTCTAGAGCTGACCTGGTGAGTGTTTTCACAGTGGGCCCTTGGTATCCCCTGGGGTTTGGTTCCAGTGATTATCAAAATCTGTGGATGCTCAAATCCCACTGAATGTAATGCCATAGTAAAATGGTGTCCCTTATATAAAATGGCCAAATCAAGGTTTGCTTTTTGGAATTTATATTTTAAAAAAAATATCTTCAAGTTGTGGATGGTTGAATCCATCAATAAAGAAAACATGAATACAGAGGGCCGAGAGCATTTCCTTTGAATGTTGGCAGATACTTTTGACTTTAATGTAATTAAATGAAATGAAACTAACAGCTATAAGAACTGAGAATGAAGCATAACATCAAGGGATATGAACTTCATTTGGGGATTATTTTGCAAACCAGTAGGCTGTTCTACCAGTAATGAAGACTTCTTAGGTCCAGATTGGACTTGCATAAGACTACACTATAAACTTTCCTAAGATTAGATCTCTTGGGTGTTAAATGTCAATTCTTGCTTCTTTGGATTGGTTTAACCCTGTTCTTTGCTCTTTTAATTCCTGAAGGCTTTCACAGCCCCTGCTGATCTCATTTTGTGTTCATTGTTTCTGTGTGCATAATTTCTTTTTCTGTAAAAATTAGGATTAGGCTAGAATGTCTTTTTTTGTAAAAATTGGGATTAAGCTAGAATTTCTCTTTAGTTTGTTTTTGATATGAATATATGGGGCTGCCCTGGGGCTGGCCTGGTTGCTGCCGGGGAGGAAGCCACTTTTGCTGGGGCCTGGTAGGTCTGCTTGGGCTCTCACCATACCTTGCCAGGGCCAGGCAGGCCTGCCATTGGCCGCTTTGGAGGATTGGCTGCCATGGTCTCCCGGGCACAGTTGATTGGTTCAGGGGGATTGGTCCTGGCCCCTGATTGGTAGTTAGGTCTATATAAGCCCACATGGCATCCTACCTGGGCACTAGTCCTGCTTAGCTCTCCCACACTCCCTCCCTCCCTCAGTTCAGGGTGCTGTATTGTCACAACTTTATGGGGGTAGTTGCATAGGTTCTGAATCTGGTGGGTGGTGTCCAGGGCTGCATAGCAATGGATCGGGAGTCCTTCGGGACCCGGGAGCACTGAAGGCATGTGGTGTGGCCATTGTGATGGCCCCGTTGATTCAATATCTCCTGGTGACTAGGGGCTAAACTGTGAACATGTGATCAACTGTTTGCAGGTCTTGAGAGGGCATTTTCATTGCCCCTTTGTCATCCCTAAGCTTGGGCATGACCAAACAATTTGGTTCAACGAGCAACCAGGAGTTGATTGATGTTAGATCCAGACCTTATGCTTTGGGGCCAATCCTACCCCTGTTCTGTTTGGTTGAATAAAGTTGTGGTCTTTCCTTCAACTTTGTGTTTTGGTTTTCATTGGCAACTTCGCAGCAAATCAAAATTAACAAATGTATTGATGTTGAGGATGGAAGCAACCTGGATTTATTTTATTTTTTTAATGAATATGTGAGAAGCCAAACTGACAGATTTGTCCATCCAGGTGGAAGATTTGGAATACTTAATTCTTTAAAGTCTGGCTTTGAAACCCAGTACAGTTGGCCCTCCTTATCCACTGATTTTTTATCCACAGATTCAAGCATCCATGGCTTGAAAATAACTATAAATTCCAAATAGCAAATCTTGATTTTCCATTTTATATAATGGACACCATTTTGGTCTGTCATTATATTTAATGGGACTTGAGCATCCATGGATTTTGTTATCCATGGGGGATCCTGGAACCAAGTCCCAGCAGATAACAATGTCCCACTATATATTCAACCATACTTATGCCCTATCTTTTTGAATGAGACAGTCCTCAAAAATGTTTAGACTAGTGCTTTAGTGCTGGTAAAATGCAGCTAAAATGTTTAGGAAGTGTGCATGTGTGAAAGCCTGACATACTTCCTAAACGTCAGGAAATCACTGGCTCCCCTCCAGCATCCCTGAATCAGCTGGGGAGAGGCAATTTCCTATGAATGTAAAGTTTCCATTCATAGGAAATTGCCTCTCCCTGAACAATTCAAGGATGCTGGAGGGGAGCTGACAATTCTCTGATGTTTAGGAAACATGTCAGGCTTTCACACTCATGCACTTCCTAAATGTTTTAGCTGAATTTTACCAGCATTTAAGTGCTGGTCTGAAAATCTTCCTCATTTGATCCACTTCTGAATATATGTTGGTGGCCTTCACATAGCCAGTGCAAGTGCTCACTTCCATACCTCTATTCCTATCTATATTATTGTTGTGGACCAAGGTTGACAGGTCAGAGGAGTTGTATTCTAACACATCTGTGGGCCACATTTCCTATCCCTGATCTAGGTGTGACTTTGCCATGAAAGTCATGCAGTACTTATGTAGCAATTCCTGACAGACTGCATCTAAGAATTTACGTACTGGAACAAGAAATCTTCCAATCCTACAAATTAGTTCTTATTTCACCCAATAAGGACACTGCAACCTTGTCTTCTCAATTTGAAAATAAAATCTTATTTTAGTCTTCTGTAATTCATAAGATATTTCCTTAATGGATTTCACTCCTGTGAATTTGCCTAGCAAAGGAAAACCAACAGAGCTGGGAGTGAGGTTGCTGCCCTTTCTGGCAGTAGCACAAAATGTACGTATAGCATCCCCTGGTGCCTCTTCATCCTCTTTTATTATTATTGCTACTAGTACAGATGTTTTGCAGCCAATTCCTCCAACTACTGAACCAATGCCAGACCCCCTGATGTGAATGGGACATGTGCCAGCAAAGTAGTTTAAGAATCATAATCTGGGACTTGTGAAATTCACCTTTCTGAAAAAGGTTGCATTTTAAAAAGAAGAAAAAAACTTACTTTAATCAGAGGAAAACAACACTGTGACTTTGCTCATTTTTGATATATTTTTTTTTGTTCTATTTAAATGGCTGTCAGAATTCTTAACAAACATGTATGAAACAGTTCTTTTAAAAGTGAGAGCTGTGCTTTTTATTGCTATGCTTCTAATTGGTTTTAATTTGTTTGTGTTTTAATATTATAATTTAAAATTTTTGTTATTAAAATGTTGGTATGTTTATCGTAAAACCCCCCCCAAGTTAATTTTGTTGACAGGGAAAAAACTGGGATACCATTAAAATAAATACATGATCCTATAGAAAGTAATATATTGAGACCTGCAGCTAATCCTGCAGAAAGGTGCATATCTTCTCACACAGCAGACACTCAGCAACATACAAGCCAACTCAGTCTCCTCCACCCCCACATTTTGTTGTTGTTGTTATATCTTCAAGTCAACTCTAAGGAGATTATTGCATTAGCTTCACTGACAGGATAGACCCAGGATATAACTTTCTTAAGGCGGATCTTATCCCATTCACCCATCACCAGGCAGTATGCAGCTCATATGCAACCTGGGCTTCTCTGGGCTTGCCCCACATCTTTTTAAGAATGGAAAAATCCCCTCTTGAAAAGCTGCAGGAGAAGCCCGGGTTGCAAATGGGCTGCATACTGGCCAGTGATGAGTGAATGTGATAACATCCATATTGAGAACATTACATCCTGGGTCTATCCCAGCAGCGAAGCTAATGAGATAATCTACTAATTTATGGCAACCCTTTTCATAGGGTTTTCTTGGCAAGATTTATTATGAGGTGTTTTCCCTTCCTATATACCTGATAGTGCAGGACTTACCCAAAGTCACCTGGTGGGTTTTCATGGCTGAGTGAGGGTAGAAACCTCATCTCCTAGAATCCTAGTCCAACATTCAAACCACTATATCATGTTGACTCTCAATTTTTACCATCCCAGAAACAGTTTAGCCATCCAAGAAACTGAGAGTAGGGAGGAGCTTGTTGTTGTTGTGTACCTTCAAGTTGTGTTCAACTTATGGCAACCCTAGAGCAAACCTATCTTTTTTTTTTTTTTTTGGCAGGTTTCTTCAGAGGGGAGGTTGCCATTGCCTTCCTCTGAGGCTAAAAGAGCATGGTTTGCCCAAGGGTGAAGCTCACCATATTAAATCACATGGGACATTTGATATCTGAGAGAATGGTGGGCAGGAAAAGGATTTTCTACCCAGCAAGAGAGATATAGACTGAGCTTCTACCCCTTTGTCTTCCTCCCTCCCTTTTATTTGCTATCCAAAGACAATGTTATTCGTAGGAGGGTAGGTCTTGTTGTTTTAACCTATCATTGATTGGGAAGCAAGAGGAGGGACAAGGAAGAGGGAGAAGTCAAATCATAGAGTTGGAAGAAGCCTCAAGGGCCATCCAGTCCAACCCCATTCTATAATGCAGGAAGACACAATCAAAGCACGCCTGACAGATGACCATCCAGCCACTGTTTAAAAACTTCCATATAAGAAGATGCCACCATACTCCAAGGGATGTGTTCCACTGTCAAACAGCTCTTATTATCAGGAAGTTCTTCCTAATGGTAAATTGGAATCGCTTTTCTCTAGTTTGAATCCATTGTTCTGGGTCCTATTTTCTGGAGCAGCAGAAAACAAATTTGCTCCATTTTCAATGTCACACCCATTCAAATACTTAAGCAGAGCTATCATGTCATCTTTTAACTGTCTCTTCTCCAGGCTAAACATATCCAGATCCCTAAGTCTCTCATCATAAGTCATGGTTTCCAGACCTTTCAGCATTTTGGGCACCTTCATTTGGACACGCTCCAGCTTGTCAACATCCTTTTTAAGAATTAGCCCAGAACTGGACCCAGTATTCCATGTGAGGCCTGACCAAAGCAGAATAGAGTGACACTATTACTTCCCTTGATCTAGACACTATACTTATATTGATGCAACCAATAACTGCATTGGCCCTTTTAGTTGCTGCAGCTCAATGTTATCTCATATTCAACTTGTGGTCTACTAAGACTCCTAGATCTCTTTCACATGTAGTCTTGTTAAACTAAGTGTCCATCCTATATCTATGCATTCCATTTTTTCTGCCTAAGTGCAGTGCCTTACTTCTCATGTTGAAATTCATTTTGTTAGTTTTGGCCCAGTTTTCTAATCTATTAAGGTCATTTTTAAATGTTGATCCTCTCTTCTCCGGTATTAGCTAGTCTTCCTAATTTAATGCCATCTGCAAATTAGATAAACATGGCCTCTATTCTTTCATCCAAGCCAATGGCACAGCTTTCAATTTAGCATGATATACATTACAATTTAAAATGTTCTTCCTAAATATAAGTAAAATACTCATGGGCTAGAAAGGAAAATGGGTGATGAATTAAAATTTTCCATGCAGCTATAGCTACATGGTCTAATCAGTCTGTAGAAGTAATGCAATTTGACCCCACTTTAACTGTCATGGCTCAATGCTATGGAACTGTGGGATTTGTAGTTTTGTGAGATATTTAATGTTCTCTTTCAGAGAGCACTGGTGCCACAACAAACCACAAATTCCAGAATTCTGTACAACTGAACATGTCAAACTGCACTATTTCTGCAGTGCAGATTAGACTTATTTTAGACTGTTTTAGCAAAAACAACAACAACAACAACAACAACAACAACAAAACAAAAAACATTAGAGGCTAACAAAGCATTGAGGCATAGGATTGTATGGATAGTATCCAGATCATCAGATGTTATACAGAATTTCATCTCTCCAAAAGTTCAGTGCATATGGTTGGAGTAAGGTTGTAGACAGTGGAGGCAACAACAAACTGAACACAAAAATGCTGATGGTGACAATTTACAATTTAAATACTGGCTTTGCACAAAAAGATTGTTGGTTATAAGACAAACATCCTGACATTAACTAAGCCCATCAACCCATATAATGTTATAAGAACCCTTTATCCCAATTCAAGCTTCTGGTGATAGTCTGGAAACCACTGATGAATTATAGCTTGGCAGCCTTGCACTCTAATCTCTAATGTAATAAATTTAAAAATGGCTATTAACATAGAATTTAACTATCATGTAAAAATGTACTAGGTTATCATAGTTATGGCACTATACCTCCACTTTTCCCCTAGTCACACTAAAAACAAATTGCAAGTGCTTTCTGCCCAGTAGTTCCACTTCACCCAAGACAAGCACAGTTTTCTAAGCCCCATCAAAACTACAGTCAGGATGAAATACTACCTACTCTGATTTGCAGCAGTTTTACAAAATAAGTCTTTCAGGTCACCCACTATCTAGTATTGCTAAGTGGAAACTCCAAAGATTGAACTGGGGTCCTTGAAGAAGTTGCTAAATATGTCTGTCTTAGTTGAAGGGGGATGAAGAATCAGTAAATGAGCAAAGGAACAGCATAAGGAAACAGCCTGCAAAGAGAAACAGAATGACAAAGAGAAAGGGCTTGTTAAAAAGAAGTAAGAATCAAAGGAGTCTGCATTCATGTGTTGAAGAGAAGAATAAAAAGACATGATAGCAGGCATCCTTCTTTGAACATTTTGTTTTTGTTGTATTTGCTTGTTTTTGTGGAACTGAAATAAATAAGTCACAAAAATTAAAGAGGATAAAAGAAAAGTCTAGGCATTTACCCCCTGAAAAGAATGGAGTAAAGTGGGATAGGGATTCCTAGTCAGGTGGCAACATAATAATAATAATAATAATAATAATAATAATAATAATAATAATAATAGATTTATTTCTAGCCCGCCCAATCATGAAGAATCCGGGCGGGTTACAACAATAAAATACAACATAGTTTGGCTTTCCCAGGAACAATTACAGCTCACACCAGCCACTAGGATTGCTTCCTCTAATAGCCAAACAACTTGAGGGAGTAGGGCATCCCTATGTGGTATCTGCCTTGGCAGCAAAAATATATATCTTCCTCTTTCTCTCACTACTTATATTGGCCTGGTTCAAACGGGCCCTCAGTGACGCCTTTGTCACATGCTAGGGTTGCCTTAGGGCAGAGTACCCACACGCCCCACCCTGTATACACAGGTGCCACCATTGTTACATAAGCACCTTGTGGCGTCCACACAGCACAACATGGCACTTACGTAATGAGTGTGCCAGTGGCATACTTGTTACGCCACCCTTGCAAGCTAAAACCCCACTTTTTGCAGGTTCTTTTTCCACTGGAGGGAAGCTGTGCGGTTCGGTGGCTGCAGCTTCCTTCTGGTGGAAAAGCAGGCACTGATAGGCCGCCGGTTTTCAGCGGTCTGTACCGCGCCATTGTGATCATTCTGCTTTAACTGACATGACTCCAACCTATGGAATCCTGGAATTTATGGTTTCCTTTGCTATCAGAGCTCTCTCTGGAAGAGAAGGCTAAATATCTCTCAGAACTACAAATGCCAGAATTCAGTATCACTGAAGCATAGCAATTAAAGCTGTGTCAAACTGCATTATTTCTGCACTGCAGATACAGGCTATGTCCTGCAACCATGCTGATTTCAAGGACCATATGTTTTGGTTAATAGTGGATAATTATAAAATAGTTAGTGGTTGATAACTTTTATTTTATTTGCTTTTTGCAGGAAAAACAATTTATCTATATAAGGTGTGACCTGTCCAATTAATTGTAATCCTAAATCCAAATCACAAAAATATGAATGTGTCAGGATAGGAGTTAACACACTTCCTGAGCTAAATCAAATTGAACTCAGTGGAATACAACTGGGAGTATGCATGCTCAGAATCATACTCTTCATCCACTTATTCAAATCTAATTCAGCCCTAAACAAGTTTATGCATAAGTAAATCCACCTACAGTTTCTTGTTAAAAGCTCAGGTCTTAAGTTGCTAGGTGATAGAGAAAAAAATATACTCTTTTCTTCAAGCACTTTCCTTCAGGAGATCACACACAGTTCTGTCATTTAGGAGCATGTTTTACATTCGAGAATAAGGTGTGTCATTTCCTGTGCTTTCCCACTAAATATAATTTAGCGTTTTTGGCATTCAGCATCCCAATTTGCTCAAAAATGCCCTTTAATGTATAATTTTGTTTTCTAAGCTGACTCTTAAAAATGTGTTCATCTGCTTTGACTTCTGAGCATGCCTCTTTCTTCTGTGTGTCTCTAGTCTATCCGTGCTTTCAGTTCCATCTGTGTGTATATAAAAGGGGAGGGAGATGTGTTAGTAGTTAACTTTCTAACATAGATGCAGTATGACCTGCAGTATGGTAGATACCAGCTTTCATGCCATTTGGGTGCTTGTTAAAAACTTACATGCTTGACCAAACATTTGCTGCCTTTAATACTTAGTTTCATAAGATTTTTTTACTAACAAAAACAGTGAGCTTTGGGGTTATATTTGTATTTTAATTCAATTGTTGCACATTACCATGTAATTTTGTTAATGCGGGGCAGAAAAGAAATACAGTCGGCCCTCCGTTTTCACAAGGGTCCATTCTCAACTCCCTTGTGAAAATGGAGTTTCGTCTACATACAAGCCCCATTTGCTTGAATATAGGTGTGGGCACGCAAGCATGCGACCTTTTTATTCTCCCTCCATTCGTCCCTCACGCATAAGCGAGGGACACGGGTCTGAAGACCACGAGAATGGAGGGAAGACTCTATTTTAATTATTGTATATGGCTCTCATGAATGATTTGGAAAAGCCATCCCTTAAGAGCTGAGCAGTGTCCATAATTATACTCTACAAATACTACAGATATTTGATAAGTTGGTGTCATATGCTGAATCCTTTACAATAAATTCCTGATAGCCTTGGGCTTTGACTAGCCCTCAGTATTGACTTGATATAAAAGGCAGCAAATATTTTCTGCCATGCCCTTTTCTGCCACTCTTCACTTAATTCCAAAATAATATATTATATACATGTATTACCTGGCCTGAAGATTGTGTGTTAGTGCACTTTCTTGAACTATCAGTTCCACGTGCGCCATATTAGTAGTACAGTACATTGTATAGTATAATATATGATATTATACTATACAAAATATTCCACATGTACTATTGTAGTAGTATCATAGTATCTTAGCAGTGATGGTTTTCTTCTTAAAGGAAGCCATAACTAAATTTAGTAATTTTCTTCCCACTGTATCAAAAATGGTGCAGTTTTTGAAAACTATTTGCAGTTCAAGACTTATTCTGCACAAAATTCTCATGTGGTATTTTTGTGCAGAAAATAGTGTTTTGTTTTATTTTATTTTATTTTGTGCCATTTCCTGTGCAGGAAATGTTGTTTACTATACAAAACAACCAGGTGAAAATTTTGCAAAGAATAAGTCCCAAACAGTGAAGATTCTTGCCAGTCCAGTATTCTTCTTAATATGGTCTCTTGACACTCAAGTAACACATACTTGACTCTCTCTCTCTCTCTCTCTCTCTCTCTCTCTCTCTCATATATATATATATATATATATATATATATATATATATGAAGTGATAGTGTGTGTGTGTATATGTGTGTGTGTATAAATATTATTTCTGTCCCAAGTAGTACTATCACTACTACTACCACCACCACTATCGTGTTTCTGAAGCTTACAAAGTTTGGTCCCACATTTAGATACAACTTTTCTTCTCCTTTCCACTATGTCAGACCCTCCACATCCTTGCAAAGGTAATCTGGTTAATGGGATAACTTATGGTATATAAATGCAGGGAGAGCTTCAAAAACACCTGTGATGGGGCTGTACAGAAGAAGGGAAGTGAATACCCACTTCCATTTTAGTTTTAGGGATATGTCTTATTGCACATTCCTAAATCTGCCCTCAAGACATTGGACTGTATCAGTCCTATCCATTTTCAATATTTACCAGTAGGCATTAGCCAATAACCTGAGCTACCAGTCTTGCCTACTTGCTAGACTACATGCGTGAAGGTGTGCTTATCTTCTTTTGCAAAACATGAAAGTTTATAAAAAGTTTTTTTAAAAAAATTCTATCTCCCATTTAGAGGTACTTGATTTGTAATTCACAAATCTGAAACTGTGAAGTTTGTGAAAAACTGAAAAACCAAATATCACTCACTGTAGAAAGAATCTGACAGAAGTAAATGCTAAAGTGGTTTCTGGCTGTGGATCAACTCAAATCCAAATCGCTCACAGACTGTCATACCTACCAACTGTACTGCTTTAGCAAGGTCACATTTGGAATTCTAAGTTTTTGCATAAAGCAATAAAACCAGTTTGTACCAAATTTCCCCTTTGATTTCAGCAGTCCAGTAGGAAGATGTGATGCAAAAGAAAAGAAACCCACCGTTATTGATCAGTATAGCGGATAAGGAGAATAGTTGTCACTTCTACCATTCTCTTCCTGTAGAACTAACATCTAGACTGTCACACAGAACTTAGTACTGGCTCTTTTAGCCTTCATTGTTCATGCAACATTGAACCTAGTTGGGCTGTTTCCTGAGTAGAAATGCTCTGTGAATTCTTAACCCTTTTCTACACCAAAGAGTGCATAAACAGTCCTCTCTTCAGACAGATATGAGAAATTGCCATATAAATCAACAGAGAAACCCCAGCCTTTGGCATCATTGTGATAGGCCATAGAGAGTCAAAACTGAAAGAAAGTGTGACAAAAAAGCATTTGGTTATCTTTCTGATTTAATATTCATATTGTATGGGGAAATGACAAGTTCTATGACATTTTAAGGTTTCGGGAACAGTTTAGCTCCTTGTAGAAAATCAAACTTCCCATTATCCTTTGTTCTGAAAAAAAAAAATCTGTACACTTCCGTTAGCATTTCTTGTTTTTAAATACCTTTATTTCATTTTCTACATCCCTCTTATGTATCCTTGTATTTACAATTTACATATCCCAATAGGCTCCATCAAAGGTTACTGGCATGCATTCTCCAGGGGGCGTTCCATGCTACACAGTTGTAGTATTAGATTTATTATAACTGACATGGTTCCATCCTATGGAAGAAAGATATAGTAGTTTGAGTGTTGGTCTAAGACTTTAGAGAATAGGATTTGAATCTCCGCTCAGCCATGGTAGTCCTCTGCCTGACTTTGGGCAAGTCACATTCTCTCAGTATTAGAGGACAGCAAAGGCAAATCCCCTCTGAACAAATCTTGCCAATATAACGCCATGATAAATTTATCTTAGGTCACCATAGGTCAGAAGAACTTGAAGGCATGCAACAACAAACTTAGAATTTTCAGCAAGAGAGCTCTAGTGCCTCAACAGATTCCAAATCATAGAATGTAGTCATGGAATCATAGTGCCATAATTGTGTAATGTGAAATGAGCACTGATGATTCCTGGACAAGGAAGAGTATCAGTCTACAAAGGGTAAAGATGCAAAATATTTTTCTATACCAGCCTAGCCATTGCATTTCCTTTGCTTAGAGTCACTTCTAGAAGGAAGCAACATTGAGAGATATTAAGTTCTCTCACCTATGGCAATGCTGTAGTTCTATGTAAACGCTGGAAGTGAACTATGGGAAATGCCTGATAAACCTCCTGTCAATTCTGTACCAAGTTTACTTAGGTCTGGGAATCAATCAGATACATCGAATGGATTTTCCAGGACTGGAACCTGATATGAAAATTAATGTTGGTCAATGAGATTTATGCAACACATTTTCCATTTCCAATAAGCCAGTCTAGAGTATTCCTAAGAAAGTAGTAGCATTGGCAGATATGATCCTTGACACATTTATCAATTGCATTATTTCACAATCTTTCTCTGAGTGCATGTTTAGCAGTCAGTATTATCTTCTTGGATCTGATTTGCCCTCAAACATAAACAGCAAAACAACAACAACCATGTCAACAACCTCCTGTCCATACACTGGGATCATTTTCTGACATCCTTTTCTAACTGACATGTTCCCATCAACTGAGGCATGGAGTGTTGGAACCAGAGAGGCAGTCTTTTCTGTTGTTATCCCAGGCCTATGGCATAGTCTTCCCAGGAATGCTCATTTAGCCTTCTTGTTGTCATCAGAGAAAATCTTTGTTTCTTCCAGAATTTTAAATAACTTAGTAGGGATGTGAAACCACTTTGGCTGAACCCTAAATTGCCAACAGTTAAACAGTCATTATTTAAAATTTAGCAGACTTTTCTGACAGATGCTTAAGAGGGACAGTACCAGGACAAGCCAATGTAATACAAACTGCCAAGAGTGAGCAGTTATCAACACCTTTTAAAAGTCAATTCAGTCAATCTCCTCTTTACAGTCTTCCATAGCTCTAAATTTTATGTGGATATATTTGGGGGGGGGGATTAAAATCATAGCCATTTTTTGGTGTTTCAGTGGGGCAGGATTGATGGTGTGGATTTGAATGTCCAAATATTGAGATACTGGTAGATGACCAAAGACATCTGCCATGACCCTCATTTTACCTCTTAACTCTCTGAACACCAGAACCTAATATAAACAAATTCCTGCAAAGCAACATTAAACTCTAATTCTTCTGGACTTTTTTTTTTGGTCCACTGAGCCACTTTATATTTATGGTATTCTGTATTAAGGCCAGTACATGAAAAACTACTTATGCATTCAACTACTTTATTAGTCTATTCATTCCAATATCCTTATTTTTAAAAAAATAATCCACTGCTCCCTTACGTGTTGCATCTGTTGCTGAGATACAACATACAATGCTGGCAGTACTAAATTGCCAGTTGTTGCTCTTACTCTTTGAGGTTATTGGGACATAGATAGCAATTAAACAACTTGTCAGCATGAATAGTGTTTCAGCATACAATATCAGAGCTTGCACAGAAATTCCAACCTAATGGAGAGGAAATTATTTTGTTGGGGGGAAAAAATCTTTTGCAGCCTCTTTAAGCAAACAAGTATCACCGCTGAATCAGACCAGACATCCATCTAGTCAAGCAGTCTCTAGATGCCTCTGACAACTGCCCCAACCTGAAGTTTGAATTTGACAATAGGCAGAGCTTGGAAATAACCCATTACAAATTATTTAAAGTTTTTTTTTTTTTCAGTAGCAAATCTATATAACAACTATGTACACTATGACTGTTTAACTTAATAAGTTTTTACTTTACTTCTATTGTAGGATAATTGTACCGTTTCAGTTACTTTTATATAGTTGCAGCTAGAGGAGGAATATCACTTGGTACAAGGGCTGGCTTGTATTGTTGCCTTGTTTTCATGTTGTGTTGTGAGTGTTCAGGACATAACACCATTCAGATTTCTTGTGACATGGAGACACAAGACGTTTTCTTCAAATGTCTAAACATAGCTATTTGATTATTTCTGAGAAATGGGAAAGTACAGAGATTTTAAGTGTAATTGTGGTCCAAAACACACTACAGAAATAATCGGAGTTTGAGACCGCTTTAAATGCCATCTCTCCATGCTAGGGTCTCCTGGGAATGGTAGTTTATTGTGGCTCCAGAGCTCTCTGACACAGAAGCCTAATGCCTCACAAAACTACAGTTTCCAGAATTCCCAGGCATTCAGTTAGGGCAGTTCAAGCAGTCTCAAACTGGATTATTTCTGCAGTGTGTGTTGGAACTATAATGGTAACTATCTTCTTTAGAATGCTAACTGTAACTAATTACTTGTATACTAATATTTCAAGTTTAGGGATACAAGAGATTATCCACTGTAAAATTTTGGGCTGGGCATTTCAAGGTTACCACTTTGCAAATGTGTCTGTATTGCAAATGCACATGTAGTCTGAGACAGAAGGTCGTCTTTAACAGGAAAAAGATTCATACTGCTTGTCAGAGCAATTTCGTTCCAACTGTATGCCAGCCTAATTTCTACAGAAATTTTGAGACAGGTTCTTCTGATAAGGATACCTTTGTATGGCAATCTCATGATATTTATTGTTGTAATTATTTACCATATTTATGTCCTATTGTCATAATGGCTCTCTAGTTTAAAAACAAAAATCGTGTTTCTCTACTAAAGGCATCGTATAGTGAGATCTTCTCTTTGTTAGAACATGGGTGACATTTCTGTTCCAAATAGTTTCCTTTTGAATTTTTCATCTCCTAGAAATCTTTCTCTGATAATGAAATTCAAAGTGTTCACTGCTAAAAGAGGAGCAATTCTACAAGACATTTTATTAACAATGGGAAGAAAGTCTCTCTTTTAAAATATAGCATCAGCCTGATGTCACAAAAGAAGAGAAATGTAAGATCCACTGTATGGCCTAGAGAAAGCTTCTTACATTTTGGATGTCCTTGTAACCAATCTGAAATCAAGAATCAATTTGAATTTTATTTTGATTTCAAATATAAAGCTCTAAGTGGCCCCTACCCAAGCTACGTGAAAGACTGTATCTCCCAGTTTGAACCTGTCTGAGTTTTAAGATTCTGAAGAGAGGACTTTCTCTCAGTCCCATTCAGTGAGGACAAGTGAAAGAGCCTTTTCTTGGTGGTTTCTCCCAGACCTCCCACTGGAAATACTTCCCATAGAAAGCTAGGTGGGGTCTCCTTTCTACTCACTTTCTATTAGCGAGTAAAAACCTTTTAAAATATTTACCCAGAGTTTTCACAGTTAACTGTCATTTGCAGAAATTCTTTTAAATAGGGTGTACTGTATTGGTATTTTTATCATATTATATTTTCAGAGACTTTTTAAAAAACTGCAATAAATTAATATTTTAATATTATTTTTTCCACTTTTGTACTATCATTCTTTTAACTGTACCAAGCTGTCTTGAGTACCATACTGGAAGAAAGTGAAAAAAAACAAATAAGATAAATAAAACAGATTGATAAATAAATACTCTTAGCTCCTGCCCAGAAATTTACAAAGCAAAGACTAACGTTCCATGAAGCCATGGAACTTACTACAATTTAAGATCAAATTAAACACATATGGTAAGAGATATGGGATCCCCATGTTAATATTTCAGACATGAAGCTAAATTTTTAAAGTGTTCCTTCCATAAAGCATATTACAGATGCCGATCTTCCCAAATATTCCTCCTCAAGCGTCAGCCGTCTTGTTTATTCAAGCAACCCATTTATAGTCACAAAACTGAGATTTGCCTTCTTAAAAATTTAAGAGCTGTGAATATCCATAAATCAGTTATGACAATCATTGTCAAAGCAATCAATGAGTGAGGAATCTGCATTAATTCAAATAATATTGATAGCCACACAAGCTTGCATCAGTCTTCTGTGAAATAAGAAAAATGAGACATCTTCTTAAAAAATCAATGTTTCCCCGTTTATGTCACTCACTTGAAGTGTATCAATAATACATTACTTTGTACCTTGAGTGTTGGTGGCCTTTGAGATGCTGAAGTATCTTGAAGGAAAGTAGAGGGGAAAAGAACATAGCTGAACAAAGAATGGCTAAAAAGCTTTAAGTTTTCCACATACTGTAGTTCTTCTCTCTCTCTCTCTCTCTCTCTTTCTCTGCTAACTAAAATGTACATGTGAAGCATTACTGGCTGAATGTATTATGTATAATTTATCCTTCAATAACAGAAGCTTGTACTGTATCTTTGTCCTATCCTTTTAGGGTAAGAGACGAACAACCAAATTCATAGTAACATCCTTATCTCTCTGTGGCCCATGTGAGCAGAAAAGTTATGCAGGTGTGTGCAGACTGTATGGCGAAAACTACAAGTTGCAGAATTACAGCATCCATTCATCATAAAAGAAACATTTTAATTGGTTATAGGTAGAAAATATCTACTTGACAGTCAGTTTCTCACTTTTCACATAAGTGCTTTGCTGCTTGGGTGCCTAATCTTGTTTAGTATAGGGAAAGTAATTTGACATGAAAGTACCTCGATGGCTGCCGAAAATTAATTGCCAATTAAAAAAGAAAAATGTTTGTGCTACTCTATAAACAAGCCAACATATAAACCTTTCAGTCTTGTTCCTTTATTTATGTCTTTGTAGATCTGGTTTCAAGCTATTTGCATACAATTTACAAATTCACATTATAATTCTCCAGTATATTTATGATTTTATAGTTGTATATATTTTACCTCAATGAAAAATATTTATTTCTGTGTGCTGCTGTTGCTTATTATTTAACAAAAGCATTTCATTACATTTGATAGTTTATGCGTCTTCTTTAGAATGAGGCATTTTTATTTCTAAGGCTCAAAAAATGATGTGTTTTATCCTATAAGCAACAAAGTAGAGTCTTCCCTAACTTTTTTTTGCTGCCATGGAGCTGTTTAAGTTTAAATAGGGAGCTAGTCAAGGAGTAGATATGGGATAAATCTGATTGTTCATTTGATATAAAACATAAAATTTGGCTTTTCTGAAATTGGAAGTTTGCATTCATTTCTATCACCAGAAAGTTCTAAAGTTCCAAATTTGAGCTATCACAATCCTTAAAAAGTTACTAATAAAAATAATCCAAATTACATGCACCTGACATTTTGCATGTTCAAAAATGAAGTTCAGCATATGTACAATAACAGAATAGCAACTTTTATATGGCAACAAGAAGGAATGCCACAAAACTTAGTAAATTCTGGATTTGGAATATGGAATCTGAAAGCATGTGATAATGCTGGAGGAAGAGACAGTGAAGCACATGGGCCACATGTGAGCCTTGGGTCCTGCTTTTATGACCCTTTAAGACCCTTAATGAGATTATCAATCTCCTTTGACCCCCCCCCATTAAAATTTATCACCTGAAAAATGTTCCCATGCCCCTCAAATCCATGCAAACATGGGCGGGGGGAATCCTCCTTGTGTCCACAGGATCACTTCAGGACCCCTGATCCATTTCCAATATTTTCTTTTCCTTTCATTGTCCTTGCAAATCAGTGAATGGCAATACACAATGTTAGTTTTGGTCACTATTTTTAGAGGAGGAACAGAGAAAAGAAAGTATTTCGACATGCTCTTGTGGGGGGCTGCAGCCCATTAGGTGGTTGGGAGTGAAAAATTGGCCCCTGGCCACTATCCAGTTGCCCATCCCTTTTATGTTTGCCTTCAATGCAAGGCATGATGGTCCAGCTCAGCTTTCAATCCAATCTGAAGAAAAACCTCTCTCAGTCTCACTCCCAAATGTCTACACATATGCTTACTCTTTGCTTCTGCTGCTATCATGCTGGATTCAGGTCTATCCCCAGGTATAAGAAGATATGCTGCTCTCTAGTAGGACCTCAAGGATGGCTGCCCTTCATGGGAGCAAAAGGCCTTTCTCTCATTTCCATCCAGATACAGAAGGTGGGTGAACTTGCTAATTTCTGAAGGGTTACTACAATGAGCCACAATCAGAACATACTGTATTTTCAGCTACTCAGTGAACAAGAGGAGACCATTGTAATTGCCCGCAATGACCTTTAGAAACAATATGAGTCATTGAAATTAGGAAAGGGTGCCAAGATCAGGAACAGTGGGGGCTGCCTGTGGATAGTGGGCTTCAATGTCCCTTGTATTTGGAATGGATGTCACCACTCTGAGTCTCACTTCCTCCTCTGCTCATTCTTGCATGAAATTCTGCTGGAGATGTGAAGAGGAAAAATCACCAGTTTTGGCTTGGGTTTCACAAGCATTCCTGGGGAATACTTCAAAAACTTTCAGCTCCCATGATGGTTTTTTCAAGGCTCTCCCTTCACATTAAAGTGGATGGCATTACCTTTGTAGATGCTACTGCCACCTGAAGGGTTTCGACAACTTGTAACAGTTTAAGTGGTAGCATGATCTTTTTTACAACAACATGAAATGCCTAAATATTCAAGAGAAACTGCTGAACCTATGTTATAGAATTCTGGGAATTGTAATTTATTCTGATATCAGATCTTTCTGACAGAAAAGGCTAAATGTCTCATAAATCTACAATCCCAGAATTCCATAGCACTGATCCATGGCAATTAAAGTGGTGTCAACCTGGATCATTTCTGCAGTATGGATTCAGCCAAAATGGCCCCCAAACAGCTGGAGGGCTGAATGAAATGCCTTACCGTATTACCTAGAGGGGTCCATTGATGGTGCTGGCCATAATAAATTTGGTGCAAGGGACTGAAACAAGAGCAGAGGCCTTAGTAGAACCATAATTCCTTTAGCTGACTTTCTGCATGTGGTGAATGAGCGCTCAAGACAAGTGCCTTTCCCATCCCTATCTGGAGATGTAAGAACTTCTGCCTTCAAGACGTGTTTTATAACACTCATCTATGACTTTCCATTGTTTTATGTAAGTGGCCAATGTGGGTAATGATCCAGGGAAGTAACAGTAGTAGTCAGCTGACTACTAACCAATGATCAATCAGATGACTAGGCAAGAATGGGTAGGCTTTCGGTATGAAAAATCAGGCAATAATAACAGGCGGGTTTGCATTGAAAGTTTACTGAGCTGAGCTCAAGTTCAAAGTTTGTCTATTCAGACAGAAAGTAGTCCCAAAGTTTTAACTGCTTTCCCATATTTTGGTTATATAAATAAAGGAATGAATAAGAATTTTGTTTCATTCATTTGTTGATAAGAACTTTCAAAAATTTATAAACATCTTCAGAAATTCAATAGAAAGAATTTGAGATCAAAATAAATAAAATGTAAAGGGAAATGTTCTTCCCATCCATGGAAAGAGCTTTCAGCTCTTCCAAAACAAACAAACAAACAAACAAACAAAAAGAGACAAAAAGCCTGGCTATGACTGAATTAGGATTGCCACCTCATTTTTCCTTGGATATTCATTATCTCTAACATCTATACAGTAGGTTGGTCAATATGGTTCTTCCTATGGAACTAGCAATATCTATTCAATTTGGCTGGTGAAGATATGTAAAAATCTTATTCAGATTTCCTAATGCAAATTTTCCAAAATGTTCACATTTCCTCATGAACAAGATTTTTTTAAAAAAATAATAATAATAATAAAAAAGATTTGAAAGAAAATGAAGCTGACCAATTTATCCATGCCTACATGAAAGCCTAAAAAGGTGAGGCGTTTATGCAAGGTGATCTCTCGGGCAAACGTCACAAAACTAATCAAACCCCATCAATAACCTATTAGGAAACTGATTTCCTAATCTCTGTGTCTCTTCAATAAGTTAGATCAGCAAAATTTTAACTGGTCCAGTTCTCTGAATTACACACACACACACACACACACAAAAGGAGGGGTGACATTTCTTTACTCTGTGGATTGCTTGGTGTTGTATTCCCAATGTCTTGGGACACTGTCCTTCCTCCATACACACACAAAGACAAACATGTTGTGATAGAAATCTTTCTCTTTTTTGCCTCAGATGTTTTCCTTGGCCTCTGTTGTATTGATTGCTGGCGCTGAAGGATAAGGAGTCTTCTGATTGTGTTCTACTTGAGAAATTGTTAATGCAGAATAAACCTAGAGATGCTAAGCAGGTCACTGGACAGTATTTCATAAATATTCAGCAAGAACAAACATTGTGAAAGACACTAATGCTGATAGAATTCACAGATATGCTAAGTAAGAATAAAACATTTCCAGCAGAGAACTCCTGTTGAGACTATATGGCCTTCTGCTTTAATGAAGTTAGACTATTGCCTAATAGAAAATGATGTCAGCAACTTTCGTTCTATATAATGTTGTTGAATGCATATATATCACAGTACATAAATTGTGGGGATGATTAAGTACTGAACTAAGCTGTTTGAATTAGTTGCAGTATGGTTCTTTTAAGAACATAAGTAGATTTCCACCAAAATATATAAACCAATTAACCCATTTTAAGAATACGAACTGTTTTCATTGCAAAGAACTTGTCTGGGCCAAGGCACTAGATGCAGTGATGACTTTCAGTTAAAGTATGGTCTAGTATGTTCAGCTCTGCTTGCCAAACTGTCATATAGCTCATATGTTCATGAAGGTCAGGCCAAATAGAATTATAAGTCTAATTCACTAATTTTCTTCTTGAATAAAGCAAAGAATGAGTTTGGTAAATATCCCACTGTGAGAAAGTCTTCAAAAACAGTGTATTTTTTTGAACACTATTTCATAATTTGGGATTCATTCTGCACAAATTTCACATTGGTGTTTTGCAAAGAAAATAGTATTTTCTGCATAGAATGCTGCCACAGAAATAACATTTTCGTGTGCATAAAATGATGCTTCTTGCATACAAAACAAATCCTCTTTTACTTATCATCCATGGAAACAGGACCCAGACACAGGAAATGGATTACTAATAAAGTCACTTTATTTAACCTAGTCCCTATTTGACTGTGTAGAATCGAGAAAACAGGAAGATGGGGGGTGCAACTCAGTGTGGGATTAGGTGTGACAATTATCACCCACCCCTTGATTTCTTTCTTTCTCAGCTTTTCCCCTAGGTGGACCACCAGAGCCTTGAGGACAACCTAATAGCTTTAAATAGATTTAAGGAGGTCCTCCATTTTCTTAAATGCCCTACATTTTGGGCTGAGTTTGTCCTGCAGTTGTCCTACAGTTTGATCTAGATTTGTCCTACATTTTTCCCGGTGTTTTAGTGGACAATTATGGCAACCTAAAAGGGGTATACTCCCAGATGCCCTCCTTTTCCAGGACATGTCCTCAATTTCTCCCTCCTCGTCCTGTCCAGGAGGAATGCTAAAAGTCCTCTGCCTTCTCTCACCAGCTGTGCCCTTAATTAGAGGGCTGCAAAGAGGAGGGAGAACATGGCAAGAAAAAGAGGGGAGTATGTGTCCCTTTTAAGAAAGAAGCTGCCCCTACTGCAAGCATCCTGGGAAATCTTGGAACAGAGGCATCTGAAGGCATCGGAGGCTGTGTTTTCAGACAGCTATCATGAAATCAAGGGAGTGAATTTGCAAGCAAAATGGACATGCAAATACGGTAGTTTTGCGATTTTGCTTATTTTCTTTTCGATTTCCCTCACATTCTCCCTGGATTCTGTTCTAAAGGTAGATTCAGACCAAAACACACTACGAAATAATCCAGTAGGATATTCCCTTTAACTGCTCTGGTTTCAGTGCTAGGAATTCTGGGAACGGAGTTTATTGTAGCACACCAGAGGCTCTCTAATAGATGTTTATCACACTATGCTCTTAAAGAGCTACTATTCCAGTGTGACTCCTTTGGCAGCCTCCTGTTTGCATGCTGGGATTGGCAGTTTTAAGGAGCTGAACTTCTCTGCCTGAGAATTCTAAATACCCCTCCTTAAAACTGCCAATCCCAGCATGCAACAGGAGGCAGCTAGAGGAGTCACACTGGATAGTACCTCTTTAAGAGCAAGTGTGATAAACATCAGAGAAAGTTCAGTGTCTCTCAAACAACAGTTTTCTCAGAATTCCCTAGCACTGAGCCAGGGCAGTTAAAGTGGTCTCAAACTGGATTATTTCTGCAGTTGGTTCTGAACCATTCCAATATACTCAAAATGTTTCTGTTGAGCATTATGGATAAAGAACTGGATAATAAATAGGACCACTTCTTTGATAAATGGCAACAATAGCAAGAATATTGTTTGCAACATGTAAAAATAGACTGAAGCAACACCAACATGGAAGATAAATTGTGTTGCTGAGTTAGTCCTAATGGCCAAATTAACATAAGTTCTAAAGGATAAGCCAAGTGATGACTTTTTTCAGAAAGTGGAAATTTTTATGGATATTTTGAGCAATAAGAAATTGAATAATGTAATAATAGGTGGCTATGGTTATTAGTAATTTTAGCAGAATAATTTAGTTGGGTCTGTAATGGTAGAATAATATTTTTTCTCTTTTCAATTTTTGTTTTCATTACAGGGAGTGAGAGCCTTAATGTGGAGTTTATCAAACGGGAGGAATTTCTCTTAAATTTGAATAAAAAGAAAGTGGGGCCAGAACGCATTAACTTAAAGTCGCTAGTTTCGCACAATTATGTGAATACACATTGCGTTTGAACTGACTACCCATTGCCCAAAAATAGCATGCCATTGCCTGAATTTGTGTGTGGCAGTCTATCACGCAATAACATGAAACCACATGATTGCGTTCAGACTGACATCTCATTGCCCGAATTTGCATGTAGTGGGTTATCACACAATAATGTTAAACCTTATGATTGTGTGCAGATTGCCATTGGATTATACTTCCAATTTCCCTTGTCTGATAAACTCCTGTGTATTAACTTTGTCTTTTTTCATTTTTTCTATTTTCTTTCTTTTTTCTGTTCTTTATCTTTGCTTGTATACTATTTTGATTGTAAATTAGACTGTTCTCACTAAAAACTAATAAAAATTAATGTAAAAAGGAAATTTGCTTTGGCAGAACATATACTAAAATTGGAATGTAAAAAGGAAATTTAATCCACATTTTGAATAAGAAGTTCAAAAACTCAGGATTTTAAAAGTACACAGTATTAAATCATGGACATTGCCAACTGTCCACATTGAAGATGTTGCATGTTATATATTAAATCCTGTCCATTATACATTATCATATACAATATAAATATACAGAGTAAACATGCATTAATTATGTATATTTATATTCTTATTTATATATTTCCCCCGATTTCATTTATTTGCCATTTTGTATTAAAATATTTGTTGTTGTTGTTAGGATGAATATATGAACATAATATATAAACACATACATCCTTTCATAAGTTGATATGTTCACTCAAACAGTAATGACAAGCATTAAACACTCATTAAAACAAGGCGAACAATTAAATAATGCTATTTAATTATTTATAATATTCTACTGTTATACCTACTCATTTCATAGTAGTAAATAATTAATCTCTTAAGTCATTCATACCTACTTTTAATTTTATAAATGGCACCACAAAGCTGAAGCTTTTCAATATCATCTTATTATTTTAAGGATTTAATTTAAAGCAACAACAACAACCAACAACCCGTAGTTAGTATGCTACGTTTAACACGCTCCAATAGTTTAAACATTAGTTCGTTTTTGCAAGAAATTTGATCATACTACCATAATATAACATAAAGTATTGTGTCTATTTTGAATATCTATGGGACTGGAATTTTTGTATGGAAAATATTCAGTAAAGAAAATGATCAGATCCATTCCTACTTTAAGATGACTCTTTCATTCACTGGACCAATTAGCATGTTCTAGAGTTTTACCACAAATTCAACACATATGATCAATGAAGAAAATGAAGAAAAATTCAAAATACAACAGACCACAAATAACAGTAGATGATAAAAGAGAGGCAGAAAGTACTTCAGAATCTGCTTGGGTAGAGGAAAGTATTTCTGCCACATGCTTAAAAGGTGACAACTTTGATTCCAGGGAGGTTTTCCTGAGATAATAATTCCATAGATGGAGTACCACACTTTAAAAAGTTTATTCTATGCCATTGTCCCACCTTTAATGAATAGAAGAGAGATAGGCATTTCTATATGATCTTAAATTTGGTCCAGATGATATGTGAGTAGATGCTCTTTTAGCTCCCTGGGTCTTCCAGCCATTGAGGAGTTGAAGGTGACTGCCAGAACTTTGTATTATTTAGGCAACCATTGGATCTCTCTTTAAAGGCAGACTTTGGTCTAATCTGGACTGCAGAATAATCCACTTTGGTACCACTTTAGCTGCCATGGCTCCAGGCTATGGGATTCTAGGAATTGTAGCTTGTAGTAACACCAGAGCTCTCTGACAAAGGAGTTTATCAAACGGGAGGAATTTCTCTTAAATTCAAATGAAAAGAAAGTGGGGCCAGAACGCATTCACTTAAAGTGGCTAGTTTTGCACAATTACATGAATACGCATTGCATTCAAACTGGCTCCCCATTGCCTGAAAATAGCATATCATTACCTGAATTTGTGTGTGGCAGTCTATCATGCAATAAAGTGAAACCCCATGATTGCATTCGGACTGACCTCCCATTGCCCAAATTTGTGTGTAGCCTAACACACAATAACGTTATACCCCATGATTGCGTTCAGATTGCCATCGGATTATACTTCCAATTCCCCTTGTCTGATAAACTCCAAAGAAAACATCTCACAAAACCACATGCACACATTATGCACACACACAGAGGGTATTGTATTAAATAATTTCATGTGCAAATTTTCCCCTTCTTTTCAATACCTATATTCCAGTGTTTCTCTGTTTAAAATAGTTCTGTATATCCTTCCTCATTAATACTATTTGACTTTTTATTGTTTGGCCATACTGTTTTGACCACACTTTAATACTGGCCGCATCTTAATTTCCATCTGTGAAAATGTTGGCAGGTATGGAGTAACCTTGGAACAGAAACACTGCAATAATTCAAATCAGGAGATTACCATCACATGGATAATCACCACCATTTCTGACTAGTAGTATGCCCAGCTGGTGAACCAGCCATAGCTGGTAAAGGTCTCTTCTTGTAGGCCTTTGGGGGCAAAATTGGCCTACCTAAAATGATGTAAATAACTTCGCTGTGCACTTGATATTCTGATAAAGTACTTCCACGAGTCGTAAACACAGTTGCTCAATTATGGGGGCCCAGAGTTTGTTCCATCTTGTTTCTTCACTCTACCTTTCAACATAATCAAAAGGTCAATGAGACATAGTGTATTGCTTGGTCTCTATGTGTACAAAAAAAATTAAAAATAAATGTAAAGGTAAGGTTGAAGCATAGTCCCATGTGCCAAAGAAAATGTTAAACAGATTTGCCTCAGTGACTAACATAGCTTCATTTGCACTGTATGAGTACCATCTTACAAAAGCAGTCCTAGACTTTCCTGGGACTAATATGAATCTGTTTATAATATGATTAGGCAGGCAAAGCACTCTTAAAGTGTTCCATCATTCGTTCTGCGACTGCTATACTGCTGTAGTGGGAGCTCTTAGATTTCTAGTGGGTTGAAATAGCAAGACTTACATATGTTTTTTATAACTTAAAATGAAGACAGACTTTGCCCACTGGCCTCAAATATGGTATTAGCACAACAAATGCTAACAGATTTTATTTTATTATTAGCTGTAATTTTCTAACTCAAGCAGGGGCCTTCCACTGGAATCTCTGAATCCCCGAATGCATTATTCAAAGTGTATTTTCCCTCCCCCGCAACCCTTTCTTTTCCCTCAACACTTATGAGATCAAAAAGAAGAATTTAATGCACATTTGTGACCATTTAGAATATACTTTCAAGGGGAGGCATTACTGTGGGACTATCAAATACAGTTCTATACAAAAAACGGCTAGGATTTCTGGAGACTTCTAGATTTGCATTTCCTTTGTAGTTTCATTAACATAATTGGAAAACAGATTTAATTAGTGTCTTAGCACTATTCATGTTGTTTTCTTTTTATTCTTTAGTTCCTAAAGAGACTTGGGAAGATAGCAAGCAGTAAGTCACTGACACAGCGATTTTGAATCATCATATGTTTTTCTGAATTAAAGACAGGGCTCAGTATACTGACCAAAATCCTCCCCCTTCTAATGAACCTGCACCAGTGTGGGAGTTATTCTTCTTGATGCACAATTCTACATGGTTACATTATTATGCTACAGTAAGAATGCTTGCTATCAGGACTGTACTATAATTCTGCACACTATGGCTAAGATCGTACTTCACAGTCCATGCTTTGCAACTTTATGAATCCATAACTATGTATGAGAAAAGAACAACCCCCCAATCATTAATTGTTAAGATGTGCATCTGAGCTTGGGCAAGCATTCTCCAATATTCATTGGGCATTTCTGATATACATTGAGTATTTCTGATACTCATTGGGCCCTTCTGATGCACAGCAGCATGATCCTGTTGTGCTCTGACACTTCCTAGCCAGTGTTTGGATGCACATCAGGGAGTATCCCAATGCGCATCAGTGTCCATTGTGCATTGGGCCATAGCGCATCAGTCATGCTACTGTTACACAATGGTTACTTGTACAGCAGCCCCAAGGATGTTGTGAAACTACTCCGTGTGGTGGCAGTGATATAAAAAAAATGTGGTAGAGAGGCTAAAACAAAGTGTGCAGAGCGGGCTTGCAAAATTTCCTGGAAGTAAAAAAAACTAATTTAAGGCCTGGTACAGATGGGCCTTTTAGCATGTAAGGAATATGTGCTAGGGCTGCCTCGGGGTATTGCTTACAGACGCCCCGCAACCCTAGCATGTGTTCTGTACGTCAAAATAGCAGCGTCCTGTAGAGATGGGCACTGCCATTTTGATGCAACGGACGCTTAGTGCCTGCATGTTACGGTGCCATTGTGACATCGCGAGTGTGCCTTTGGTGCATTGCGGCATCACAATAACACCGCAAAAAGACCATGCTTTTTGCAGGTTCTTTTTGCCTTGTATGTGCTTTGTCAAAATAACCACAGAACACCGACGTGGGAGAAAGGCCACAACTTTATTAAACCATTGGTAGGGTTGGCACAAAGCATAAGGTCAGGATCTGTGCAATCAAACAACCACCCTGTTGTTTGATTATCCAAAGCCGGGTCCCTACCCGGTGCTTGGGATGACCTAGGGGCTAAGGAACACCGCTTGAGCGCAAACCATGCCTTGCATTCCCCAATTCACAAAGCCCCTAGTCACCGGGAGGTGCACCTGCGTTCTGGCCCCCGCAATGGCCAGACGCCTTCGCTCATCGCCCCCAGGTACCTTGTGACTCCCAAACCAGAACTCCATAGCCCTGGTACCACCAACGTTCAGATCCTGGCCTATGCTGCCGAACAGTTGTGACAAAAAACCACCTGAAACAGCAGTGGGCGGGCGGGAGAAGCTCAAGGCTAACTCCCTTCCAAGCTTGGCTCCGCACTGCTCGAAGCCAAGCGCCGACTGAGGCGGAGAGGCCTCCGAGCAGCATTATATACTGCTCGGCCCCTCCCCTCTGCGTCATTTGCGGGGCCCCGCCCCCAAGGCCGAGCCCACCAATGGGCAGCCTTGGAGGACCGGAAGCCCCGCCACCAGCGAGCCCGGCTCCCAGAGCGTCCCCGGGCTGGAAGGGCCGTCCCTTCTGGCCCCACCAGCCAATGGGGAGCCGGGGCAAGCCCCAGAGCATACTGGGGTTTGTAGTTTTGCCGCGCTGCAGCGGCAAAGCAGTCTGCCCCGCGATCGCGGCGACTGCATTTTGCTGCACGAGGAAGCCTCGCAGTTTGTCCGCTGCAGCTTCCTCACACAGCAAAACAAGGCACGGGAAGACTGCCTTTTTTGGGCTGTCTGTACCCCGCCTAAAATAGAATCATAAAATCATAGAATCATAGCGTTGGAAGAGACCACAAGGGCCATCCAGACCAACCCCCTGCCATGCAGGAAATCACAATCAAAGCAACCCTGACAGATGGCTATCCAGCCTCTGTTTGAAGACCTCTAAGGAAGGAGACTCCACTACACTCCGAGGGAGTGTGTTCCACTGTCGAACAGCCCTTACTGTCAGGAAGTTCTTCCTAATGTTGAGGTGGAATCTCTTTTCCTGCCGCTTGCACTGATTGTTCCGGGTCTTGTTCTCTGGAGCAGCAGGAAACAAGCTTGCTCCCTCCTCAATATGACATCCCTTCAAATAATTAAACAGGACTATCATATCACCTCTTAATCTTCTTTTCTCCAGGCTAAACATCCCCAGCTCTTTAAGTCGTTCCTCATAGGACATAGTTTCCAGACCCTTCACCATTTTAGTCACCCTCCTTTGGACACGCTCCGGTTTCTCAGCATCCTTTTTAAATTGTGGTGCCCAGAACTGGACACAATATTACAGGTGGGGCCTGACCAGAGCAGAATATAGTGGCACTATTACTTCTCTTGATTTAGACACTATACTTCTATTGATGCAGCCTAAAATTGCATTGGCCTTTTTAGCTGCCACATCGCATTGTTGACTCATGTTCAACTTGTGGTCTACTTCTCCTGTTTAACTCAAGAAATAAAGGATTCATTCTTCCTGTGTCACAGGAAGGAGGCAATCCCCTGGTAGGTTCTTTGTTCTTGTGTGCCTTCAAGTCATTCCTGATTTATGATGCCCTTAAGGTGAACCTATCATGGGGTTTTCTGGATATAGTGTGACTTGCCCAAGGTCATCCTGTCAGTTCCCATGGGAATTGAACCACAACTCCACACTGGCTAATAGATTCTAGGGGAGATAAAATTGGTCCCAAGTCCAAACAAAGTTGTGTCCTTTGTTTATGCAGCTGGCATGTGTGTGCTGGCACACATGCACCTCAGTGTCTTGATAAACCACCAGCAAATGTACAGGGTTCCATATGTGTTGATCTCCCCATGGGCTGTTAGTCACTAAAAGACCAAACAAACCAGAAATTTCTATCCACAGATTCGGGTACGTGAACAGCCACACTATTTTTTGTTTTCACTAAACCTTGACACTTAATAATAATATATTAATGAAACAACAGCAATTCTACTTTCTGCTGTGCATAAAGTTGTAGCAATCAGATATCTAATCTAGGCCTGTATCACTGTTTATTATACTAAGACTAATAGTGGTATAGATATTTATTATATCCATTTATACTTCCAAACACATTTATTCAGCGACATCTGGTGGTTCTCATGACAGTGGGGTATGAATTCATCCTGGATCACAGTTTAGGCTTTATAGGAACTGTCCAATGTGCTGAACTTATTTTGGACATAGTTTTCAGCACACTGGAAATTTCCTTTATTCAAATACAATCCCAGACCAGATTTGCTATCTTGCTGACAAGCGAGCCACCAGCTGCCATTATATTTGTTTGTTTGTTTATAATAACATTTGTATGCTGTCCTATAGCAGAAGGATATATAATAAATATAGAACATATGCATCCAGTTCCTCAAGTTGCTAATAAAGGGCCGCCAAAAATATAAAGAGCTTCAAGGAAAATGTAGATGACTTGTAGAATTTGTATTTCAATGTGAAGGTAGATTGGGATCAAATGCCCATCATTTCAGCACCCTTCATCAACTGAATGGCAAAGAAGCTTTCAAGGAAAAGATTAAAAGAGGTGGTTTTGAGGGGGGAAATTAAATGAGTATGGCCATCCCGACACTCAGATGTGTTACACTAGCCATAACATAGACAGTTTTCAGGAGACAATACAGTGCAATGAAGGTGTCAGGGAGCAGCATACCAATCCATGAGAATGTCTTCACAGTTAAGAACATTGCCTTTGACAACATCATTCCTAAACTTCTGAGCAGGTACTACTTCTCTAGCAACTCCATTTGTGACATATTTAACTAGATTAGTTAAAAGATAGATCGTAACATTAGGCACGCTTAAGAGCATGTTCACAATAAGCATGTGGTAGAGTAGTTCTACCCTAAAGTAGTAAATACCCTATAGGCACTAGATCCCATCTGATTTTGGAACATAAGCAGGATCAGCCCTGGTTATCACTTGGATGGAAGACAACCCAGATGCTGTAGGCTATATTTCAGAGAAAGGAACTGGTAAAACAACCTGTGAGTATTCTTTGCCTAAGAAAATCCTATAAAATGCATGGGGTTGCCATAAGTCGACAGACAATGTAAAGGCACACATACACACATGCACAGGCACACATGCAGAGTAATTCTATAATATGAGGTTTACAGATGCAAAAAATATGATAAAGAACTTCAAGATATCAGGAAGGCATGTTCTTAACATGAAAACCATCTTTACTTAGGGGCCAGATGTCAAATTTTGTAGGGCATGCATTGTTACTTTTACATAATAAAGATCAAAAGAGATGGTGATTTCTGAACCTGCTCTAGGTCTTGTTGAAAGTAAACTTCTTCAAGTTGCTGTATAAACATATTTATAAACCTGGCACTACGGCCATATTTTCAGAATAGGAGATTTAGATTTAAATTATTCATATTATCTTCCTATTAAGCTAACCAATTTTTTCCTTGAAAAAAGCCTACTTTAACCAAATTTTTGAGAGGCTACATTTACCACTTTTTAGGATTAGACCATCTGAAACTAACACTGGGTGAGTCATACACACCAAAAAAACCTCATGGTAGG
>NC_056524.1:129130325-129177247 GCF_019175285.1 Sceloporus undulatus | reverse complement strand
TTCACCTTAGAGTCACCCTAAGTCAGAAACAATTTGAAGATACACAACAATATTTATTATTATTATTATTATTATTATTATTATTATTATTATTATTATTATTATTTCACAATGTTAATAACATGTTTACAACAAATGAACACACAGACAGTACAATTGTTCAAAAAGATAGCAGCGTCAGTCTGTCTGTGTGAAAAAAATTCATAGCATGGCCATACAGACTCTGAAACCTCCAAAGAAGGAGAGTCCACCACACTCTTAAGAGTTTATTGCATGGTTTAAAAACCCAATTTACTCCTGCTGCATTGAAGTCTCTTTCAGGGTAAAGTCAGGTATTATCACACATAAAATGCTGCTGATGCCACTGCCTGGCTGAATCCCAGCTAACTTCTGACTAAAAGCCATGTTCAGCCAACCTCTTTTCAAAACTGGGAAGTTCCCAGCTTTGCAAATCAGCCAGCTGAGTGCAGCTTCTAGTTGGAAGTTAGATGGGATTCAGCTGGGTGGCAGCATTGGTGGCATTTTGCATGTGATAATACTCGACTTTATGCTGAAAGAGACTTCAATGCGGTAGGGGTAAGTCAAGTTTTTAAGCCATGTGATAAACTCCTCCATTAGTTCCTCCTAATGTTGAGGTGGAAACTCTTTTCCTGTAGCTTGCACTCATTGCTACAGGTCCTATCTCTGGAGCAGCAGAAAACAAGCTTGCTCCATTCTCAATGTGACACCCTTCAAATACTTAAACAGGACTATCATATCACCTCTTAGCTGTCTTTCTTCAGGCAAAACATATCCAGCTCCTTACATTTTTTCTCATAAGTCATGGTTTCCAGACCCTTCGCCATTTTGGCGGCCCTCCTATGGCCATCCTCCAACCTGTCAATATCCTTTTCGAATTGTGGTGCCCAGAACTGGACACAGTATTCCAGGTGAGGCCTAACCAAAGCAGAATGGAGTGGCAATATTACTTCCTTGATTTAGACACTATACCTCTATTGATGCAGCCTAAAATTGCTTTGGCTTTTTTTAGCTGCCACATCACACTGTTGACTCATGTTCAACTTGTGGTCTGCTAGAACCTTGAGTTGGGAAAGAGCAGGATTCCGCTTTAACAATCCTACTGTGTACCTACAAGCTAAAAAGCAACTGGTTCCAGAGGGATAATCAACAAAAGGGAAACAACTCCAGTTCTAATATTAAAGAAAGAGGAGAAAACTTACTTGTCTATATTTACTCAATTAACAGCAGTTGCCGTAATGTAAGTTTATACATACACAAACTCAAATTAAATACAAATGCTTCATGGCTGCCAAATCACCACTTCAGCCAAGCAACCCATGAGGTAACTTTAAAATTACAAGTCAAAAGTTTTGGTGGGCAATATAGCACAACCCATAAGCCTCCTCAGCAAGGTCATCAGGATAAAATCCGATTGTTCCTCATGATCTTGTTTTGTTCTGGGAACCCATCCAGAATACACTAGTTAAGCATTATAAAAGTCATGCTTCTGCTTGTCTCTAGCTAGCCCACATTTATTAATGTCTACAAGCCGCCAGAAGGCAAAAACTGAAGCTTTTTCAAATTCCACCCTGAATGTATCCAAAGCCACTGTGTTCTGAGTCTTCTCAGCTGAATTCACTGTGTTTGCCTGGTTAGTGTTGTTTACAAAATCCAATATGCACAGGTTCTCTGTTCGGTTCTGTCTGTCTGTCTGTCTGTCTGTCTGTGATTGTCCAAGGAATCACCCATCATGCTGCCTCTTCCCCAAGACCTACTCCTTTCTCTGCTGCTGCATATGCATTTCCAGGAATAGAACTTTTCTTTCTGCTTGAGCTCTCTTGCTGACAGAATCCCAATGAGCCCACTGTGCCCTGAGGCAACATCTATTTCAGTGGTACTATCCCAATCACACTGGGAGCTTGGTCACCTTCTGGAGTTACATCTATAGTATGTATATAGCTGTAATACTGGCACTAAAAACTTTTCCCTATAATTTGCAGATCGAGGGAGCCAATGAGACTTTGTTGTTGTTAACTGCCCCTGAGTTGGCCTCAGCTCATGGTGACCATAGGGATGGCCATAAATGAGACTCCTCCAAGCCCCCCTGTCCTTAACTGCCCATTTCAGGCCCTGCAGGCTCATGTCCATGGCCTCCTTGGTTGAGTCTATCCATCTGGTATGTGACCCTCTCTTTCTACTGCCCTCCACCTTTCCTAGAGTTATTGTCTTTTCCAGTGAGTGATCTCTTCACATGATGTGGCTGAAATATAAGAACATCATCTTGGCTCCCAGGGAAAGCTCAGACCTGATCTGTCCTAAGACCTGTTTGTTTGTCTTTTTGGCTGACCACAGTATTCTTAGCATTCTTCTCCAGCACCACATCTCAAATGTGATTTTATTTCCACTTGCTTCATTGTCCAGTTCTCACACCCAAACATGATGATGACTTGGACGATCCTAAATTTGGTATTCAGCTTGATATCTTTACACTTTTAAGATCCTGTCTAGTACCTTCATAACTGCCCTTCCCAAATACTGTCTTTAGGTTTTGTCATAATTTGAGTGTTCCAGTCCTCTTGTAGTGAAGCCAGGAGGCAAAAGACTTTTGCTAATTATTGTGCATATCACAATTCTTACTAGCTTCACTTTCCCTTCCTTCTCATAGCTCTGTCACTTCTCTTTTGTTTTTAATTTTCTTCATGCTGGTCAGAGTCACAGAAGTACACCTTTGCTCCCTCCACTTTATGTTCTGTTTTTGTATCTACATTTGACACCATGTGGTGTTTTGGGCTTCTGAAAAATGGCTCAACTTGCTATTGGTCCTTCTATATCAAATAAAGCCTTATTTTGTGGGGAATGATAGGATCTATTTCATAATTCCACACTGGCAGTTTTTAACAGGGTGGGATTTAAGGTTTTAGAAATTGCTCTCATTTGCTTTAGAAGTATCAAACAAATTGCTTTGTTTGATATATTTGGCATAAATAGGAAAGTTACAATGTGTTTGGCACATGGTTGACATTTCCATTAATATTGCTTCTGAAAGCTGTGATCACAATTCAAGGATATTATATATAGTGGATTGAACTTCAATCCACTCCTTTTATTGCTTATGACTATAAGCTATGTGTGATGAATCCAGCAATAAGAAAAGACCATTCCGTTGGTACACCTCTTGGAAGGCAGCCAAGGTATTTCTTGCTATTTGGGCAATTAATGGCTTTATTGATCTCTTGTTTTCCCCTAGTAAACAGTGGATAAGCCATTTATTTTTATTCCTTAGTTGTAATTAATGCAAGTAGAGTTTGACTGATATTTGCTAGTATAGCACTTTCTGGATGACAGAACATTTTGCTTTTCACAACAATTCTGTGATGGAACAAACTCATTACAAATAGACCAAATCTGTTCATTACTTTCCCAAATAGAATACAACCATAGTAACCCATTTGAACAAGATTGTGACACATCCTTAGGATGGTACTACAACCCTATCCACACTTTCCAGATCCTTAAATATAGGATTCATTTCCCCACCTGAACTGGTTTTTATTTTACAAGATCATGTAATACAAGGATGATTATCTTATTTTTCAGGGGAAAAAAACCATAATTCCCTGCCCATTCATTGACTCAAGTGAAATAATATATATACTCTTAAGATACTACTTATGGTGGGAGGTGTATTTTCTGCACCTTACCTTACCTGTTCCCCCAGGTTGTGAGGGGACATGGCATGATATGAGTCATGATACTGAATGCAAAATAGGCAAAGACTTCTAGGTAGGTATCAGTTCTGTTAAAATGATGTTATATAATAATTTTTATATATAATTATGTTTTGGAAACTGTGGGATTCACTGACACATGATGCAGTTAGGTATGCTAATTTCAAATATATAAAGGGATTGAATAAAGTCATTGCTGAATTGTCACATTCCCCCCCCCCCCACGGGTCATAGCTGTGATTTTTCACTTCCGGTGTACCTGTATTGCAGACTTCCGGTATCCAAGTCCTTAGACAGTATTGTTGAGGGACAAAGGATATTTTTGGGATTCTTTCGGAGATAGATACTGATACTTTGGAGTTATTGGTATGTGTCCTCACACTAATGGTGAATTGTCTGGAAGGGTGGATGAGCAGAGAGAGAGAGAGGCAAGCCAGGAATCAAAGTGCAATTCCACAATTGTGGAATTGAAATGCTTTATAAGTACACACCTGTGCTGATAAGATTTTGTTTCTGCTTTTGAAACGTTATTAACAATTTAAATCGTGAATACAATCTCATGGGAACATGACACTTTGATAACTTGTTGACAACACGATCATTCCGACGTCATGTGATCATCTTCTCCTCAATTGCGCAATGGGTAGCGTGTCCCTCTTAGTGCTCTTAGACATCTCAGCGGCTTTCTATACCATTGACCTTGGTATCCTTCTGGAATGCCTGAGGGAGTTAGGTATTGGGGGCACTGTGCTCCAGTGGTTCCGTTCCTACCTCTCGAGTAGATTCCAGATGGTGCAGCTGGGGGATGTGTGCTCCAATAAGAGGGCACTTACATCTGGTGTCCCTCAAGGAGCCATTCTGTCCCCCATGCTATTTAACATTTACATGAAACCGCTGGGAGAGATTATCCGGAGACGCGGGGCGCGGTGTTATCAGTACGCTGATGACACCCAAATATGTTTCTCTGTGTCTCCGACTGATGCAGTGACCAGGGATGGCATCTCTCCTCTAGATGCCTGTCTGGAGTCAGTAATGGGCTGGATGAGGGAAAACAGACTCAGCTTGAATCCAGAGAAAATGGAAGTACTCGCAATAGGCTCCCCTGGCCCGGAGATGGAGATTTGTCCACCTGTCCTGAATGGGGTCACGCTCCCCCCTGAAGGACTCGGTTCGCAGTCTGGGGTGCTTCTGGACTCGTCACTCCACCTTACATCTCAGGTGGATGCAACAATCAGGAGCACTTGTTATCAGCTTCGGCTGATACGCCAGGGGCGACCCTTCCTGGGCCGGGGGGACCTTGAAACGGTGGTACATGCTCTGGTGACCTCTCGGTTGGATTTCTGTAATGTGCTCTACATGAGGCAACCCTTGTACCAAACCCGGAAGCTTCAATTAGTGCAGAATATGACAGCTAGGTTAGTCACTGGATGCCCCAGGACTAGCCACATAACACCTATTCTGCAAAATCTTCATTGGCTGCCCATTTGCTTCCGAGCCCAATACAAGGTGTTGGTTATTACCTATAAAGCCCTAAATGGCTTGGGCCCAGGGTACTTGGAGGACCGCCTCTCCCCATATAATCCGCCCCATGCTCTCAGATTAGCCAGGAAGCAATTGTTGAGGGTTCCTGATACGAAATACACCGTGACTGCACAGAGAGCGTTTTCCAAGTCAGCCCAGCAGCTTTGGAACTCTCTTCCCTCCCTTGACCTGTTCAGGAAGAAGCTGAAGACCTACCTCTTCCAACAGGCTTTCCCCTAGGCATTGTGATATCTGCTCTCTCCCCGTTACACTAGCACTTTTGAGCTAGTTATTGTGGTTTTAATGTCTGTAATTTTTATCTTGTTTTTAAACATTGATGTATTTGTTTGAGATATTATAATGTAGATACTGTTGTAAATTGTACATTGTTTAGTACCCCTGTTGTAACCCGCTTTTATCTCCTTGGAAAAGCGGGCTATAAATAAACAGTATTATTATTATTATTATTATTATTATTATTATTATTATTATTGGTAACAGAAAAAAAATGGGAGTATGATGCTTTCTCCCCTGTGTGATAAACTCCATAAACTGACTATGGTGTAAACAGATATTGGATTAAGGTGGGCCTTTGGTTTGATCCAACATAGTTTATGCTTTTTATGTTTTTCAGATAGGAAAAACAAGGAAACATGGGCCAAAACACAATTACAAAACCAATCTAGACCCACTGCACCAATTGCTGAATGGTAAGGCAACACTTACATGAATTCCTTTAGTAGGACTACTGTGGTTGGGACTAGCAATTTGATTTAGGTCATGAGGTTAACCACCCTCTGTTCTTTGGTGGAAGACAGTCTGGCCTTCAAGGCCCTTACAGGGCTTCCCTCTTTAGGTGATAATGTGTATTACTTCACTTATTTCAAAATAAGCCCTGATTCATTCAAAGGTTTTACTGTATACCAAACCAAAATCTCACCCTAGTTACACTACTGCATGTCTTTTTGCTAAAATACATTGTTTGAGTCTCAGACTTCCAAGATGCAATTTTCATTTGTTGTATTTACTGATAAAATAAATTAGCTAGAATTAGGTATGCAATGAATAGTTTCCCCTGTAAAATGTAAATAATATGTGGTTGAGAAATCCTAGTCTTTTGAAAATTCGGATTCAGTTTTGAAGTAAAGCTTCTCAACCATGCTATGCTATTTCTGGTGAGGAGGAAATATAGGCCATTGCATTTGATTTCCATATTCCATCCTACTTAGGGTATTGAGGTTAAGTGCAATATATGGTGCCTACACTTACTCAGAATGATTCAGGGGATTCTATATTATTTTTATGGTTCTCGAAGCTCAGCAGCTAAAGTGGTCAAACTATTTCCTTTTAAAATTCTATGTTTTGTAACATCATTTTTGCTGTTCTTTGGCTTCTATCACAAACTCCTCCGATGTTCTGCAATGAAGGTGGGTGGAAACCTATTTGGTGTTATTATTTCTTTTAAAGAATGAAGGGGGAAGGAAAGGGGGGAAAATAATGAAACATTTCCACTTATATCAGCCCAACAGAGCAATAAAACAAGTCCATAAAAAATTATGTGACTTGGATCCACCTTTTAGTTTGTTAAGCTATTCAAAATACACCTATATCCTTCCCTGCTACCATTGTGAGTCCCTTTAGAGTCTTGCTGACAAAGAATCATTATAATCAGTATCGAAGAAGATGCAAAGTCACAATCAGAGAGGAATTCTTGTTTACAGTAGAAAGGACCACACACTGTGATAGTTTGCATTAGAATCACAGCAGGGGAAGCATAAAAGGCTGAAACATAAGAATAGATTTGGGACTCTTCTCGTTTGCTCAAGTACCTGTCCAGTATGTTACAATAATAAAATATTATAATCCTCTCCCTGCAACACACACAAACAAAAACACACCTCTGGTCTATTATTGCCACTACACTGCCTAAAGAACTTTATTTTCCTAGGCTTTTGAACATAAGATGAACCATAGAATCTGCTTGAAATATATTCTCTTTTTCCTTAGAATGAATGGAGTATTGGGATACGCCTGGTTATGGAAAGATGTCTAATGGAATACACAAAAATAGATCAAAAGCATACAGGAAAGGTATTATGTCAGAGCAAGGTTATCCCTTCAGGTGATTAAAGAAAGGTTAGTCCAAATGCAGAAACAAATCCTTGAAAGGAAAAAGGGGGTGAGGAGAGAATAACCAAAGCTTTCATTCTAATCTCATGGAATAGAAATGTTTTTATGTGGGGGGGGGGGGGGAGAGGAGACTCAAAGTAGCTTTAAAATTTTAACAGCTATTCCTCAGAAAATAGCACTAATTATTTGTACAGCTATAGCAATTTATTAGGTGGTGGTGCACAGGATCAGAAGACTGGCTTCTTCATCTTTGTTCATGAGTGAGTCAACTTGATAATGAATTTCTTCTTATTCTTCTCTTCTTTCTTTCCCCCCTTTCCCTTTCTATTTCAGGAGCAGAGAGCTCAACTTGTTTCTATCTCCTACTCTGTCATTGTCTACTCTGTTGGCAATTTCCTAAAACACCACTCAGAGTTCTGTATTAAGAAGAGGCTTGTTATACGATGTAAAAGTGTGTGTGTGTGTGTGTGTGTGTGTGTATAACAATTCAATTCTTTCTGGAACTGTCCTGTCCTCCTCACCGGGCAAGACCCTGAGAGGTGAAGGCTAGTTTAATTACAGATCTGTTAACAAGGGATATGAACTGGCAAATAATGGAAGCAAATGGATAGCTATAATTATATTTGATTAAGTCATGCTTGGGGGATGAGAGATTCCCCCCCCCCCCCGAGGGCTTGAAATTCTAGTGAGTCATGGAATAAATAAGGGCAAAGATCTTTAATTGGGAGAGATACCTTAAAGTTTTGCTCATCTGGAACAGTATGTCTCCTCTCTTGCTACATTTAGAACTCACCTTTTGGCTGCTTCAACTCCCAATCCATGGCCCCACACCATGGGGGTCTTTCTGAGGTTCTGGCAGATGATGGGACAGAACCAGCTTTGGGTCACCTTGGTGGATGACCTATGCAGGGAACTGGACAATGGGAGTGTCCCTATTGGTTTTGCTCAACCTCTCAGTGGTTTTCAATACCATCAATCATTGTATCCTTCTGAGTTGCCTCTCTGGGATGGGGCTTGGAGGTACTGTTCTACAGTGGCTCTGTTCTTTTCGGGGAGGGTGCTCTCAGAAGATGGTGCTGGGGGATTCCTGTTTGACTCTTTGAATATTGGCCTGTGGAGTCCCTCAGGGCTCAGTCCTGTCCCCTATGCTTTTTAACATCTACGTGAAACCACTGGGAGAGGCTGCTGTAATGGACTGGATGAGGACAAACAAATTGAAGCTTAATCCAAACAAAACAGAGGTGCTCCTGGTCAGTCGAAAGACAGATCCAGAAATAGGGATTCAGCCTGTGTTAGATGGGATTACACTCCCTCTGAAAGCTCAGGTTTGTAGTTGGGGTACTTCTGGTTCAGTGCTAAGCCTGGATGCCCAGGTATCAACTGTGACCAGGAATGCTTTTACACAGCTAAAACCTGTGCACTAACTGTACCCATTCCTGGAGAAGTCAGATCTGGCCATGGTGGTACATGCCTTGGTTACATCTCATTTTGCTTACTGTAATGTGCTCTATGTGGGGCTGCCTTTGAAAAGTGCTTGGAAAATTCAACTGGCCCAAAGAGCTGCAGCCAGGTTGTTAACTGGGGTTGGCTACAGGGAGCATAAAACTCCCTTGTTGCAACAGCTCCATTGGCTGCCAGGCACAATTCAAAGTTTTGGTTTTGACCTATAAAGCCCTATATGGCTTGTGTTCATGCTATCTGAAGGACCGTATTTCCCTGTATGAGCTTTCTGGAATATTGAGATCATCCAGAGAGGCCCTTCTCTCTGTCCCACCACCCTCTCAGGTCTGTTTGATGGGAACAAAAGAGAGGGCCTTCTCAGTGGCTGCTCCCAAGCTTTGAAACTCCCTCCCTAGAAAGGCCAAGATGGCTCCATTCCTGCTGTCCTTCTGGTGGCAGATAAAGACATTCTTGTGCCGGCAGGCCTTTGCAAACTAAGAAGGGCTGGGAATGTTGTCCTAATGAAATTTTAAGGTTTATATTTTTAACATATACTATTTTAAGTCATAGCTGTTTTAACTTTTTAAATGGTTTAATTGTTTTTTTTTATTTTATATTTCTACATTTTAATGTTGTATTGTTTTTAAATTGTATTGTTTGAAATCTGCTGTTCGCCGCCTTGAGTCCCTATATTGGAAGAAAGGTTGGAAATAATCATAATAATTATACATAGGGACATAACCAGATTCTTCTCCAGTGGCCCCCACTCTCCCCCAGCCACATAACAGCCATGGAGTGAGGAGTGCAGCAGCCCAAAGGTGACTCCTACAGGGATTTGGATAATTGTGCAGCATCAGTAGAGATCCAAACCCAAAACAACAAAACAACCCCCCCCCCTAAAAAAAACAGACTTACAATGGCCTAATAAATCTAATTTATGGCATCATAAATCATTAACAGGATGCCAGCCCAGATTTAATTTTTATGCTCTCAGATATCACAGCTTTGTTACAATAATGTATTTGTATGTGTGCATGTTTGCTTATACCTCTGTGTAAAGACGAAATGCCTCTCCTGCTGTCATTAGAGTTTTAAAAAAAGAGATATATTTTTAGGATTTCCCCCTTCTACTAGAGATTACTTTAATTTCTTGATACTCCTCCTGAATCAATTGAAGCCTGCCAAGTGATCTGAAAACCTCCTAGTTGTGCTGCTTGTTTGAGGATGTGTCTACTGGAGATATCTGTGGGCTTAAATTTTTTGGCAGCAGTTATTCAAAATGGTAAAAACAAAACTTCAAGGAGGTTAGTATCTGACAAAGTGGGCTGCAGTCCACAAAATCTTATGCCAAATAAAATTTGCTACTCCTTAAGCAGATGTTTCAACTCTGCTCTTCCTTCTAGTGGCAATAAAATAAAATAAAATAAAAGACTAGGATAGGTATAATAAATTCAGTCATTGGTTACACAAAGTGGATCAGAATTACTTCTAGCCTACATTACATCACCAAGACCAATACAGTATACCAGCTATAAATTGAGAGAGCTGCCATGTGCTTGACAGTACCCCATCCCTTTCGAGGCCAGTGATGTTCTAACAGGTGCAGCTCGGGAGTTCATGACTACCATGACAGCCATGGGCCTGTCTCAATTGGTCTCAGGGCCTACACATTGTGCAGGTAATACCCTTGATGTGATCTTCAGTACGGACATGGAGGCTCCGTGGGTAGAGATTTCTAACGTCTCTCCCTTGTCATGGACGGATCATTTCTTGGTTGAGGCTCGAATCAAGGCTTCTACCTTAAGCACCCCCGGGGGTGGCGGACCAATTAGGATGGTCCACCCTCGAAGGCTGATGGAACCCAAAAGGTTCCAAGAAGCCCTAGAGGGGTATACGACTGGCACTGACGGCGATTCTGTTGATGCCCTGACCGACATCTGGGATACTAACCTTTCCAGGGCTATACACAGTATCGCTCCCAAGCGTCCTTTCCGGCCTGCTTCCAATAAACAACCCTGGTATACGGAAGATCTCAGGGGAAGGAAGCGGGCTGTGCAACGACTAGAGCGTAACTGGCGAAGACATCAGCGCTTATCCGACAGGACACTCCTTCGCTCTCATTTGAAAGCTTACGGAGTGGCAATAGGTGCAGCGAAGAATTCGTTCTATGCTGCACGTATTGCGTCCGCAGAGTCGCGTCCAGCAGATCTGTTCAGGGTTGTGAGGGAGCTAACTCAGCTCCCTCCCTCTCTGAGCCCTATTTTGGAACCATCTAAAGCCTGCTGCGACGATTTTAACAACTTCTTTGCGGATAAAATCTCTCGGATAAGGGCTGATCTTGACGCCAGTATTTGTGCAGATCCTGCAGGAGAGGTGTCCGAAGCGTCCGTGGACCCTGTTATACTGGATCACTTTGAGTTTGTTAGTACTGAGGAAGTGGACAAGATCCTTCGAAGTGTTAGGAGGACGACTTGCTCCCTTGATCCCTGTCCCTCATGGCTAACAGCTCAGGGGGGAGATGTGGTGCGACTTATGTTGCATCGCATAATTAACACATCTCTAAGTGAGGGTCAGTTTCCATCTAAATTAAAATTAGCCGTGGTCAAACCCCTGCTAAAGAAGCCCTCCTTAGACCCCCTGATTCATAATAACTATCGGCCCATCTCGCTGCTGCCTTTTTTGGGGAAGGTGATCGAGAGAGCAGTCGCTTTCCAGCTTCAATCGATCTTGGATGACACCGATTTTCTGGACCCATTTCAAACCGGCTTCTGGACGGGCTATGGAGTTGAGACTGCCATGGTCGCCTTAGTTGATGACCTCCGTCTGGGCATGGACAGGGGGAGCGTGTCCCTGTTAGTGCTCTTGGACATCTCAGCGGCCTTCGATACCATCGATCATGGTATCCTTCTGGGACGCCTGAGGGAGTTGGGAATTGGGGGCACTGCTCTACAGTGGTTCCGTTCCTACCTCTCGGGCAGATCCCAGATAGTGGAGCTGGGGGACTGTCACTCCGATAGCAGGGCCCTGACATCTGGTGTCCCTCAGGGAGCGATTTTGTCCCCTATGCTATTTAACATTTACATAAGGCCGCTGGGAGAGATCATCCGGAGACATGGGGCGCGGTGTTATCAGTACGCTGATGACACCCAGATAATTTTCTCTATGTCTCCGACTGATGCAGTAACTAAGAATGGCATCTCTCCTCTAGATGCCGGCTTGACGTCGGTAATGGCCTGGATGAGGGAGAACAAACTCAGTGTGAATCCAGGGAAAACGGAAGTACTGGTGATAGGTTCCCTGGCTTCGGGTGGTGAGATCTGTCACCCGGTCCTGAATGGGGTCACGCTCCCCCTGAAGGACTCGGTGCGCAGCTTGGGAGTGCTCCTTGATTCGTCGCTCCAGCTGACTCCTCAGGTGGATGCGATGGTCAGGAGTGCTTGTTATCAGCTTCGGCTGATACGCCAGCTGCGTCCCTACCTGGACCGTAAGGACCTTGAATCTGTCGTACATGCTTTGGTAACCTCTCGACTGGATTTCTGCAATGCGCTCTACATGGGGCAACCCTTGTACCAAACCCGGAAGCTGCAATTGGTGCAGAACATGGCAGCTAGATTGGTCGCTGGTAGCTCCAGGTCGGACCATATAACACCTATTTTAAAAGACCTTCACTGGCTGCCTATCCGCTTCCGAGCTCAATACAAGGTGTTGGTTTTGACCTATAAAGCCCTAAATGGCTTGGGCCCAGGGTACTTGGAGGACCGCCTCTCCCCATATAATCCGCCCCGCACACTCAGAACTTCTGGGACTAAATTGTTGGAGGTCCCTAGGTCTAACCTTGTACGGACTTCACAGAGGGCTTTCGCCATCGCTGCCCCTTCACTCTGGAACAAGCTCCCTGTAGAGCTTCGCTCCACCGCCTCACTAGTTACTTTCAAGAAAAACTTGAAAACGTATCTATTTCGGCTGGCCTTCCCACCTTAGTTAGATTGTTTGTTTATCTCCCTACCCTCTTTTTTCCCTTTCGACCTCGGATCGATGTCAGTTATTCTCTCCTTCTCTTTGCCCTTCACATGTGTATTTTATTGATTTCCTGTTCCTGTTTTTGTTTTTTGCAGTAGTGTTCTTAACTTTTTATATTAAATTTTTATCCTGTTTGTAATGTTTTTAAAATTTTGTAAGCCGCCTTGATCATATTTTGGAAAGGTGGGGTAAAAATAAAATTTATTATTATTATTATTATTATTATTATTCTCATATTCTTAAGTATGCAAACAAACTGATGTAAATTTGTTGACTACCACAGATGTGGGGGATTGCAGATTTTGTACATCCATTTATCCTATAGAAAGTGTGTTTGTCTATCTGTGCCTGATCTATCAAAAGTGTGGTATATGTCCATGCACACTGAATCAAATGCTCACCAGAACACTAGTATGCCCATAGACACTGTGGCCTGAACATAGAGGACTGTATATTTTGTTTATTATGCCCAAAGGAGCTTTACATTTGTGTTTCCCAAACAGCAGCTACTTATGCTATGGTTAGCAGGAAAAATAATTTGTGATATTACATAAAAACTAGCTGTTCAAAGCAAGAAAAGTTAAACATTTCAGTGGCCATGTCCAATGTATCTCTAATTGTGTGCAAGCTATTAAACAATAGTCATTGACCAAGATCAGTCATGATCAAGCAAGTGTACTTTAACACGTGGCAAATGATATACAACTTGAGTCTCCCTTATCCAAAATGCTTAGGACCAGAGGTGTTTTAGATTTTCTATTTTTTAAAAACATTGAATATTTGTATACACATAATGAGATAGATATCTTGGAGAAGGGATCCAAGTTGAAGCATGATATCCATGCATGCTTTGTATATACCTTATACATATAGCTTGAAAGTAATTTGATACATAATATCTTTAATAATTTTGTACATGCGACAAAACAATGGTGTCACTATCACAGCCATCCAAAATTTTGAATTTTGGAGTATTTTTTATTTTGAAATTCTGGATAATTCTGGATACTCAACCTGTACTACTAAACAAGCCATTTTACTGCATAAGCCCAAGTAATAAGATGGTGCTCCATTCTCCTTTTGATTAAATGAAAACTGACAATGGGATCAGGTCCAAAATCTCTCCTGCAGGTGCCAGGCCTTTTAAAGGGTGCATGGCAGGCTGTGGCACATTTTTTATTTCTCATGGCATGATCAGGAAGAACAACTAGGAACATGGCATTGTTGCCCCTCCACATCGGCTGCCTAAGGCTGTTGCCTCATTTTGCCTAATATATGCCTGGCTCTATTAATAAAAGAATTATGTTTAGGAGTTCTATACCTCTATGACTGTCTACTGGGGTGAAGGAGAATGATCTCTTCTACACTATTGACATGAATTTAGCTAAATGGAAACAATTCATCCAGCACATTAAGGGAGCTACATAACAATGTTTCCTTGCATTTATTAAAAACCTCCGGCTAATATATTCCTTTTCAACAGTGCAGTTATGCATGGTTTCTCATTGTTTCATTCTTAGCACCATAACCTCAGAGTCCAATTTCAAATGCTAGTGAGCAACAATAGAAAAGCTTAAATTCTTTAGATAGCTAAATAAATTAAACATGCCACAACATCTAATTGCCCATAGAACAAGTAAAATTAGATCCACATAAGCAATATTTCTGTGTTGCGCTAGCTTCCCTAATTGCTTGTGTAGAGAAGGATTATTACTTGGCAAAAGCCTGGCCCTGAAGTACCCATCTTTTAGAAAAGGCCACCAAGGAGTTCTTGATGTACACTACTTTTTCTCTTAATACCAACCATGCAATAAAATATATTTACTCACTCAGATTAAGTATAACCATAAGATAAAGTGTTGCTTCACAGCTAAAACTCAGTTATGAACATCTGGGATTCTGGTGGCCTTGGTGATTGCAGAGTTATACCTGCCCAAAATGCTGTACTGCTAAATTAGGAAAATAAGAATTACCTTAAGTATGCAGTGAGTACACACATAAGGACTGTGAATTGTGCAACCCAGCCAGTGTTGTTGAACTGTATCCTCCAGTATTCTTCATCATTTGCTACAGTGAATAGGGCTGATGGGAGCTGTAGTGTAACAACACCTAATTCCAACCCTGACATATGTATATCCTTAGGTGTGTTTTGTTTTGTTTTACTTTGGGGAATGGGATGCAAATTATGTATCCCTCATCCAAAATGCTTAGGACCAGAAATTATTCCAGATTTTTAAAAAATATTTGAATATACGTAATGACATATCTTGCCGATGAGACCCAAGTCTAAACATGAAATTCATTTATGTTTTGTATACACCTTATACATATGGCCTGAAGGCAATTTTATACAGAATATTTTAAATAATTTTATGCATGAAATAAATTGTGGGTGCACTGAACTATCAGGAAGCAGAGGTGTCAATATATCAACCACTCATGTGGACAATTTTGAATTTTTGAGTATTTTGGATTTCAGAATTCTGGATAAGGGAGATTCAACCTGTATTAGATTGTGCCCTTCAAGATCATATCACAAAATGCTTTAAACTCATCTCAGTCTGAAAAGAGATTTATAAAGCATCACAGGAAACACGAACAAAAACCCCACGGGCAAGTAAAACTAGTTACATATTCCATGGATTCAAGTTAGAGACAGGGAAAAATCTCTCATTTTTTCTTCCTTCTCCAATTCCAAATGTGTAGTTTGCACATTTGTTTAAGTTATTAAAAATGAACCGAAATGAAATTCTTCCCCATTTACCCTGGGAAAATTCAGTTGATATAACTATTCTCAGCACAGAAATGACCATGTAGGAGATGTGATACTGGTGTTAAAGGTGAGCATTTTTAATTCACCTCCCTAAATATGGCTGAAAACAGAGTATTTTAACTTGCACTTTAAACAGTGAAACAAATACCCTGCACTCTGGCCCTAGTTAGGTAACTCTGGCGGGATACAGACCATCCAAAAAGGGCGGTCTGCCGCCGCCTTGGTTTGCTGCGCGAAGGAGCCGCAGTGGACAAACTGTGTGGCTCCCTCGTGCAGCAAAAAGAACCCGCAAAAAGCGGGTTCTTTCTGCGGCATCACAAAGGTGTCATGACATGCAGACGCTACGCATCCATCACGTCAAAATGGCAGCGCCCATATGTACAGGGCGCAGTCATTTTGATGCCCTCATCACGTGTGAGGGGTGAGTGGCGTTTGGAAGCCCCGCCCCTTGCACGTCACGACGGTGCACCATAGGACCCGTCTATCCAGCACCTCTGTCTATTTACATTTCTCTCACATTCATCATTGACTTTTCACTTCTTTCACTTCTGAATATTAATAAATTGTAGATTTTAGTAAAATTCTTATGGGGGAGGGAAACTGAAATGAAATTCTTACCTATCCTTGATTTACTCTGTGATTTGGAAGAAAAAAGAGGGTGTAACATTTTAAAATAACAAAATAAATGCTCACCAAACTTCTTGCTTTTGATTTTTTTCCCCAAGCCCAGGTCAGCTTTCTGCACCCTTTACTTGTTTGATGAACTGGTTTTAGGCAACTTCTGATGTTGCAGGTGAGAAATTGTAACAACCTCTGCATGTCATCAGGGAAGCTGAGGAACTGAACAAGTTTCCTTACCAGTTGACAACATGATCTGTAACTTATTTGAATTTTAATGTCCATAACATGATGGTCACTGCACCAAATTGTCATCCATTTTGCATTTCAAGCATCATAACATTTCATGTCACCTCACATCACCTGAAATACAGTTATTGTTATTTTAAAGAAATGGAGAACTAAAACCAATTCATTCTTTCACCTGCCAGCCATCCAGATCCAATTCACACATGCATTCACATCACTAGAATAATCTGTGTTTGATGACTAGCAGTTTGATGTGTGAATTGGCTCCTTTGAAAGAATGAGACATGAGGTGCTATATCTCTCTATTTTTTGTTAAATTTGTGATGGCCCATTTGCACATATCTGGACAGTGTTGTTTTAAAGTAAGGGACATCTATGCATGAACCAACTCCAAAATTCTTATGAGATAATCTAAATAAAATTATTGGCATGCCTGCATTAACCAGAGATGGCCCAAGACATTTTGGTGCCTAAGGCAAAAGAGCAAATCATTCCTTCACATCACCACCACTAGCCTAAGTCAGTTTCATTGTCAATTGTCAGTACTCACTTTATTTTCAGACAAAATAGAAAATCCCACAAATTTATCTACGCATCTACTGCCTGAGGCTCACTCTACCTACTAGTCGGGACAGTCCTGAAACCAGACCACAACCTGGATTACACAAGGATCATATTAAGCAACTCTTTGGCAGGTATCTGATGATAGTCTGATGGAGTGCAGGGAAAAATCTGACCTTATTTCTTAAGGTGAGAAAAAAAAATCATATTTTGTTGCAATATGGTAACTTTGGCGGGTTACAGACCGCCGCTTTGCGGCAGTCTTCCGCCGCCGCCGCTTGCTCCGTGCGAGAGCCGCAGCAGCCACACCGCGCGGCTCCCGCACGGACCGAAAAAGAAGCTCCAAAATGGAGCTTCTTTAAGCGACGCCTCTATGACTTCGCGAGGCGCCAGGGGCGGACTCGCGACGTCATAGACGCCACGACACGTGCGGACGCACAGCGTCCGATACGTAAATATGGCGGCCGCCGTGTGGAACGGCCGCCGCCATATTGTACATACAGAATACGTACTAGGGTTAGGGGGGTGCAGAAGCACCGCCCCTTCCTAACCCTAGTACGTATTCATTACGTACTAAATGGCGGTGTGTAACCCACCTATGAATCTGTGCTTTTGCTTCTCTCTTCCTAGCTGATATGTGGCAATTCTACTTTTTGAAGAGTCATTGAACAATGATGAGATGTGATTAAATACTGTGTTAGAAATGATTCCAATCAGATTATTGTTATCCCAGAAATGGGAAATTTGATGTAGAATAGCTTAATTAGGGTAATTTGTCTCATTTACATTATGCTAGGTAGAGCTGATCAAGTATCAAGGAATAGTATTTATCAAGTAAACCAAGGGGGGAAATGTTAAATAAATCAAATAACACCAATGAAATGTTATTAATCTGTGTTTCTCTGTTTGGGCAGATGTAGGCTTGTCTGAAAAGCACAACTTCTGAAGGGAACTGAAGGGGGCGACAAAGACAACTGTTATTCTAAGGACATGAACTTTGCCAGCATTGGACCCTATCTCTTCAACAATCCATGAGCCAAAAGCTCCCATACAACATAGTAGAGCAGTAGAAAACACAAGCTGTCTCCAAAATAACAGGATCCACTGGCCATCTCAACATCTGAACAAAATATTTTTAGGTCACAGCTCCCAGAGTCCCCCAGTCAGTATAGCCTGCATCAATGTTAGATGAGGGAATCTGAGTGCTGTAGATTAAGAAAAAGAAGTAAACATTTCAAGCCCTGATACTTCCATTGTAAGTGATTTCTGAAATGCTCCCTTTGTTTAAAATGCCCAACTATTATTGACTTGGCTACCCTTTATCTAGGGGCCTAAATACCCTAAAGGCATCAGATACCATCTGATCTTGAAAGCCAAGTGGGGTCAGCTCTGGTTAGTACTTGGATGGGAGACTACCAATGAATACATGGTGCTGTAGCCTATATTTCAAAGGAAGGAACTGGCAAAACCACCTATGGATATTCATTGCCTAAGAAAACCCTATGTAATTCATTGTGTTGTCATAAGTCAACAGATGACTTAAAGACAAACACACACCCTTTGTCAGGTCACTTTTTGAAGAGTGGATCCTTCTTCATTTTGTGAATAAAGGGTTGTTGTTTTTTCCAGGCTTGAGGTAGAAATACAATGTAGAAATCTGGAATGCTGTGAAATAGGAAATCTCTCCATGGTTAGCAGTCCCATATTCCTTCCAATACTGGGGCAAAATATCAGTAGATATATAAAATATCCAAGCGGGGATTTAGACATTTTATTCTGTGGTTATGATTATTTGAAAGCTGCTGGAAGAAAGCCATTCACACTGTATGTGTGCCTCTAAATTACAAAGACAATTACATAGTTTAAGATAAACACAATAAAAGTCTAATTTTTGCAACTGGAGAGGATTCTCCTTAATTGCTTCTAATCATTCCCAAAGAAAAAAAATGAATAGAATTGCTAATGGCATAAGAATATTTTACCATTCATCAAGAATAATAAATGATTAGAGATTTCTGTACACACTGTACTAATTTTAATATAATCTTCTGCTTAAACATGATAACATGCTCTGATGAAAGAATTATAAAAATTAAGGATGCTGCCTTTCAAAGAAACGAACTTATTTCCAATGTGCACATGCAGTGTGGGGGATTTTTTGTTCAGTTTAAACAATTTGGAAGATTGGATTGATTAAGGCATATCTTTTACTGGGAGGTCTTTCACAGGGAAGTACTAGCACAACACACGGTTTGTACTGTCAAACTTTGTTCCATGTCTGTATCTGTATTGAGGGTGGTGGGAAAGAAGCAGAAAGGAGAAAAGGCCAAACTGAGAAATTGTGTGCCATGGTATTTTATTGTCAATGAGTCTGATACAATTAAAACCTAAGTATGTAATCACATATGTATAAACATTTGGCTGTTTCATGCATTCATAACTTGACTTCCTATCAGTTCTTACAGCATATCCATGTAAATCCACCCCATTAAAAGCATGTCTTTGTGGTTATGAATGACACCAGATTCAAACATGCACATGTAGTCACCGCTTGCTGACTCTGACATGGAAATCTGATTTTTGTCTAGATAAGAATTCATTGGTTCAGAGTGTGGAGACTTTTTAAAAGCTCCTAGTCAGACTTATGGAAGATAACCACACATGTTTCATCCACATGCTAAAGACTCAGTTTAGAAAGTGGAGCAGTGGCTCTGTTTGGACTATAGAGGAAACCTGTTTTCCTCATCTAATTCTCAACAATCTCTTTCCTTGCTAATTCATCATGTAGTTTTAATACTGACTAGTTAAACCTCTTAAAAGTATCATCATTTCCATTTAGTAAAAAATATTCTCTTTCAAAACATATTAAACTAACGTCTGTGGGGTGAATAACATTTTAGGATCATTCATCTTAATGTGTCTATGAAAGTGTAGAACTAAGCAGGGAACTGAACTCAGCTCCCCATCCTTCAGCACTATCCTGACTAGTAACAAGTCAGACAACCTGTCGCCTAGCTACCATGAAGTAACTACAGATTGAGTCTTCTTTGTCCGAAATGCTTGGACTCAAAGGTGTTTTGGATTTTGGATTTTTGCAGTTTTTGACATACATTTATTTGCATATATGTCCATAATAACATACCTTGGAGATGGGACCCAAGTCTAAATACAGAATTCATTTCTATTCCATATACACCATATACACATAGTCTGGAGGTAATTTTATACAATACTTTAATCATTTTGTGCATGGAACAAAGTTTGTGCACACTGAACCATCAGAAAGCAAAGATGCCAATATCTCAGCCACCTATTAAAAAAAGTTTTGGGTTTGGAAGTATTTCAGATTTCAGAGTTTTAGATAAGAGAGACTTGGTCTGTACTGGAATTTGGGAGGACTGTCTTCGTGGGATAAATTGTCAAATTTGGTTAGGTGAATCTTTGTTGATGATAAGGCAGTATAAAATCCAGCAAAGTACATCTCAGCCCGAGGTTATCAGTGAAACTGTTCTGGGAGATAAACTCTCCCCTTGCTTAACAAACAGCCTCACTCACTTCTCCAAGCCTTTTGATATGCAAGTCGAAAAACACACATAGGAGATGGCTTTCTATGACTCCGGGGTTTGTGATAAAGTTCTTAATTAGAGGAAATTGATTACTTCCAGAGGGATAATAAGCATGTATAGTGCTCAAGTGTCCTTTGCATAGGGGGAGAACAAAGAGGTAGTGCTCAGTTCGATAAGCATCATGGACTTTCCACAAATCACCTTTTTGGCAGAAAGAGGAGGCTGGAGGTGAACTCTTCCGGCCAACAGCACTTAATGTCAGTCTTGACATCATGAGAGGCAACTGTGAAGAGGATCCAGAGAAGCAAAGCTGTGCAAAGCAAGTAGAATTCCATGTATGGATTAATTCTGCTGCCAGAGCAAGTGACTGCTGTTGAAGGAAAAGGAAGAGACAGGAATTAATATCACTGGGGTGTACGTATGATCAGGCTGGATACTAGGCACAATAAAGTGGTTGTTCTTTTGTTGTTCTTTTGTTCTTTTTTTATTTATTTATTTATTGAATCACTTCCTGTATTGCTATGTATTTTATAAGTATTATCCTACTAGAGAGGCCCCCTCCCCACCATCTTTCCCTTCTCCTTTTGTGTCATGTCTTTTTAGATTGTAAGCCCGAGGGCAGGGAACCGTTCGATTAAAAATATTGTATGTACAGCGCTGTGTAAATTTACAGCGCTTTATAAATAAAGCTTAATAATAATAATAATAATAATAATAATTGTTGGGGGAATGAGAATGGCAATGGGAAGTTGGGGATGGAGGAGTTTATGCCACAAGGCTTAATCTCTTCCCATTAACCAAGCCTGCACTTGAAGATGCTCTTCTGCAGCCAATGTTGAAGTAGGATTAAATTCCCATTTTTGCCAACATCTGTGTGTAAAGTGGCCCTGTAGGGAGTACTATCTTGGCTTTTGTCTCAAGCAAAACTCAACCTCAGGCCAACTCCATAATTTGGCATTCCTTCATCATACCGATACACTAATAACTCCTTATCCCTGTAAAGAACCTTAACACTGTTGCTCTAAGGGCTATGGAACCAGTCATTCCACCATTGGTGTATCCAAAGACAGGAGTTAATAATGATCAAACAATCCTGCTAGATGTCCAGAGTTGAGGTTACCTTACTTATCAGTTCAGCAGGGTTCAGAAGATGCAAGGGACCCAAAAGACCCCTTCCCTTATCATACAGAACTACAACTTTAGCTTGCTTCTTCAGGGCTCAGAAAATTTGTAATTCTTTAAGCACAAACCTTATCAGAAGATACAAAACTTGGAATACTCAAAGCACTGTATAAATGCAAACTATTATAAATGTACATTTATGGTTTTTTTAACATAGCCAAGGGCAAAATATTAATATTTTAAGCCATTGTATGCCTTTATCTTCTGCTGATAATGGTATTCTTTAAAAGAGCTGTAAGAGATATTATGAACAGATGGTAGCTGGTTTTGCTTTATCCTGCATCTCTTCAAATCTGCCACAGAACCTTACCATTCATTAATCTTCCCTAGACTTCAGTTACACTGCTTCTAAATTACACACACACACACACACACACACACACACACTGCTGCCAGCACTGCTGTCAGGCTTAAAATCAAACCACAGTGCACCATGCCAAGTCTTTTCACCAAACTCTACTCTATAAAAACAAACATTTAGCTTGGCTCTTGACCCAGGAGTGCTTGCTTCTGAAAGAGGACGCAGCCATTACATTTGGGGCACAGCTCAGACAGTATAGGTGATGATCAGAACTGGAAATAAAAGAAACGGGAAGAAAGGAATGCTGGCTTAATCTACTGTGATTATCTATGCTGCAGAAATAGAACATACAAGGCAATTAATACTGTTCTTGCTCAAAAGCAGTTCATTTTCATGGCACCTGTGCAAAGGATTTTTTCCCCAAGGCATTTTTCTTTACTTTTCTCCAGTTTTAATGATGACAGAGTTTTAAGGTTATTTCTTTTACTTTTATTTATTTCAATTTCACAAGCAACATTAAACCAACAACAAGAAAATGGTCACGCATGCTTAGGATACAAGTTAATAGAAAAATATACACAGTTGGCCCTCCCTAGCCATGGGTTCTGCATCCACACAGCCAACCATGGTTTGGAAATATTCACCAAAAAAAAAAAAAAAAAAAATCAGACTGCAAATCTTGATTTTGCTGTTTTATATAAGGAATGCTGTTTTACTATGCCATTGTATTTAATTGGACTTGATCACCCATGGATTTTGGTATCCATGGTGGCTCCTGGAACCAAAACCCAGTGGCTACCAAGGAGCCACTGTATAAGGGACACTTAACAGGCAATTTCATTAGAATAGTTATCCAGGTGTCATTGTATGTTTTTGATTAGGATGAATATGAAAATTCACTGAGAAAATCTTTCTTGATGCCATCAGGATCAAGCAGAAAGTTCTGACTTATAAGAGTTTATTCCTGACATTTTGCCAGCACCTGTGGCTGGCATCTTCACAGAAATCTCTGAAGATGCCAGCCACAGATAGCATCTTCTCTGAAGATGCCAGCCATAGATGCTGGGGAAACATCAGGAATAAACTCTTATAGAACATGGCCACATAGCCCAAAAAAACCACAAAAAACAATGTGATTTATTTTTATTTTTGTCCATTACAAAAGTTGATGGTGTAGAATTTTTTTTCAAGTAACCATGTGTTCCAAATTCTCACCCATCATTTTTCCATAGTCAAATCTCCCATCTCCCAACAGGCAGCTATTTCAGTTCTCGCAGCAGCCAGAAGGAAGGCGATAAGATTTTTGTGTTTCAGAACACTGTTTTCTTTGGTATATAAGTGGAGTAACAAAAATGCAAGGAGGGGGGGAATGATGGTCTGTTTGGTGATAAAGTGAGATCTGGTTTATGACCACTGTCCAAAATGTTTTGACTTTAGGACATTCTATCCATATATGGAGATAGGAGCACTCTGCAAACCCTCCAGCATTATGGTGAAACATTTTTAACAATTCTTGATAATTGGATGGCAGTTAGACACCACCAGAAGTATTTCTTATCTTTTATTAGCTGATCTGGACTTACAAGGGGCAAAGGACCAAACATGGAACCAATTTGAGTTGGTGATGTTCATCTTGAGGTCCGATTGTTAAATTAGTCTGAGAAAGAGACCTTTCTATATGTGGTTTCTGCTACTATTTTATATATATGACAGAGAGAGAGATTTAAATTGATGGATCAGGTCTAGACTTTGGCATACTTAGAGCTGACCAGTTCCAGTAATTAGGACTTAACTAACTTACGTTCCACTCATTTCACTTGGTATACTCTTAGGTATGGCTACATCTTATATGATTCAATATATTGAAAATGTTGATGAGTATATAATTATTGTACTACATTTTAGACAGAATCTTAATAACACAAGAATTATATAGTACTTAAGTGAGAAAATGCTGCATCTTTGCATCTCAAGATTTAAAATATAATATTTGATGGTCCTGATGCAGATAAAGTTTTACAGAAAGGTTTACAAGCAGTCTTACATAGTACTTCATGCTTATACAGTTTCTATTTTCAAATTTGCCTAAAAATCTCAGAAACCAAGTAAAATAAATAACATATATGTTCCCAGCCATGTTAAATTAGGGATAGAACTTTGGACACACATCGCTTTCCTATAGTGTAGTGCAGAAGAAGACATTGGTTCCATTGAGATAACCCACATTTAGAAATTACCACCAAGAATTTACTTGTTTAGCATGATGAGCCCTGCACTAAGAATAGTAAAAACAAAATTCTGAGTTGCAATAGTGGGATTATTTTTCTACTACTTTCCAGAGACAATTCGCTCAGACCAGATGCCATGGAGATTATATAACTCATTGATTCACTCTGTACTTTTTATAACACAACACAGAGGAGAGGTCCATTTTACATAATCAGCAAAAATCACATGAACTTTATTTATTATTTTGTGACTTCTACCACTCCAGGCTACATGTGCCAGAGGTTTGCTTACATGAGAGCTTGTTCATGGACAGGGAAATTAGAAAGGAGGAAAGCTTTAACTTCTCCCTGGAATAATATTGTCCCTGGAGGATGGGATGGGAGGAGCAACAAAACCAATGTGCATTTCATGGGGTATGTGTAGTATGCAGTTTCCCTACCTCTCCAGGATTCTGGGATGACCTTCCATACATGTGAGTGTGTTCACAGGTATGGAGAGAAAGAGAAAGAAAGAGAAGGTGGGAAGAGAGAAAGAGAGAGAGAGAGAGAGATTTTGTTTTAAAAAGAAACTTACTCCTCCTGGAGGTCTCCTGCAGCAGCTATTCTTCTTTAAAACTTTAACTCCCTTACAGCTCTTTTTAGACTGATTTTACCTCCCTCTCACCTAAAAAATATTTTTTTTAATTTTTGTTTAGAAACAGACTTATAGACACTTCTGCTTTTATTTTTTGATCATGGGACGTCCTGCACCAGTTCCCAAAGGAAATTGGTCACCATACTTTACAGAGCTTCGCTACCCCTGAGTTAAGCAAACACCTTGCATGTTGAATTGGTACCATCACCTTAATCAGAAATCAACGAATGGGGGAAGGTTCACAGAATCCCATGCTTTTTCTGGGAAGCCATAAGGCTGAAGTTCAAAACATCCCCCTTCTGAACCCTGTGGTAGACTCCTGACTATACTGACCTCTGATTATCCCCTTCAGCAAAGAATGGTGAGGCCTTGCTTCCATGTACAATAAGCATTTGCCCATATTGCAAGTAACTTCTGAACAGAGCTGACAAAAAAGCTTTGCTACATAGCTCTGTTGATTGTGTAGATTCAACAATAGACACCAAACATAGATGTTATTTAGAACATAAACTAATTGCCATTTCATGCATATATTTGGCAGACATTCCCAAGATCCCAAAAGTAGAAGGCCTTCCTTCCTTCCTTCCTTCCTTCCTTCCTTCCTTCCTTCCTTCCTTTTGTTTTTCTACAAAAAAGATTACATTTTTAGTTCACAAAGTTTTATTGACTAATCTCATCATTATCTTTCAAATGCAAATTTGAGGTTTTAATTTAGAAGTGGTGCTATCTTTTAATTGCATCAGTTTTAGTGGAGAATTAGTATTACTATGTAATCTCTATAATCTCTATAATTATGGAGATTTCTGCAGTGGGAATCATGAAGCTTCAGATATACTGTATCTGGATTTCTCCATTTACTTTCACATACACTTAACAACTCCAGGTACTAGATGCAATGTAACAGTGAGCAAAAAGAAGGGTCACTGGTGAAATTAACTTTGGTGCTGCTAATATTGCAGAACTACTTTCCAAAGATTGATGAATTTAAATAGGTCTGTGATTCCACATTACATACAGGTTATCGAGATCTTTCAACTTAAATAGCACTATTAAAATGTGTTAAATGTCATCTTTATGCTACAGCTTTTATTCGCCAAACCTTCTGTATTAATATGCTATTGTTTCACATCTGCACAAGATCAAACACTGATGGCAAAAGCAAGTCATGTCTAACTTATGAGAAGGAGCCACATTGTGACATGCAACAGAGCGAACTTCAGTGCACATATTCAGATGCTAGGGTAAGTATGTCACCTGATTATCAGACACTTATTGATTCCCAATCAGATATGCAAAATATGCAAAATGGAACCCTGAGAGACATTGGATGTGGCATTATGAAGGTTCTGTGCATGGACTGCTTCATTGACTGCTACATGATTGTGGGCAGGCAGACAAATGCTAATGAAACACCAAGTTTGTTAATTTCAACCACACATTTGTTTTTATTGCTGCGTTTATTTATATCCAACTGTCCTAAAAAAATGAGTTTCAAAGTGGCTCGCAATTTAAAAGATCAAGGCAATAAAAGAGAAAATTAAAACAGAATTAAACTATTTGCTGCATTATTAAAAGCAATCACACTACAGTAGAAGAATGAAATAAAATTTAAAAGATTTTAAAAGTTCTTAAAAATAGTTCAGTTAAAGCAATACCGCACCCCTTAGCCCATTATTTAAAAACTTTCTGTTTAAAAATCCTGCCACAGGAAGGACTAGGAGGGAGCCATTGTGGCCTCCCTGGGAAAGGAGTTCCAGAGTCTAGGGATAGCCATGCAAAAGTCCTCCCTCATATCCCCACCAACCATGGTTGCAATGACGGTGGGACTGAGAGAAGACCCACTCCTGATTATCTCAGAACCCAAGCTAACATACAAAAAGATTTGGTCACCAAATGGCCTGAACAAGAATCATATAGGACTAACTATGAAACAGTAAAGCTGTTTCAACAGGGGTGTAGTAAGTAAGTTGCCCCAGTTAACAGTCTGGCTGCAGGTCTTTGGAGCAGCTAAGGTTTCTGCACACTCTTCAAAGGCAACCCCAAGTAGAGTGCATGACAGTAATCCAAACAGGATGTAACTAAAGCATGTTCCACTTTGGTCAGTGAAGGAGTGCAGTTGGTGCACATGCACCCCTGGCCATCTCAAAATCCTGTGCCTCCAGGTTCAAAACTGAATCTAGGAGTACACCCAAACTGAGTACACCTAAACTGAAGAGTACACCCAAACTGAGGAGAATTTGAGGTTGCTTAACCCCATGTGTCTCCCTATAAAAGTTACCAAAAAATGTAGCTTGTAGTGTTGTTGGAGCTTGTTCGTATTACTTTTCTCACTAGTTTGGCAGCCCAAGAGTACTTGACTTACATACAATTTTGTCACAGTATGTGCCAAAAGGTGAGGGGCTGTCACACCTCTGGCTTGCCTCTGCACATAGCTAATAGACTGCAATTGACAGGTCACACACTGTACAGGCTTGCCTTACAGTTCTGGGTGCACTGGCTTTTTAAAGACTTTGAAATGCTTAGTGAAATTTAAACAATTAAAGGTTAATCAAAGGCAAAGTGTTTTAGAAAGAGATCATAGCACGATAGTATGTTTATCTACTAATTGTTTGTGGCTAAATTTGCAGAGAGCTCTGGTTGTTGTTGGCTTCTGTAATCTGTCTGGGGGCAATGAATTTCTAGTTGTTTGTTCTGGTAATAATCAATTTACTCATCAGGTTGATTAAAGATTAGGCATCATTAGAAATGCTTGATAAATATGTATGAAATATTACAACAACATTTCCTCTTTCCAGTATGATATATGCCTACCAATGCTTAAGGAAGTTTTGCATGCACCTTTTCAAGTGAAAAAAACAACTGTACAGGGATGCATATATAACAAGTACTGTCTTTTGCAAGATGTACAGTATGAAAGGAGAACTACCCTCGCCCCTTGACCTTTTATGAAACACTTTGCATGGAAAAGGGGTGTTATCACAAAGAAGAGACAGTTATCATTTACAAAAATTTAATACAATCCATTTATAGCAGCAATCGATTGGCCAGGATAATGTGGCAATCGGACCTAAATTTAGATATCTCTGAAGCCACATGGGAATGCATTTGGACGTCGCCTACATATAAATTAAGATCAGCATTATCAAAAGAGGCAACTCTAAAATTAATATATAAATGGTCACTAACTCCTATAAGCTTATCTCAGATAATAATGAATGCCTCGCCAAAGTGCTGGAGAGGCTGTGACATTGTTGGCTCCTTTGAGCACATGTGGCTGAACTATCCTAAAAAGTTTTGGAATGTTATACTAGCTCAAATTTTTTTCTGTTGTAAAACAAAATGTAACTTTTTCTCCAGGCCTTTTTTGTTGTCCATCTACTGTAAAGAAATCTCAAGCTCATCACTTTTCTTATTGCAATGGCTAGGAATGTAATAACGAGAAACTGGAAACTGGAATGTACAAATAGCTGACTGGTGGGCAAAGGTTTGGGACACTTGGTTAATGGAAAAAACTTTCCAATACTTTCAGACTCTGTAATGGACAAAGGAAACCATATAACTTTTTTGAAGACTGATCAGTTCTTATTGACCAAATTGACATTAATTCCCATGACATCAGACCTCCTGCACACCAGATTATCCTTTGGAAGGACGCTCTAACTCTGAACCCCCCCCCCCAACTAGCAAAGTTTGAGTGACAATTTTATAATCTTGGTCCCTGATACTACCTCTACTCAGATGGTTAATCTGCTCATTTATTATATGACTCTTCACGGCCTTTTGTTATTTTTGTATTGTTTGTTTATACTATTGTTATAAAACAAGTACAATATTCAATTAAAAAAACCTGCACATATAGGCTGAAATCCTACTTCAAATAGTCTGGGTTAAAGCTTTAGTTCATTTACTCTCATCCAGTCCATTAGTGACAACAGATACTGATTCAGCCTTATTCTGGAAAGTGATATTAGGGCTTATCTACACCAGTGAAAAACTCTCTACTCATCCTGAAGCTGGTGCTAGTAGTCCTGAAAACATACAGTTATTTTGAAGTATGATCCATTCCCCCCCGCCCTTAACCCAACTTTGCTATGAACTAAGCAAAGTCAAGGGAAATTCCAGTGTTTCGCAGAAACCCTCAGAGAGTTCTTGGATTTCTTTGGCATGTAGACAGCTAAATCACATCCGATTTGGCCTGATCCAGTTGTTCATGCACCAAGAGCCGCACAATCCCTCTTCCCTGTACTGAGCTGTACAAGAAAGGGGGGTTCCTGTTTTTGGAGCCACTACCTCTGCTTCTTTGTGGACAGGAACTCCATATAAAGCCTGCCCAGTGTGCTGCGACTTCTGCTGAAGACAGAAATGGTTTGCAGACATGTGATCAACAATGAGTAGGGGCAACCATTTCTGTCCTCAGGAGAAGTGTAGATTGCTGGGCAAGATTTACATGAAGGTCCTGCCCACAAGGAAGCAGTGGCAGCTCCAAAATTAGGGAACAAGTGATTGGGACCCATGCAGTGTTGACCTGGCTGGCACATGTACACAATGACTGGACTTGGCTTGATGCATGTGATCACCATTGTGGTCAGTCCAGGGCCAGTCCAGGGCATAATGCTCTGGGCTGGTCCTGGATTAAGCAACCAGTTTAGATGCACCTTTAATGGTCTAGTAGTACAGTTTGTCATCAAAACTGTGCCTTTAACAAATTCTACAATAAAACCAGTGCTACCCATAAAAGATGGGTAGAGGTTGAACTAATGAATTCAGATACCATCCAATCATAGTTTGCTTGTGTTATATATGATTTTATAAAAGAAAAAAAGATGTGTAAACTCTTTTTCTCAACTGAAAATCATTTTTCCTTTCCTGTTCCTGAATGTAACTGTTGGCAGTCTTTACATTATAACTCAATTCAAATTGGGAAGGATTGACAGAGGGACCATGTAAATTTTTTCATCCAAAAGATAGTCATTCATGTGCAAGAAGGTGTGCCTCTCACTTTGAGAGAAAGAAGCTGTATCATGCAAGCAGTGATGACAAACAGAAGAGGAACTAGAAGACTGCAAAATATGACTGTGTAGTAGATGGCCACAGATGGCTGTATTTGTTCTTGCTGGCTTTTGGTACAATTACCAAAGAAATAAGGGGAAATAGTATTTTTTCCATCCCAACCAGAATCCAAACAGAGCTGGCACATCAGAATACATGTGCCTGAATGCTATGAGTAATCCCAGCTCCAACATTGAATCAATTGCTGGTAACTTAGTGAGCATCTATGTAAATGTTAGTGATTATCAAGAAAATCCATAGCTTAATTTTATTATTATTTATTATTATTATCTGCAATGGCCACCAGTTAATTTACAGAATTATGTTCATGGTCATGGAGGGGTGAATTTCACCCTATTTCTTGATATTAAAAGGGAGACAGCCGCATATAGTAACAGGGTTTTTTTGCCATTTAAATATGCATGCAAAAAAATGATTCCGTTAATGGAAAGATGCAGACAAAATGGATACAGTATAAAAATTGTGAACAAAGATGTGCAAATTTTGTAAGTTTACAGAAAAACCCAAATAGAATTTTCCCCATTTTGAAAAAAAAGAAGAAGAGGAAGACAGCTGCAGAAATATTTCTGATAGATCTGTCCATCCCTAGAAAATGGGGGTAAGAAAGGGGCTATGAAGAAGAGGGAAACAAAAGAGGGTGGCAGAGAGAGAGGGGTGAATAAAGAAGAGAGGGGGAGGAAGAAAGACTGTTATGGTTTGGGCATCTAAAGTTTGGTTTCAAGAGATTACTGATGTAAGAACACAGCACTCAAGAGGAAAATATTTCCTATTTATAGAAAAAAAGTTAAATTTGTCTTTACGATTTTATTAAAAAACCCTATTTAAACAAAGTTAAGATTATTACATACATGAGATCATCCCCTCCCTCTAATCCTACCATCCTGTTTTACTGATATTGTAAACTTCAACTGTATGGACACTTTCACAAATACTCCTCTGAACATATTGCCCCTTGCTGAATTAGAAGGAACTCCTTTTAATGAAAGTGTGTGTTCTTGTGACTACAAGACTGTTGAGGATTTAGCACTTTGGTGTCCTATATTTCTGTCTGAGCAAGAAAAACATTTCAGAACAACTTCCCAGAAGAACAGGTCAAAACAAATCGATTATAGCTAAATTTATCACATTCTGAATGGCAAGGTTTACAGCTTTGGTTGTCAAATCTAAAGTTAAAATCAAAATTCAAGAGTTCTGTGGCAAACAAAATAGACAGTTGGAAGGGCTAAGATTAATATCCATATTGGACTTTACTGGCTTTTATTAACTTCCTGAAGATACAAAAAGAGACTTTTAAAGAAACTTTTTTTAAAGAAATACACAGAAACATATAAATATACATACACATATAAACATTTGACTTAGAATGTGAGGTGCAGCGTTTTCTGAAATGTATGCATAGCAGCTCTGTCCAAATAATGGAAGTTTTGTCAGATGATTGAACTAAGTGGCACTTTAAGAATTCTTGAGTTGTAGCATAGCTAATGAGTAACTGGATATTTGAGGCATGAGAAGGGCACAGGGCAACAGGAAAAAGTGCTGGTCTGCTTATATATGTCACTTTAGCAGTTTGAAGATAGAATAATTGTAGTGGAGGGGGTGGATAACAGCAGCATATGCTGTATTTCGAGCAGATGCTTCTATTTGGGAAGGGCATTTTTGCTACCAGGCACTCAGATGGATGCACAGTTGCTATATAAAGGAGCCTCCACATACCAGAACCTGAGTTCAATTAGCATTAAAGCATTGGCTCCAAGGTGCCTTATGGCCAGCTCAGTAAAAATACATTCAGTAAAATCATTTTAAAATGGAGCAGTTTGGGGATATTAAATGAATATAAAAGCTGGATTTTAAAGCCAGTAATTTAAGAAAACATACCAAAAATACCCTGAGCCTAAACAACAGTGAGTATTTGGGGAGGGCGGGGGAGACAACATAACATCAAAGAAAAATAAAGAATGGATCAGAGGGAGTGTCAGAAATGAATTGCACACATCAAAAGATATAAAAGGAGAGAAATGGAATTTCCCAGTTGACAAACACAAGAGAGCAAGGGGCTAATTGTAAACAAGGCTCTTCTACAATCAGACTAATTGGTAGAGAATGTGTGCAAGAGAAAATCTAACTGGGGAGTCAGGGAAGCTCGCCACGTACATCACATGCTAGGAACTGAGTTATTGCGATGATCACCATCAAGTCATTTTCAAACAGTGCACAATAATGGAGCATAAGACTAGCAAGTCACAAACTCTTCATCTGTCAAATGTCTTTAAACCAGGAGAAATATAACCTGAAGAAGAAAGTGCTGAGAAAACAGGATGTAATTATGCCAGACAACATCCTCACTAGTGATTCAGAAAATTGAGAAAGGAAGAAAATGTGTGTATAAAGGCTTTGCAAACAACAAATTTACCACAATGGAAAGGGAAGCAAAAGTGTATTCACCTATGCACCCTCCCCGATTTTGCTACTCGTACTTTTATACAACTATCAGTGTACTACACCAAAAGATTCACAGATACAAAACAACATCATACAGTGCCACCTTCAGCTAAAAAAAACCTGTGGACTATTTTCTATATAAAAGCCTATTTCTGAGAAAAAAATCTCAAAAACACAGGAATGTTGGAAAGCAATTATGATGAAGAGGGGGAGACTGATCTATTAATATACCAGTAAATTTGTCACTTTCCCAGCTACCTTAAATTCAGAAGGCAATGGCTTGATTGCTATCTGTAGTTTCAACTAGAATGGCAAATTATTCGTTACATGGTGAATCAAGACCTATGTAAATCCTATTGATTCTGTGGGCCTACTCTTGCTAAAATTATCAATAAGATTCATTCTCATATCTGTCTTCCCCTTCTGTTCTATTTTCTGATCTGCCTGTAGCAGATTTATACAGTTTATATAAAAGTCCCGTCATCTGTGAGCATGCCTTACTATCCATGTACTATTGCTTGCTATCTGCTTGTGATGACCACCTGGCTGTTGTCTGAAGAAAAAGTAGAAGCAAGAGAAAGAAGAGGAAATTAACAGCAAGCAGAGGAAGGGATTAATGCATACTGTATATAAGTGATGGCCTATATTCTGCTTTGTGGGTTGTATGTCCTGAAGGCCTGGCCATATCCAATGATGTCTGTACATGATAAGTAAATTAGACTGGTCATTTTGTATCAGGATCTTATGTAAGAACAATCAGTTTTTTAAACCAGTTATGGAAGTATATAGCAGGAACAGTTTATATCAAAGCTTGTAAAGGTTTGTTTTTGGCTATAATTTCCACAGTTCTCCACCCAGAATGGCTGGGAGATTCTCTGAGCTGAAATCCACAAAAGTAATTTTTACGATTTCTGTTACACATGTTAGTTTTGATGCTTACCCAGCATTGTCTGGTTTGCTTTTGATCCCAAGAGGCTTAAGCATTTGAAAAACATTATATCATTGTCTATTTATATCCAAAATTTCAAACATTCTCCTAGGAATGATTTGCACAGTGCTTTTATGCTCCAAGGTGAGCTTTAGCTATTTTTAGTGCTTTCCACCTATATAGTCTCAAAGCTGTGACTGACTGTGTGTAGCTAATTTCTTTTTATTGCTCCATTTTGTTTTGTATCTTAACCCCTTAAACATTAGGATTTTAAATAAGGAACCCTGGTGGTGCAGTGTTTAAATGCCAGTAGTGTGGCTACAATGTTGTGAGTTCGATCCCAGAGGACCCCAAGTTGACTCAACTTTCCATCCTTTCATAGGCTGGTAAAATGAGTACCCAGCTTGTTGGGAGCAATTGGCTTACAAATTGTAAACCGCTTAAAGAGTGCTGAGTTCACTATTAACCATGAAGAAATATAAGTGCTGTTGCTACTGCTATTTTGTTAATAGCTGTCCTTCCCAATCCTAGGCTTCTGATTTCTTGACTGCAATCTTTGTTCTGATCAGTGTTTAAGCCAAGATATGAGAAATCATTTACTATTTCAACTTTCTCATTATCTAGATCAACTTTCTGTAACTCCTCTGTGGTCATTATTATTATTTTCCTAATGTTCAATAGTAAGATTGCCTTGGCACTTTCCCCTCTGACTTTCTTTAATAATAGTTTCAAGGCTTTGATATTTTCTGCTACTAGTATGGTATTATTTGCAAATTTTAGTTTAGAGGTATAAAACAACCTCAGGCCAAAGAAGTGTTAGTGTGTGTCACATCAAGTGTATTCCATTGAAATACCGAGAGCCATGCAACACACAATGGAATGAAAGTAAAATAAAATCAGAGAAAACAAAGTGAAATATGTTTATTTTATGTCAGGAGACATAACGGAGACAACCTACTGACCACCAGAGCATATCACACACGCTTTGAAGAATCATGTTGCAGCTATGGGACATTTTTGTTGTCCCAATATGTTGAGTTATCCTGGACACAAAAGCAACACTCAAGAGATTTGTTGGGACACCTTTAGTTCCAACTTTTTGGTGTTTGTTTTTGTTAGGGTTTTTCTATATGGGAGTGGGATTGGACAGAGCACATAGATGAAATCTGGAGACATTGGCTGATATCATGCATCATCAGACATAGCTATGATGATGGAGTTCTGTCATCATAGATACTTTTCCCAATGCCACTCCCCCAAAAACTACCTCTTAAGCCTGATAGTGTCCCAACTAAAAAGGTTCCAAGGCCCTGCAAATAGGTTGCTGGGAAATGATGATCACAGTGCACAAAGCCCTTTGGGTCCTGATGTTACTGCAGGTCTCAGTACACTCTGCAAATGTGAGATCACAGCAATCCTCATTCCTCAGCACCCCAATCTACATCACTGTGGAAACCCTTTATTTTATTTAATGTTTTGACCATCTTTTTTGTTTTAATTGTATTTGTTAAAATATGATTTTAGTTGTTGGCCTTTGTGAATACCTTTTGTTCACAGAAAGGCATGGTATAAATAAAATAAATGAAAGGAATGAAATGTTAACTCAGGACTGTGGCTTGTTAGATGCATACTGATATAGTATTTGGAATTCAGTCATCCAACCCATTCATAAAAATAAGTGCTGCACACACCTCTTTCTCCCCAGAAGTCACTTTGTAGTCAGACAGCAGCTTTGCAAATCAGCTTGGACAAAGCTATCAATTAGTATTAGAAGCCAAGCATGCTAATCCAACTGGGCTCAGTGCTAAGATTTGCACTGTGTGGAACTGCTGTGTGTAAATGTATTTTCCACCAGCTGAGCAACATCTGTAAAATGGGGGCTTTTTAATGTGAAGGATCTTTGCTCACGCCTGCCTTAGCCTATTTATATGTTCACACTTTTTTTTATTAGTTTCCTGCTGCCTAACAAACTTCAGGTAATATGAGGCACTGCTGTGAAAATTCTGTCACTGCATCTGAGGGAAGAAGCCTGAGCTATTTCTCAAGGTTTCGCTTGCTTGAGGATCTGTGTTCCCTTCTTACTGGACTTTATAATTCCCCCAGTAAACTTAATGGATGTTAAATGGGTACACTGAGAGCAATTGAGAACTGTTATACCTGTTAACAGTTAATTCCCCTTATGCTTCACAAACCATTCCTTACAGCAGTTTGTGAGTGGTAGCAGTAAAGAAAAGGAGTAACCGGATTGGCAAATGCTCTTTGCAAAAACACAGTGCTCAGTTACTGAAGGTCATCCCTTCTGAAACAACATTAACCTTCACATTTACTATTTTGAAAAATATGGATGGAGAAAGCAGCTTATGTTTAGTAAGCAAGATTTAAGAGGAAAATTTTCTGGGAGGCTTTATTAAAAATGCGAGCCTTGTAATTAGTAACTGAGTGTGGAATTACAGTTAAAATGTTTGCTTGCCTATTTACACCACTATTCTTTTCATTAAAATGTTCAAGGAGTGAACAAGCAATTAAAACAATACAACCAACAGGATATAAAACAGATATATACAATGTGAACAGCATACTGGGAACTCATAAGAAAAGAGAATTAGCATGGTGTAGCAGTTTGAGCATTGGATTATGACCTGGAGAGCAGGGTTCAAACCCCATTTGGCCATGAAAACCCACTGGGTGGCCTTGGGCAAATCACACATTCTTATCCTCAGAGGATGGGTATGGCAAACCCCTTCTGAAAAAACTTGCCAAGAGAAACCTGTGATAGGGTCACCTTAGGGTCACCATAAGTCAGAAATGACTTGAAGGCAAACAACACACACACACCAGAAAAAAGGGGGGATATATATTAACACTAATAGTCTCACAAGAACTGCTGGGTCTGATCCCCTTCCCCACCACCATTCCCTTCTCTTTTTGTGTCCCTCCTTTCCAAGGGAAGGACAGGGCACCTAAAACAAGGACCTGGAACATCATACATATAAGCAATTTCAGCTCACCAACTGACATTTAAATGAATCCTCAATAGCTCTGAGAAAAGGGCTCCACCCTAACTTCTGTTCCATTTTGCACAAAGAAGGTTTGGACTGAAACACTGTTTGATAGCAATGTGTAAAAGTAGCTGTGTGTTCTAAGATGTAGGCTTGAAATCTAGTGCTATGTTGGGAGCCTGGAAGGCTATCCCTTGCCTATCCCTATAGTATAGAGAAGGAAGGAACCCAAAGCAGTCCTCTCTTACTATAAGGATACACATGAAACCTTCTCACTATAAGGATACACAAGGATGGGCATGTTAACTAGCATAGCATTATCCTCCATTACTATTGTGCAGTACATCACCTTGTTGTTATTGTTGTTGTTGTTGCTGTGTACCTTCAAGTCACTCCCAACTTATGGTGACCCTAAGGTGAACCTAACATAGGGTATTTTGGCAAGTGTCTTCAGAGGTGGTTTGCCAGTGCCATCCTCTGAGGCTGAGAAAGTGTGACTTGCCTAAGGTTAACCTATATTTACCAATTATGTAAGCTTTGCTGTTTGACTTTTGTCTTTGCATCTTCATTGTAAGCAGTTTTGTGGTGTTCTTTGGAAGGAGATTCATGCATAAAGAGCTTCTTACCTGTGAGCAGGGATCCTGACCAATCAGGCTTCCCTTTGCATGTAGGAGCTCTCTGCATTTGCGTGTTCATGCCCCAGAACATCCTACCACAGTTCCATGAAAAAGCAAAACAGGGGTACACAAGAACTGTGTACAGCCTACAGCCTTCCTCTATTCACTCATTCAGTTAATATAGGGCATTGTGCGTTGATCACACACACACACACACACAAACTCTGTAAGATAGCCTCATGTGTATTTGTGGGAAAACCTGCCTTAACAATTGCAAAAAGATAATAAAATAAAATCAAAGTCTATAAATTTCTGTAACACTAGTGATTTTCAGTGAAGTGGAATTATTCTTTGCATTTCTCAATACCCTATTTAAGTACCCTGAATTTGAACACTTGTTTGGGTTTTGGAAAACAAAATTAATCACTTAGGAATGCAAAAGAAATAACATTCTCTTTATTACATGTATTTACTTGCCTTTTGATGTTTGTGTCAGATTTGCTCATTTAAAAAGAAAATAATCCCACAACAGTCATTACAATTATTCAAGTTCAAACAGCAGATGAAATAAAACTAGATTCTTTCTTCTTTGAAGATCTGTTAGTTTTGTGTAGGTTTTTGAACGAATCTTCTAAAACACACTCTTTAGAAGGAAAATAAAGCAAAAAGAGGGCAAATCAACACCATGGGAATAGCTTCAGAAAGTGAAGCAATCGTGATTCTCTACACTTCTTTTTCGCCCAGCACACGGTATTGCTTTAAAAACTCTCTAGAAGTCTTTTTAAAGAAAATCTAATTATCTCCCAGTGATTCTAATGGGAGGGGAATAGAAGGAGATTATTTACAATGCATTTAAAGCAAAAAACACAATAAAATATACTATAGCTCAAAGAACATGATTAGATATTGATCAAAACAGTAGAGTAAAACTAACAGTGTTTAAAATATGATTTCCTTCTTTATGCCTTATTCCTGAAGGAATAAAGTTGCCTTCATCTGATGGATAAAGTAAAATCCAAGATGTTGCCTTCATCTGATGGGTAAAGTAAAATGCAGTAGGTACTAGGCAGGCTTCCATGGGAAGAGAATTCAATAACCAGTGGCTTTATATGGATCTCAGTATGCAGGAAGACTGATAGAGAAGGCACTCCTTGGAAAACCTGGATCTCAGTATATGAGAAAGCCTGAAAGTAAAGGTAAAATCATAGATTGGGATCAGAAACAATCTAGTAACCAATGGAGATCTCTCAAAACTGGTGACCTAAAATTATTATGACCTGCTCCAACCAAAATTCTGAATGTTCTCTTTTGATCTAGTTGTAGCTCCCAAATAGAAGTTTCATATATAACATATTACAAGTTAATTAAACATGACCAATGTAATGTTGATCAAGGTTATTGCCATAAATTTAAAAGAGCAAATGGTCCCCATCTATTTGCTAATGTCCCCCAAGACTTGTTGCCAGCTGTTCTAGGTTATTAGGTGCTGGTGCTGGGCCTATTTAAAAGCATTCACACTTTAAAATGTTTAAATCATCAGATAGCCTATAATTATATATTGACTGGTGATTTCTAACTGATTGTACATCTTTGGAGTTGTACCAAGAACACTGGATCAAGTTTGGGCACCAACTTCTGGAACATCCTGAAACCCAGGTACTTTGATACATACAATAAATCCCAACCCTTACAATGGGTGCTTCAGCAATAATCCATGGAATAATTTATTGTTGCTGAATACATTCAAATTGTTTTTGATAATGGAGACCCTAAGAGGTGAACCTGTTATGAGATTTTCTAGGAAAGATTCGTTCAGATTTATTCAGAAGGGATCTGCCATTGTCTTCCTCTGAGACTGAGAAATCATAATGTGTCCATACTCACCCACTGGGAATTCACTCTCTAATGCCTAGAGTCCTAGTCCATCACTCAAACAACAACAGTTTGCTGGCTAGGCTACTGCATGTTTATCAGCCGTGACTCCTAGTCCATAGTGTGATAGTCCAAAGATGGCAGCAAGAGTTAGTTATATAAAAAGTAAAGGTACTTTTGTAGGGCCAACAACAGTAAGAACATAAGAAAACTAATGCTGGTTGAGACTAAAGGCCAATCTAATCTAGCATTCTATTCTCACAGTGGCCAATCAGTTCCCTATAGAAAACCCACAAGCATAGTATGCAACACCCTTCTCGTCTTCATGTGCCCTGGCAACTAGCAACAAAATGAATGCTGCCTCTGATACCAGAGGGAATATCTTCACCTCATGGCTAGCAGCCACTGACAGCACTACCCTGCATATGATTTTTCCAATCCCTCTTTAGAGCATAAATACATAGATAAATACAGTGCGCCCACCCCATATGTGGGTGCACTATATGCGGCTTTCAGCTTACACTGAAGCTGCACTGCAAATAAATGAATGGCGCACGCACCCATGGCATGTGCATCCTGCTGTGCTGCAAGCACAAGCACCATTATATTCAATGGGCCTCAAGCATATGTGTTTTTTGCCTTACATGGGGAGGGGGGGTTGTACAGAACAGATCCCCCACGTAAGGTAAGGGCTCACTGTACATAAATATTTTACATAAATATACATAGAGTAAGGGGCTCTACAGACCGCCCCAAAGGAATGGCTCAGTACTTCCCCTTTCAGTGCTGGATCGGGGCTATGGCAACTGCATGTCATGACCCCAATCCAGCACTTTTCCAGCACACACACACACAAAAAAAAAACACCTGCAAAAGGACACTACTTTTAATGCGAGCTTTTTGGCACTCCTTTGGTGCAGCATGTCTAAATGCTGCTCCAAAGGAGTGCCGTGACACCCTGCCATGCAGTCAGGTGCACAGAGTAAGGCTGGCCTCAGGGCATCATCAGGGCATGCGGTGTGCAGACACCACACCCCCACTCTGCCCTGAGGCTGGTGTTAAATGCCAGTGTGTTTAGCCGAATTCCACAGCTGAATTATGCACAATGTGGAGAACTAATTTCTTTCATTTGTCCTGAATCTATCTCTTCTCAGCTTCACAGGATGACCCTAGATTCTAGTCTTATGAAAATGGGATAAAAATTTCTTTCTATCCACTTTCTTCATGTCATGCATAAATTTATCGACCTTTATTATGTCTTTCCATATTCACCTTTTTAGTAAATTCTAATAATAATAACCTCGTCTATAGAATTTAACTTTTCCACAATAGCTGCTCTGCTTTGGCAGATCAAAGATAGTGTGGATAGCTTACACAAATCAAATAAATACCTCACTTTTTAAAAAACTAGCCTAAAATGCTATTGTCCTGTGTTTTAATCATGACCTCACATTTGTCTTCTGAGCAAACTATTTGTATTACACACTATTACCCTATTTGTGTAAACTGTATGCCGAAAATATCATAAGGAGAACAGGCTTAGACTCAGAAGAAGGAGGAATGAAAATAAGATGAAGGAACATCAAGAAGATAAGATATGCAGATGATACCATATTACTAGCAGAAAACATCATAGACTTGGAACAATTATTAAGGCAGTCAAAGAAGAAAGTGAAAAGGCAGGCCTACTGCTGTGCATAAAGAAAACAAAAATAATGACCACAGAGGCCATACATACGCTCAACCTAGATAATGAGAAAATTAAAATAATTCAAGAGTTCCCATACCTTGAATCAAACCTTGATAAGAATGGAGGCTGTGGTCAAGAAATCAGAAAAAGACTAGGAATGAAAAGGGCAGCTATGAAACAACTAGATAATATCCTAAAGTGTAAAGATATACAACAGATCACTAAAGTCAGAATCATCCAAGCCATTGTATTCCCCATCACAGATGTTAGAGCTGGTCAGTGAAGAAAGCCAACAGAAAGAAAATCAACACATTTAAGATGTGATGCTGGAGAAGAATGCTAAAGATAATGTTGAAAGCCAAAAAGGTAAACAAATAGGTCCTTGATCAGAGCAGGCCTGTATGCTCCCTGGAAGCCATGATGAAACTGAGGCTGGCACTCTTTGCCCACATTGCAAAAAGTCAAGATTCATTGGAAAAATTAATGCTAGAAAATAATACTTATCAGCATTTGATCCAAGGTATGGATATGAGTCAATTTCCTCATTATCTAGGGTGAATTTATGTATTTAGAAGGTAGTAGAAAGAGAGGAAGACCACATGCCAGATGGCTAGACACAGTCAGGGAAAACAGGGGGGCTTGGAGATGTCTGGCCCCACAGGGTTGCCATGAGTCAGTACAGACTTGAGAGCAATTAAGACACATAAATACAGTAATTTTTGTGAGCTTGTTTTAAAGTATAAAAGATTCTCAATGTAAGAATGGGAATAGTAAGACACACAAAAACCATGACATATTAAATCAAGGATCTGTCTGTCCCAATATCCAACTGTGGTTATCTGGATGCTTCTGGGAAGCCTGTGAAATGTTTCTCAGGTTCATGATGAATGAGAAAACAATATGATGTATTCCTTTCAAAATATTGGATGTTATGCCCAAAGTTAAGATGGAACATCTAAGAATTCAGGAATGTGTTGGATAGAAGTTGGTAATTTATATACGTCAAAACTTCTCAGTGGCAGAGACTCATGTTACTATGGCGCCTTACAGACGGGCCTAAGTGGCGCCGTCGTTGTGCCAGGAATACGCGCGAGGGGTGGCGCTTCCAGACGCGCCTTGCCCCTCATGCGTATTCCGTACGCCAAGGTGGCGGCGCCCTATACAGACGGGCAAGCCCATCTTGCCGTAACGGACGCACAGCGTCCGGACGTCTAAACCCGGAAGAGACGTCGCGAGTGCACGCTTTGGCACTTGCGACGTCTTTTCTGGGTTGCCGGAAGGAGCGCGATATTCACGCTCCTTTTTTACAGCGTGAGGGAGTCGCGTGGTTTGGCTGCAGCGGCTTCCCCGCGCTGCAACCAGAAGCGGCCCAAGACCGCCCCTTTTGGGTGGTCTGTAACGGGCCTATGTTTCACATGCTTCTTCTCCAAACTACACCAATCACAACTTTAAAAACTGAACACTTCTCTGTGAACTGTGCTAGTCTTTTTATGGAAGCAAGTATCCACATTGAACATTTGGGTGGGGGGTAAAATTACTGATGTGTTGACACTTCATGCAAGTTGTCTAGTCAGCAAAATGGAATATCTTTAATGAACTCTTTGGAAAACATTCTGAAAACAAAATTAAATTTTTGACAACAACTCCAAACATATATATGTCATAATGAGCAGAACAGTGCAGTTCCACAAACATTTGAATAAAAAAAAAATAGGATTCAATGAATGAATTATTCAAGTTTAGTTATAAGCTCCACATTATAATAACAGCAGTCTGATCTTCAAGGAATTGTGCATAAATTTAAAAATGGCATGATTAGGAAAACCTCGTGTTTGAACTGCATAACCCTTTTATTAAATATTTTATTGTTATTTTCCCTTGTTACATCATTATTTTTTGAAGTTTCCTGATCTAATCCATCATTTTTCACATGTATAAAACTGGTAGCATTCACATCATGGTTTGAATTGACGTGTCACTTCTGTGAACTAGGCTGGATGCTTTTCCTTATTATCATGATTTCTGGATATTGATGTTTCACAAGATATGTCTGGTGTCCTGTGCACTCTTACCTTGAAGAAGTCTTATTAAACAAACTGGATATTGCTTTGGAATAATTATATATCAAATTGGGCTGCTCATTTTCTAAAACTTCACAATAAAAATTCAGCAGTATGTTTATTCTCAGTGGGGAGATCATGCTAATGTTTCCCAGTTGGGAAGCCCTATGACCTCTGTATTCTCGGTTGTGTGGTGATCTTTCTGTTTGTTTGGGTTTTTAAGTTTTGCTCTTTGTTGTTATCTCTACAAAGAAGGTACAGATGAAAAGAGACAAAATGCGTATGGAAACACTATGAATCAAGTCATGACATGTTTGCAGTCTTTAGGGCTGAAGGACGGGGTGTAAATACCATAAATAAATAAATAAATAAAATGACATTTCCAACTATTGCAGGAAGGAAAGCCCTTGTGGACACATCTCTTTCTGACAGCTACAGAGAGTACCTTTTTCTCAGCACTGATCAAATTTAATGTAGTCTCTTTACAAATATAGGTTAGAATTCTATATCAACTACTTAGTAAGTATATCTAAGTAGTTGAGTATAGTTTAGGGTGCTAAGGGTGCATCTAAAAGAAATAATGCAGTTTGACTCCACTTTAACTGCCTTGATTCTATCTTACAGAATACCGGGATTTGTAGTTTGCAGATATTTGGCAAATAAGGCTAAAGCCCTTGTAAAGCTACAAATCCCATGATTCCATAGGTTTGAGCTACAGCAGTTAAAGTGGTGTCAAACTGCATTATTTTTGCTGTGCAGATGCACCTTAAAGGTGCATCTACACATAGAAATAATGGAAATAATAAAGGGTGCATCTACACATAGAAATACATTAACTTTCATGTCTCAATGTTAGGGAATTCTGGAATTTGTAGTTTTGTGCAATATTTAGTCTTCAAAGAGGTCTGGTGCCACAACACACTGGATTCCATAGCATTGAGCCAAATGATGTCAAACTGCATTATTTCTGCAGTGCAGATGCTTCTTTGGTAGTAATCATGACTATGAAGCAGTTACGGATGAGTAAATGTAGATAATCATTTCATATTCAAAATCACTACTCAGTCATGATTGTGACATGATTACCATGTTTGTAATTCCCTCCCCATAACCTACTTTGCTGGGCATCAGCTGCATGGAAAGAAGGAGGTCCATTCTGCTGGCAGGATGGGTGAATGATGGATTGGAGAATGGGTAAAGAGTGTTTCTGTCAGGAGGTCTAGAAGGGTCAGGCCAGGAAAAGTTCCTTAGTTAAGAATACTTGACTCAGGGGCAGCCTGAAGCCATCCCTTTCAGTGCCGGATTGGGACTGCGGCAACTACATGCACAAAACTACAAAATCTGGTCTTTCCGCAGCACAAAAAGGAGCCACAAAAAGTGGCTCCTTTTTGCACTGAAGGAAGGGTGCCTTTGCCGCCACTGCGGCACCTTCTGGAACACCAGAGGAGAACCGTGATGCCACCCATCATGCTTTTGGGTGCACGGTGTGATGGTAACATTAGGGTAGCATCAAGGTGTTCATCGTGAAGACACCACACCCCCAATCTGCCCTGAGCCTGACTTTTCGTGCTGGTCTGTCAAGGCTGATAGTTAAGCATACTTAACGAAGCAACTGATGTAGACTACTAGCCATAGGTACTAAAACCTGTACAATTTTTTTTTTTGCTTAATTTGAGAAAACCACTACAGTTGTGTATAGTAGTCATTGGTTTCAAGACCGTGGTACAGTGGGCCCAAACCATACGCGGTCGCACTATACGAGGCTTTCAGCATACGCTGAAAGCTGCGAGGGAGCCTGCAGGAGCGCATGGGGCCTAGAAGCGCCGCCCCTCACATGTGAAGAGGGTGTCCTTTCGCGCTCATCTGGACCAGGCCAAAGTTTGGCTACCAGTCCTGAAGAACATCAAAACCAGGACTCAGCAAATGCAAATGAAAAACCACTCAGGGTCAGAGGCTCTCCCAGCAGACAATGATCCCCAGTTAGCAGACACTAATCCTCCTTTGCATATCCTCCTACCCTGAGGAGGCCATCAACAACAGAACAATACACAGAGTAACATGGAGATCACTCCTACTCACCCACTGCCAGCCACAGATGCTAGCAAAATGTCAGGAATAAACTATTCTAGAACATGGCCACGTTGCCCGAAAAACTCACAAATAAAATATTGATGCCAGCCATGAAAGCCTTCGACTTCAAATGATAGTTCTGTATTGATAGACTGTACTGGGAAATGTATTTTTCTCCTCTGAATTAATACATAGAGTCTTTGTTATAATCTATTTGTGTACTGAGCACTGATCTGAAAAAAGGAATTCTCAGGGCCTAGATATTGACCAACCGTCCTACTACAGGAACCAGTGGAAAGGAACACATTAGAGAGGACATTAGTTGAGCAATGCAGTGCCCTTTCTGATACATTCATAGATTGGATTGCTTCTGAAGATCTCTCCTTAGTTCAGTGAGACCTTCTGGCAGACTAACCTGATGGCAGAAGGAGGCAGAAATAGCACTCTGATGAAGCTGTTAATTTTAATTTCCCACAATGCATGCCTCAGGGCTATAGTGAGAAATCAAAATGAGGGTTCAGAAAATGGGAATCCCATGTGGGAAACAAAGGACAGGAGCTAGAGCATAAATCCTTGTTTACCTCATTTTCATGTGTGAGAACAAGAAGCTATTTGGTGCTAGGCAATATATTTTCTGTCCATCTTTGAACTGTAGAATCATAGAGTTGAAATTGATCTCAAGGCCATCAGTCCAACCCTTGCCATACAGGAACTCACAATCAAAGCACCCATGACAGATGACCATCTGGTCTCTGTTAAACCACTTCCAAATAAGGATTCCACTAGTCAGTGTATTCCACTGTCACAGCTCTTACTGTCAGGAAGTTCTTTCTAATGTTGAAGTGGAATCTCTTTTCCTGTAGCTTGAGTCCACTGCTCCATGTCATATTCATCTCTTATGAGTTTTTGCCTTAATTTCATGCAAGCTGCATAAATTGCACCCATTGTTTAAATTGTGCAGGTAAATTATGATAACTGCTGCCTTATCACATGGACTGTCAAAAATTAGAAGCCTTAGATGGGGAATGTCATCTCCCTGATTGATCAGCCCCCTCCTTCCATGCTTGTTATGTCTGCGTAATTTGCTTCACAAAGGTGAAAGAGACTTTTACGATATTACAGAAACTTTGATGGAAAACCAAGCATTCCTGATGTCACTCTCATACTGCAACAAGAACAATTACAGAGGCTAATATGGGAGGAAAGGGTTGTTGTTGTTGTTGCTGTTGCTTAAATCATCTTTACTAACTCAAAAGATTCTGCAATTCCTCTTGAGCTGCTGCACCTTATTTTGTGGTTGCATTCACAGCCTCTCTGGATGAATCTCCCATTTCTCTTATTTATTTCAACAGTCTGAAATTTTCCACCTGACAATACATCATCAGAGAGCACAGTATTGATCCTGAAAAAGCTATTCTGCTGAATGTAACATTAGACTCTCACATGCCTGTGTTTTCCTCTTTTCCCTCCCTCTGCTCTACCCTGAGTTCATTGACAGGTGAAATATTTACTGCCTGATGTGCATAAACTCAAGAGTCTGCAATGTGCTGTTCTTCCGTATCATCTTTCCAGTATGGAAAATGATTAATTTGTCCAAGTGTTCATTTCACTTTCTCTGTTCACACATCAAGATTTGGTAGGAAATCTCTATATCTTTGTCTGCCTCTGCAGATGCTTGGCAGAGCCTTAAACATGACAGCAAAATTCTAAATAGATATTATCCATGCAAAATCTGTCTATCCAGCAGCATCTCAATTTTTATACAGTCAGAGGTAAAATGGAAAAACAAACCACAATGGTAAAGTTAGTAGTATAACACAGCTCTTTATACAATATACTTTTAATATTTTCTAATGGATATTAAGATATGGAGGAACTAAAGTTAACATATTTCAGACATGATAACCTTAAGCTTAGTATCTGAGGAATTTCCATCTATATGCATATTTATTTATTGGGGAGCTTAGAGCAAACTGCAAATCAAACTTTTAGAACTGTTACATTGCACCAACACAACAAATACAATAATTTGCAGCGGACGTGGTTAGCATAATCATACAGAAGATATGGTGTTCATGTAGAGGTCATGGAGTCAACATAATGACATGCATGCATGAATCTGCTCCACTTAGCTTATAATATCACAAATATTTTTACCCAGTGATCTATTGAATCACTTGCATAAAGTGGATTGTGAAAGTGATAGGATGATGACGACAACGATGA
>NC_056524.1:129091144-129130315 GCF_019175285.1 Sceloporus undulatus | reverse complement strand
CATCATCATCATCATCATCATCATCATCATCATCATCATCATCATCATCACACATCCCAAGACACAAGGCGGTGTACAACATAGACTAAAGTACAATATATAACTAAGGGCATGAAACCATTATACATATAGAATTAAGATGGCCATTACACATTAAAATCTTCCAGACATAAAATGTAACAATATACCAATTTAAAATTCATAATTCAAAACTGACTGTATAGGTCTGCTGGAAGATATAGGTCTTTAATATTGCTTTAAATTCCAACAACATATTTAGCTGTCAAATCTCTCTTGGCATGTCATTCCACAGTTTAGGGGAGGCCAACAAAAATGTCCTCTGGGTGAAAGTCCCCAATCTCATCCTGGCCGGTTGAAGTAAATGTTCCCCAGAATGCACAGGGCAGATTATATAAGAGGAAGTGAATTATATAATGTATAATAAATGCATTTATATTGCTTTTATTTATTGGTACAATTCTGCCCATTTCACCCAACATAGGTTAAAAAAAGTGGGGAATGAAAAGAACAAAACATAACCTGAATACTAAATGTACCTCAACTGAGCTCTTACCAAAATTTTGCCAAAAACAAAATATTAAGCTGTGAAGTCGAAGGCTTTCATGGCCGGTATCCATACTTTTTTGTGTGTGTTTTTTTGGGCTGTGTGGCCATCTTCTGGAAGTGTTTGTTCCTGACGTTTCTCCAGCATCTGTGGCTGGTATCTTCAGAGAATGTTGGAATTGAAGTGTGTGGGATATATATATATATATATATTGTGTGACCCTTGGTTGAGATGAAGTGATTTACATGTTAATCTGTGTGTTGATCTGTTGCTGAATGGCAAGGCCTCAGGGTACCCATTTAATGAGTGACCCACTGTTTGCTGGGAAACCCACCTAACCTTGGGTGGTTTTCATTTGCGGTTGCTGGGTCTTGATTTTCAGGACTGATAGCCAAACTTTGGGGCTACACAGACTGCCCTTTGGGGAAGTCTGCAGCTGCTACTTTTTGCCCCAGATCAGGGGTGTGGCAACTGCATGCTGAGGCCCAATCCAGCCTTTGGAGGATGCAAAAAGGAGTGGCAAAATTCAGCTCTTTCTTGCGCCCTCTAAAGGGCACCATATCTGCTGTGGCACAGCGTGATGACTCCCTTTTGGTGCTGCATCGTGTAGATGCAGCACCAGAGTGGCATCATCATGGCACACACCAAGTAAATGGGCGTGTGCCAAAATGGCGTCCTGGGGAAGGAGTCACTCCACCGTGACACCATCCACAGGCCGGCCTGAAAGGCCGGTCTGTAGAGGCTCTTTGTTTGCTTTAAGGGTTTCTTCTTTCTTGTTGAAGTTGTCTAGGTGTTTGTAGATTTCAATGGCTTCCCTGTGCATTCTAACCTGATAGTTGTTGGCATGGTCCAGAATTTCAGTGTTTTCAAACAGCATTTTATGCCCAGGATGGTTAATAATGTGTTCTGCTACTGCTGATTTTTCTGGCTGGCCCAATTTGCAGTGAATCACTTCCTCTCAACCAAGGGTCACACAGTATATATACCACACTCACTTCCATGCCATCATTCTCTGAAGATGCCAGCCACAGATGCTGTGAAACGTCAGGAATAAACTCTTCCAGAACACAACCACATAACCCAAAAACCCCACAAAAAACTAAAAAATATTAAGCTGTTTGGGAGAGAGGGTCCTTCACTGCCCTCCTCTAAAATGTAGCATGGAGCTTTTTAAGTACCTCACCATACTACAGATCTCAGGATTCCATAGCATAGAGCCATGACAGTTAAAGTGGTGTCAGACTGCTAGCACTCTGTAGTGCAGACACAGCCATAGATCAATACAGCACAGATTTCTTCTTCAGACATTCTCTGGCCTCTCATGTTCATTAAGCTGTTATCACATTAGGTGAAAGCAATCACAGTCCACAAAGGGACTGTGAACCATGTACAACAAGTGTTCCCAATCTTGTAGAGCTCCGTTGCAGATGAATGTATTAACACAACCAGATGAATGCATTAACACAACCAGAAGTAGATGACACCTGTATTTCTCAGACCTCCAGGAACTGCACTGAGAATGTCAGAAGATGGCTACTTTGAGCACTAATCTATACTAATTACTTGTTAAATAAGACTTGTGGATGGATGTAAGGGGATGATCACTAAACAAAATCCAGAGGACATATTCTTCAATTTTCTTTTCATTACCTTCTCCATGACATTAGTTTTTAGGTCCCTTAAATGAACCCTTAGAGCAACCAAGGACAATTGTGGCCCTTAGGATGTTTTCCACCTCCAGCAACTATTAGCCTAGTTACCATTGTCAGTGCAGAAAAGTACACTGGTGCCTCGGGATACGAAATGATCGGGTTACGAAATTTCCGGGATACGAAAAAGTTGGATTGGCAAAAACTGTTTCGGGTTACGAAATATTTTTCGGGTTACGAAATTCATTTCGGCGCGAAATTCAAATGCTGCAAAGTGCAGCTATAGGCTTTCCAGTGCTAACGGAAAGCCTTTTCGGGTTACGAAATTTTCGGGTTACGAAAGGAATGGCGGAACGAATTAATTTCGTAACCCGAGGCACCAGTGTAGCTTACTGTGTATCCTTGTTACCCATTCCTGTGTTAGAGGTAAAGAAGCCACTATTTATTTAAGGTTTCCCTATGTCTTTAAGTTCTGACTTCTCAGATGGTCTCACAAGTTTGCATGATTTGAAGGGATGTTGACTTTGACCACTGTGACTCAAACTCCTCAGCCTACCTCAATGGCTTGGATAGTAGTCTTACATGTGATTTTAGCAAGGTGGATCTAACCCCTTCCTTCTCCAGTTTTTAGCTTGTTTTGTTTTGTTTTTGTTTGTTTGTTTGTTTTTTGCCTTTGTAAGCTACCTTAGGTCCCATGCCAGGAGAAAGGCAGCATATAAATTATAGATATAAATATGGATAATCATTTATTCGGTAACATTCATAGAGCAACATAATGGATTCACTGATGGCAGCATGCAGGGGCACACTTGTTGTATTACAGAACAGCAACTGGAATGGAAGACATCTGTCTGTAGGGAAGGAAGTGATTATTCAAGAGAGAGGATATTTTAAGTGCAAATTAAGACAGACTCATGATAGCTTGTTTGAAAATATCTCTTTCCCCACCCCACCCCACCTCACATGCTACTTACAGAAGGAGTAGCAAGCAAGAAAAGAGGAGTAGCTGCCAAGCCGAACTGTTTAATATTCACTGAAGGCTTTTGAAACAATTACTTTGGACCAGTTGAAATTTCCCTTAATATTTGATGTGACTGAGAGGGGACATGCATAAAAGGAAGTCATCGATAAGGACATTATATTGTAAAGCTATTTCAAATAGTATATGAATTATGAAAGTGTACAAGTGTATAGACTGGGCCAGCAATGGTTTTCATTTTATTTGCAAGGCTGGGTTACAGTGGTAATAATTTGTATTTGAGCTTTCAAAATTAGCTTTATATGAAAAGGCTGCCTAGCATTGTTCCTCTGCAGCTCATGAGAGGCAGTTTTGATTGAAGCTTTAATAAAATTAACACTACTTTCTTGACTTATTTTCCTCTTTTCTTCTTAATCTTCTCTTCAAGATTAAACTCATCAGCACTTGACAAAAACTGCAAATAACAGCCAGATGCAGGAGTTGGCTTTATCTTTTTATGCAAGTATGTGGTGCTAATTAGTGCAAATTGATTAAACTTTAATTGCCTGATCCATGGCTAATTAATATTTATAAGATGAATGAGTAAGAAAACCAGACATTTATTAAAACACTTTAATGATTTTTCATATGTTTTGACAAAGCAAAGCAAATAGATGTTCAGAGTCAAAGGGAGCCAGGCATGATGACTTCACTGTATCTGCTCTGCTTTTACCTCTGGAATTCACTTTGGGGAGCCTTTTTCTCTCACTCCTTTATACTCATTATTCATTTACTGCCTAGAAGTCCTACTCTGGATTCTGCTTGACACACCAGACCCATTCACACCACACAAGTATAGCATTATTATCCCACTTTAACTGCCATGGTTCCAGCCTATGAATGGATTGGCTGTTTAGGGAGGCACTAGCAGCACTCTTGCTGGGAATTCTAAACACATTTCCCTAACTTACCAATCACAGGATTCCATAGGACAGAACCACGGCAGTTAAAGTGGATTAATAGTGCTATAATTGTGTAGTATGAATGGGCCACTGTTAAATAGTTCAGTAAGGAGATTATCACACAAGCCCTATACTCACTGTGATTGTGTTAATGATTGTGTTAATGGAAGGAACCAGATACATACCAGTTTAGGAGCAGTGCTTAGTGCATGCCTTCAGTCACAGGATTAGGGCTGTTGCTGCCTGCATTTTCATTCCCAGACTGCTCCGTAACCCTGCCCTATTGCTCTACCCACCTTTCATTTCTTACATTTATTTCTCTTTTTAACACAGTTTAGCAACTATGGCAATGCGATTTAGTGGAGTGGGTGAAGAAAAGAGAAAAAAGGGGTAAAAAGGAGAAAACCAGCCTGCACAAGACTAGTGACTGAGATGGAGGAAAGGGAAAGAAGTGGACATGGAGATCACATGACTGCCCATCTCCAGAACTGCAGCTGGAAACCTATCACACAAGAGGGCTAATGCAACATCAGTGCAATTGGCAGCTATTGACAGTCTTTGCCAATCACTCAAAAGGTGTGCCACAATCATGAATGGCCTACAAACCAGTTACAGGTCAGTCAAAATATCATCTGATGAGGTTCTGCCATAGATGCTACTATTCTGCTCCTATTCTGTTTTTTTTTTCCAGCCTTATGCAATAATCTCCTGAGTCAAGCTAATTTTCCTTCAGTCCTCAAATTTCTAGCACTACAGACACTGAAAATTGTTTCACACTCTTACGTTTACTGTGTTCACTATCCCTTGATTCTTTGCCTGTTGCTTTTCTTTAAATGTCTAAACTGTGATTCTAAATGCTTGACTGAAATAAGTTACTGCAAAGCTAGAAATCTGATGAAAATTTCATTTGGGAAAGCAGAATTCCTATTTTCACACCCAAACCCATACCCAAAAGCTACATTTCTGCTCAAGTGTACAGATTTATTTTAAATCAGATATTATCATCTTCCATATACCCAGCTAGGGGTCAAAATGCTTTTTAAGATGAACTGATGCTTTCTAGCATAAGAATGCAACTATAATTCTTGTACTCAGCCTTTTCAGGGAATAGTCATCCCATGTGAAAGTAAAGGGAGATTTTCTTCTTGAGGGAGAGGACTAGGAGAAATGTCTGATGTACAAGGTGACTGAAATAGAGCTATAGAGATTATGGCGCTGATTTCAAATTAGAAACAGAATTAAGAGGACCTTGATGATTTTAATTAAGGAGAAATCCTTGTTTCTTTGTTTTTAAAGACTGGGATTGATTTATCAATTTCTTAAAACAAAAATGGAGCTACCTTTCAAAAATGGGTTTGAATAATAATTAAATCAATAAGTAGAAGAGGATTTATATTAATATTAGTAGGCAGTAAAAGTATAATTTTAAGCATAGACAAAGTCTATTGGGATGGGAAGTCATTGTTATTTCATTACTTTTTTCTTTTCTTCTTTATTTTCTCTAGACTTTTTTTATTAGTTGTTCATTTTCTTTTATGTTATTTGTATGTTTTATACATCTTATTTTTTTTTGTTCTTTTAATTAAAAAATGTTTTGAAGAATTAAGAGGATCTCTTCAGGCATCTCGTATTCAAAGGGCTAAGCCAGAAATATCATGGAAGCAATGTTTTGTGTTGTGATATAGTATCATTCCTTTTATCATTATGATGCTACATAAACACAATGCAATGAGAAGGCAGAATTATTCTAGCCTAGCAACAGCCAATCAGGAGAAAGCTAGCTACAGTCAATCAGGAGTCAGCTGGCGACAGCCAATAGAATGTTGGCCGATAAGAGGAGAATAATTCCATTGCTGACAGTTGGAGTCAGATAGGGTTTTGGTTTCAGTTAGGGTCTGGTTGTGTAACAGTCCGGAGGGTAGGGACTGTGAGAGCTAAAGTTTGGAAGGAAACAGCTCTATGACAGGGTCTGATAGGGAACAAGTTCAGAAGTGAAGGACTTGGTTCTAATAAAGCACTCCAAGTGAGAGAATTGCTGGTCTGATAACCTGAGGGACAGGGTTAGCCTGAGGGCTAGTATAGAAATACGGTCAGAAGGATAAGAGTAAATGAGGACAGTGTGAGGATCCTAAGTGAGAGTAACTGGAGTTCTCTAGAAAGAGGGAGAGGAATAACAAAGTGTAACTAAGTGCAACGAAGTGAAACAATAACAAGTGAATGTACCAACTGAACAAGTGAAACCTTGTTAAACTGTTTTTCAAATAAAAGTTTATTGTTAATTACCTACAACGTTGTCTGAGTCTGAAATAAGTAACCACGCTACTAGGTACCATCTGAAAGTGAATTCTAAAAAGGGAAAAATAAGCGGTTTGGGTGGTTCTCGTCACATAATTTGGTGGCAGTGGTGGGATAAAACCCATGGGGCTGCCACAATAGGAAAATTGTTGGGTGGGTGGGACTCATTGTGACAGATAGCTGCAGATATCCTCAGACTACTGGGAGCCACTGTGGCAAATTTTTCAAAGGAGGTGGAAGAGAGGGAGGAGTAGAGTGGGTGGGCTTGAGTGGATGAGTTAGGTTTTCCTTAATGGGACAAAAAGGTCAAACTGATGTTGTTGGCTGTTGTCATTGTAACCCATCTGACCATTTCATCTCATAAAGGAGAAACCAAGGCATCACCTCTAATCATCCCTCCCCCAAATTCCCAATTTCAACAAACTGACAAAGAACTCTAGTTCAAAAGTATTAGCCTTTCTCTAATCTAGAAATAACAATTACATACTTGCAGAGCTTGAATACTCAGGCACAGCATGGTATACAGATATACACCCTGAGAAGTCAGCCCTCCATCAAAAAAGAAAGAAAGAGAGAGAGAGAGAGAGAGAAAGACTGAATAATCAACTGGCATTTCTGAGTGGAAATAGGAAAAAGATTTTACCCAAATCCCTTGATTGAAATTTGGGAATTGCTTCAGGGGCCACCCATCACCCATCTGTGTTTTGAGTCATTAACTAAAACATGACAACTCATGAGGCTTTTTCACACATTAATCAGCAACAAATCCAGATTTGCCACTGATTGTACATTTGACAGGGAACTGCAGCTGATCCTAGCTCTCTAATTAATGTATATTATACAGGTACATTATGCAGACACCAATTTGTTGTATTCACATTTTTATGTGTACATTTTTAAAGTGTTAGGCATACAGTTAAATATGTGTAATATGATTCATATGAACAAGATGATCCAGTTTGACAAGGTGGACCCCTGCCACATAGACACATACACAGAAACACACACGGAAGATGGAATACCCGAGCTGTTCATTTTTCATCTCTCTTTTCTTTACTGGATATACAGTTTTGATGCATCTGGCCCTTATCACAGTGATAAGATGCAAATGTTGATATAATGAAGATATGACATAAGAGGGAATTACAATAGATCTGCCCTTCTACAAATCTGTGCTACAACATTTGGGGTACTGTGGATAGTTCTGATCCTTACTCATGAGATAGGTCTCCCAGTGAGTTTCACAACCAACCAGGGATTTCAACCCAGTTCCCCCAGTCCTAGGGCTCAAGCAGATGGGGCTAAAGGAGCAGCCAGAGGCCGCTCCTGCTATGATTGCCCTGGGACCACCCCAGGACCACACCAACCAGATACTTCAGTCTCAAGAGTGGCCACTGCTGTGACAAGGAGCGGTAATAAACCACTCCTTTCACAGCCAGTTTCGGGCTGTGTTTGACCACTCTGGTGTGGCCCTGGCACAGCCTCCAAGTGATCCAGGGGTGTGTGTCAAGTGCATGCCACACCCCTGGATCAGCCCAACAGTGATTCTTTCGAGGTGTCTGGTTGAGGTCCAGTCTAAGATTTTAGCCACTGGTGAATAAACTAGGGCACGTTACAGACTGCCCAAAAGTGGGCAGTCTGCCGCCGCCATCATTAGCTGCACCGAGAAGCCCCAGCGGCCAGACCACCAGGCTTCCCGGCGCAGCTAAAAAGAAGCGCTGAAATGATGCTTCTTTTTGGCACCCGGAAGTGGCGCCGTGAGGTGCATGATGTCCGGATGCTGTGCGTCCGAGACGTAAAGATGGCGGTGCCCGTGTAGACGGGCGCTGCCATTTACTATGCGGTCCGTGCATACTAGAGACGGGGCCGATTAGGAAGGTAAGACCCTTCCTAACCCTAGCACACCCTTTCCTAACCCTAGTACACGCGGAGAGCGTACTAAATGGTGGTCTGTAACGCGCCTAAGTAACATATTTCTGTACAGATTGGTAACCCTTAAGATTACCTCTGAATAAAACAACCAGTTAATTGGTACAACAAGATGTAGTGGAGAGGTCTGGTAACATTTGCACCATGTGACACAGTGTGCAGTGTCATGGCGGCCTGGGGATGGAGTCAGGGCATGTGTCATGTGGATGTCATGCCCCCATTCTGCCCCAGGCCAGCCTTAATTGCTGGACAGCCCCTTAATTCCCACAGAACCTTTATCTAACCTCTGTATCTCTTATCCCAAACTGCAAAGAAACACCACAGACTTTATATGAGCAAGGCCAGAGTATACATTTTATCTGATGTGCTTGTATTAATGGAAAGTATAATGCAGCCCTTACCTGCACTAAATGCAACATAACTGTGTTGTGCAAGAAAATCATTTACAATGCTAAATAACCATGTCAATATAACAATAAAAACATTTACTAACATATTTAGATGGATGGGGGAAGATACGTTCTCTAAAGAAAGCAAGAAGTATATCTCCCCACCCTGTATTTAAAGGAATAGAATATTAAATTATACAATGTAGTTTCCTTCTCTGAAAACTAGCTATCACATTGTATCTGCTGGATCTATTCATTTTATTTCTCCTTGTTGTAACAATTAAATAGATCTATGGAGAACAGGAGATGGGACCCTTGAGGCCACTGTGGATGTGTTTTTTCCCCATTTGCCATGCTATGCTTTAAAAAAAAAAACCTGTTCTCAAAAGTAGCAGGAGAAAAAAGAAAATGCATTAAAGTAGGGGGAGGGGGGAGCAAGATTTGAGCACTTGTGAATTTATGAGAAGTGCATCACAAAGACAAATATTTCAGCCCTGCAATTCCATTCGGCCTTTTCAGCTGTGTGTCCATAGCAAGTCAACGGCTAAATTGAAAAATCAATTCCAATTTAAATTATTGGAATAAAGAACACCAAGAGTCAGAGATAAAATGGCTTTGTTCTCTGAGATCCTTTTTAATTGGAAAGTTATTTCTTCAGGGTATTCTAATGGTTCTGAGGGAAAGCTGCAAAATAAAGTTGAGCGGCTGGGGGAAGGTTAATAGCTAATGTGCATTTCTAGCTACTCAGTGGGCTCCGGTCTTTATGACAGCCCCTATCACAAGGTGTAAAAATCCACAATACTAAATCATCTTGATACATGCAACCTACACTGTATTTCCTTCTGTCTTCCAAGAAATCATTTAAGGACATAATCTTGGCATATTCATAGTACCTTGGCAGGCACTACAGAAAGCTACATTGTCGAGCCTAAGATATTATAGAGGTCATCTGCTTAAAATCCTGAAGGCTTTGAACTAAAAGGAACATTTGGAGCCAACATGACAGTTCTGCACAGGTTATTTGTTTTTAACCTGTTTGAGGAAGGAAATCTTCCTTTCTGTGTAAAATGAAAACCCTAGAACTTCCCTTTTCTTTTTTTGTTACTTCTCTGTTGCCAATGGAGTTAAAAGGTTATTAGCTTACTTTTATTGACCTTTATGTCTGATGCCCATATGGCCAAGAAGTAGAGTGGCCTGAGATCCCACCAGAACAACAGAACCACAACAGGGGGAAAAATCCAATACAAAATGTAGGCCTAAGACTCTACCATCATCATCTTTCTTCTCGTGTATGATTTTTAAACACCTGTTGTCTGATGAAGAAGCCAGTGTAGATTCAAAAGCTCACATGATGTATTTTGTGCATTTTGGTAGGCAATTGAAAATATTACTATTTTGTGGATTTTGGAATTTGCTAAATGGCCAACATAGCCTACATTTTGTATTAGATGTTGTTTCTTTTGTAGTTCAGTTGTTCTGGAGGGATCTCAATGGAGAGATTCTCTTCTTGACCACGTGGGAATTGACAAAGGACAGTAAACTCCATTAGCAGCAGTAAAGTAACTTCTCATGGGATCCAGTTTGTCTCTGTCCTTTGGGAAGCTACAAGCCCCATTCCCAGGCAGAGAATACTGGATTTTTCTACAAGCCTGTGTACTGCCACATCTGGAAATAAAAACTTTTAGGTGCTCTATAGATAATACTGGCCAATTAAAGTCCAAATGATAGTTCACTGTTATACAGTGGTTTAACAGTGCTCCAAGGAGAACTGCAAATTTTCTTCAGATCACTTTCCTTCATGTCTTTCATTGTGTGTGCAGGTGAAATGTCATGTTTGTTCATAAATCACAACCATAAGTCCCAAGGAGTCTGGCCAACATTTTTTGAACTACATAATGGAGTAACAACTAGATTATTTATCCCCAGAATCTTCTGCAGTGTGGAAGCAGGATTGTGTATCTGATGTGCAAGAGGGAGGCAGGTCAACTAAGTGTAAGAGGGGAAATATACTTCATAACTCAATACATTTGGGACAGAATGGAGATACCAGAGGTAATTCTTATTAAAATGTCTTTACATCCCACCAACAAAATCGGAAATTATGGAAGAGCAATGAAAGCAATAAAAATAATAAGGACAATAAAAGAGATCTGTGTATGGACTAGGAAGGAAATTCACCTGCATTTAATAATACACGGGGTGGGAAGAAGAGTCCATTATTTTCAGTAGAATGTATAGCCTGATCCTAAACAGGATTACTTAAAAGGACCTTCTACTATTTTCAGTATCACTTGCTCTCAAGTAAAAGAGGATAGCATTAGCACCATAGTGCTAAATTCTCATTCCATAACACATTAGATGAGGCCTATCTGTTGTCCTTAATGTTTGCGGCAATGTGTCCAACAAAAGGATATGTAAATACCTTTTTAAAAGTCTGTAAACCCTATGCATTATGCTTAATATCTCAAATGTACAAAAATATGATCATTCAGTAGTCTTAAGATCATGATAACCTTTGCCCTGCTGGGGGAGAAAATCCCTTTAAAATCTATTTGCTGCAGCTGTAGATTAGAAGATTTAAATGGGCATTTAATTTGAAATTAATAAAACAGTTATGGTATGTGTTAAGAAAAGTTACCGAGGTTTGCTTAGTATATTTAATTAGTGTAAAAGAGATAAATCTCGTTGCCATGTAATGAACTCAGAAGTGCAGATACAGTAAGTGTGTACTTACGTTCCTATTATTAATGCATTAAACTTGTAAGAATGTTTAGGAATTTAATTAGCATTTAATAAGATAGCTATAGCAAATTACAGTAGTTAGATGTTAAATGTAAATTAATATTTTTAGTATTTAATTGATATTAACTAATTAATTACTGTTTATTACACGGCAACTAGATTTATCTTTTTATAGAGTTATTAAATCTAAATTAAAAAGTGCTATTTTAAGTGGGCTCCACTCAATTAAAATAAATATATTCTAAGTTTGGGACACCCATCAGTTTTGTCCATGGTACAGTTGGGGATAATTTGACATAACTGGGTAATGTTCCTATTATACCTTTAGTAACGAATTCAGCAAACAAGAATGGCTTTATTGGAGACATAGATATGTTTTATTTGGATCAGGACCTAATCCACAAACAGCAACAGTGAGAAGCTCTTTGCAGAGATCTTTAACTATAGTATTTTGTTGTGGTTCTATCTTGCTGCATGCAAAGTTCTTTGCCAAAATATTGATATTTTATTGCTTAGTTGAACAATGGGATACTCAGAGTAAGGCTAAAGGAATGCCGAGGAAATAATCTGGGGTAGCTGTGTTGGCCACACAAGTAAGTGATGTGTGAATGCTTGTACAGGCTAAAAATGGAAAGCAATTTTTATTGGACTCAGCAGTCTCAACAAATGAATTTTTGCACCTTCCAAGACTTGTTGAAAATGTGCACCTCATCTTAACGTTTCACGTATTTATGGAGCTTTACAGGACATTTCCCATAAACTACACACACAACTGTGCACATATTGTAAAATCTCAATATTGGCTCCAGAAAGAAAAGGTTTCTTACCTGCACAGAAAATACACTGCCAAATATGTGAATTTTGCACGGAAGTTGCCAGCTAGAGGAAACACTATTTTCTGTGCACAAAGACCATATATTAAGTTTGTACAGCATAAAGCCCAAGCTTTTAATAGTCCTCAAAATTTCACAGTTTATAAAATTTTACAGCTTTTTTCACAGTGAGAAGAAAATTGATAAAATTACCCATTGATTTCTTCAAGAATGAAGTGAGCAAAGAATCATATCTCTGATGTACTTAAATGTGAGAAGAAAGGCTATGTATGAGAAAGAGAAAAGCCATCCTTTTCTCCATCCAGGATCCACTACCTTTGCTTTTGGGCATAATCACAACCAATATTCAGTCCCCAAGCTATTGCTCTGAAAGTACAGGGGTTTGTTCATCCCTGCTCTACATAGTAAACTAGGAGAGATAGGCTTTGAGCAAAATAACTGCCTAACTATTTTGGTGCACAGAAGGTTCTATAGGATAATTTTATCTTATGTGGAAAATTTCTTATTGTATTTAAGCATAATTACATCATTGGGGGAGTAGGGCCAGAATGTAAAAAGATATAAAACAGCGCAAATTGTGATTCTGGCCATAATTGATTGAGTCTATCCATCTGGCATATGGGCTTCCTCTCTTTCTGCTGCCCTCTACCTTTCCTAGCATTATTGTCTTTTGTAATGATTCATGCCTTCTCATGATGTGGCCAAAGTCCAACAGCCTCAATTTAGTCATCTTGGCTTCCAGAGACAGTTCAGGCTTGATCTGTTTGAACCCATTTGTTTATCTTCTTGGACATCCACAGTATCCTCAGCAACCTCCCCCAGAACCTCAAATGAGTTCATTTCTTTCTCTCTGCTTTCTTCACTGTTTAGCTCTCACACCCATACATGGTGATGGGAATACACTAGCTTGGACTAGCCTCACTTTAATGTTCAGAGGTATGACTTTGCACTTTAGGATCTTAACCGCTTCTTTCATAACTGCCCTTCCCAATCCTAGTCTTCTTCTGATTTCTTGACTGTAGTCTCCATTCTGATCAATGTTTGATCCAAGGTATGGGAATCCGGTGATTGTTTCAATTTTCTCATTGTTTAGGATGAATTCTTGTACATAGGAGTCAAGAAAGCTGGATAAAAGACCTAGTGGTGTTGACCAAATTAAAAATACCTTAGCAAGCATTGTAATTAACATGTTCCTAGAACCTGGCATGCTCTCTGAGTGTCATTCGGTGGGTTATTACAGATGGAATCAGAGTGTCCTTGCACTGTCTGACTGATATGTACTGTTAGGAGTAGTGCTGAAGTAAAAGTACAGATGGTATAGCCAACCAATAAACCAATGTTCAGATGGTATAGCCAACCAATAAACATTGTGTCTGTCTTTAGGTATAAGATATGTTCTCATGCATTTATAGGATATGCTTGAGTATAATGTTTATATGATATGCTGGAATATAAATGTTTCTAACTGGATGTAAGGTAATATGCTGGTCTTTGACCGTAATAAAGAATGTAGATGTAAGGTAATTTTTCTAAACATTTTATTATTTTATGATGGCTGTATGCCATAATAATAAATTCAATTTCTCCTAGTTATATGATAGAATAGACATTAGAAATCCTCAGAGTTTCATTCTTCTTTCCAACATTGCCCCATCCAGAGTTCTTGTCACTCCCCCCGCATTTCACTTGTTGCGTCATGTTGCCATTGTAAGAGAAAGGAAGTGTAATCAGAGCAGGATGGATGTAGCCAGAACAGTTTAGCATTATTATTATTATTATTATTATTATTATTATTATTATTTTAGTCTGAATTCCACTGCTGCTGCTGCTGCTGCTTTGGATCAAATGGACCTTAAAGTAACTGATAATAAAATCTGTAAAACATAATTCAAGACAGCAACAAAAATATAATTGCATGTGGCAAGTCCCAAAATCTGAATAGTATAAAAACAGAAACAACCCACAGCATTTGTGTAAAAGGAGCACATTGGCCAAGCTGCACCTGCAAAAACTTTGATGGAAGTTGTGTCAGAGTTTGGCAAGAAAATAACAAGTCTGCCCTTAGCCCTTTAGCTGGTAACTAACAAGCCCGACATCTTCAAAACATCTGATGACCAAGAAGATGAAGCAGCCTCTGATTTTTGTTCCCCAAGTCCTTTCTGTACTCTCTTCTGCCAGCTGCTCTATCAACAGGGATACATATTTTTGCTTCACTACATGAAGAAAGAAGAAGAGAATAAGAGGCTTTGGCCATCTTACTTTTCTTTTCACCTGCAAGTTTATGAATAGAACATGAATTTCTGGTCTTCCAGTTCGAGAAGTCTGGCAATTCTAACACAGAAAACTGATCCAATTTTTTCTATTTTTCATTAGTGGGCAGTAGTGGTTAGCATGCTCATCCTGCAATTATGAAAATTATATTGTCTAAAAAAATTAAATGATAATTTTAGATCTTCTGATAAGTCCAAAAAACCCATAAAAAGAAAGCCACTGGAAGTAGACAAGGGCAGGCTGCTGTAGGTAAACCAAAGGGGCAAGCTGTAAGGGAGTATGCAGGAGATGTTTTCATGTTGTTTAATGCAATTTACTTAATGCATGGCATTCTAGCTATTGATTAAATGTATTTCCTGCTTTTGGAAAATTATTAAGATAATGGAGATAGGCAGTCATGTGATCTCAGCAGAAGAGGCAGGTGCTTTATTGGAAACTATATTAATACATTTACCTCAGTGTTTTGTGAAATTCCTATCCATCCTCTCTTAAGCTTGTTTTTGCAATCAGATTAAAGGCCTGAAGTAACATGCTGTTCAACAGCCAAATTAGGGCATATCTGTAACCGTAAAAGCTAAATTTGATTTTAAAACCCTCTCACTTAAATATACAGTTTAGATACAAAGTTATGGCAATGTTTAAACTCAAGGAAAGCAGAGATTATGCAAAATGTAGTCTTTTATGCCTAAGTAGCTGGCACACTGGCCTTCTGTTTTTGCAGTGTGAAATAACAAGTGAAAACAAGCCCTTAAAACTAAAAGCATACTTGATTCCTGATGGGTTTGGTCTTTTAAAAATCTGGTATTTGTTCAATATTTTTCACTCACCTGAGAAAATTTTAAGAACTATATCTCAAACATGTATTTTTTAAAAATCTCCCTTTAAAACACACTTGTTAACATTTGGGTGACAATATGCTTGTTCAGACTGAAGAGATAATATATATTGCAGAGTGCTCCTGTTTGATTTTCTGGAAAAACTGATTGGTAAAGTTAAAACCCAAGAATGCTGCCACAGTTCCTCTTTAGTGCAAAACAGATTTGCCATGGAGATTACTTCATGTGGCTTTCTGATAGCCTTTAGGGCTGGAGGGGTATAAATACCATAAATAATAATAAGAAGAAGAAGAAGAAGAAGGCATGATTACAGTTGGGAAAAGTGCCTTTGGCAATACTTACTGCATGATGACCCATAGCTGCTGTGTCCCCAAAGCATGCTTAGGGAATTCCTTTTCATTGCTGGGGGAAACCCATCAATGAGTTCACAACTGCACTAGTCCTCAGGTGCAAAACATCGATCCCAGAGCACTTTGATAGTGGCATCCATTTGCTTTCAGTATCTCCTCTTCTTATCCCATCCCCCTTCCCCTCATTATTCCCAAGCAGGCTGATTCCCTTTATCTTTTTTTCTATTGCTTTTCTTTCTTTCTTTTCAAAATTTAAATTGCATTACTGGAATTTCAGAATTGTTTGAAAAAGTGAAAATTTTAAAAAAGAAGAAAGGCAGGCTGGATAGGGCTAGGGCAAGCAGGTGGGGTTAAGGGGGAGTGTGATGGCAGAAGCAGCCCCAGTCACATGTGATAATGGCTGTTCTATAACCATGGCTGCTCCATTTTTATTAACTGATACTACTGCAGTGAGAACAGGACTCGTGCTGTAACTCCCCATGAGTCTTTCCCAAATAGAATTTGAAGATTATCATAAAAGCCCAGAAATGAAGTGGTCTTTTTTGTACAAAGAAAACTTTGGCATCTTTATAAAAAATATGCCTTCCATATACCAAATGACCACCAGACCCTAGAAATGAAGCAACAAATCTTTCAGAAGCAACTAAACTTCAAATCATACATCTCTCCCCTCCGACACACATTTTATTCAGTAGGTACATCTTATTCAGTAGGCAGATAATGATGCATAAGATTGAACTCTTAATCAGATATGTAACTGAACTAAATATTTTCATGTTATTAATCATTTCAGGATGTTCTTTAAAAAAAATCACCAGGCACAAATATTCCTTCGTTAAACTGTGATAAGCATATATAAGGTGTTAATGTTGACAGGCTCTGGCTCTGTGTATCAAATCATTTTTGTTCTCTTCGTATTCTTGAAGGGAACAGATATTTTTAACAACACAAAAATTAAGGATCTATGACAGCTTGGTGACATATTGAAACTAGCGCTGAGATGAATTGGACATTTTGAATTCACACACTGAATTTGGCTACCTGTGAGCAAAGATCTATCACAATCCATGTGAAGTCACTAGTCACATGATCTCTCTAGCTGCATCAACAAGAGTACATGAATCTGAGATATAGGCCTCCATCAAAATCTCTATTGAACATCACCAAGAAACCAGACCTCAGAGACCCTGGTATTAGGGTTGTTTGTGTCTGAGTGAGATTCAAACATAGCTGAAGTCATCTGTACTAACCATAATTATCTCAGAATTCTGAGAACATTTCTGTTCAGGATCTATAAAATTCCACTTCTTTAATGAATACTGGATCATGGATCGGTGGGAGAGCCAAGCTCTCCTAACTGTAGATGAGTAAAATATGATAACCAAGGTTTGGCACCTGCATCTGGTATATTAAAGTTGTTGTTGGGGATGGTGTGCTCCAACAGGACCCTCTAAGGCTGAAACCTGCCCTGCCTGGGGCTGACTGGACATCTTTAATTGTTAGAGGACCCTACAACCATACAAAATTCCCAAGCGGAGACCACTTCTTGGCATGCTCCCCACCAGGCTCAGTGAGAGTGAAGTTGGGAGGTACAGACCTTAGAAAGTTACTTTCTCGATTACAACTCCCAGAATCACCAGTGGCTGTGCTGATTTTGGATTCTGGGCATTGTAATCCAAAGTATACCTTCCCCAAGGTGTTGGGATTCACTAGATACAATGCAGAAGCTACCTATTGAGCCCTAAAGGCTCTCAGAGCAGCTTACAATTACCATTAGTTTGCAAGACCTGAGCAGGACAGTTGATGACTGGGGCACATGGACATCTCTCACTCATAGGGTTATGAAAAGTCTATGTTGGCTTGGCTACAAATAACAATAACAATAACAACAACAACCACAAATGCCAACAAACATAAGGGTAAATATTGTAAATGAATCTTTTCTATATAAAGTACAGCACAGTCTATCAACATGTAACATTCTGATGTTTGTTTAAAAAGTAATTATTCTTTTACTTTTGAATAATGAGAAAGTAAAGAGTTTATATTAAAACTGTAACTATAAAAGCAACACCAAACTTTGGAAATGTAACTTTGCAAAATCAGATTTTGGTACATAAATAGGCCAATCACATACAGAAAAAGCTGTCCATATCTTAATGTGTCCCCTTGCTTTATTATGTGTTGTCATTTTGATTTTTAATTTGCCATTTGTAATTTTAATTTGTTTTTATATAGCCCCTGAAGAAGGCCATTGAAATACTTACATGGGCCTAAATGTATTGGTTTTGTTTCAAAATAAAAAATAAAGACGATCTGCAAAGCACTTGGAGATGTATCTCCTCAATTCGTTTATTTATTTTGGTGCATTCTATTGCATGCTATTCAGCATTTGTCTCTTTGGTTACTTAGAATGCTCTTCTAGAGAGGTCTGATGTAAAAGTTCAGAGGAGAGCAATAACAATGTTTAAGGACTTAAGCAAACCACAAATCCCAGAATTCTGTAGGACAGAGCCATGTCAGACAAAATGGTATCAAACATGTATAACTATGGGGTATGATGACCCTCAGAACTATAGTGTTTGCTTGTTTGACAGTATTGTTATCTTCCAAATAGTTTGAAACTATTGTTTTATGTAAGTCTGAATGTCATCCATTTGAAAGTGGTAGCCTTCTCCCTCCCCAAGAATCTACTGCTATATATTTCTCCCCATTGCTCATTCATACAGCTCTTCCATTCATATAACTCTTACGGTCTCATACTGCAATAATATTTTCTGTGTTCCTCATATTTATCCACAAGACCACTGACTGTAACGCAAAGGCCTCTAATTCAGATTTTAAAAAATAACAACAAAAACCCTCATAATTTTAAAGAGTAGTTTAAATATATCATCAGTGCAGGTCAGAATTAGTTGCTGGCTATGTTTCTATATATTTTTGCTGTGTATAACATTAAAAGACTTGCCCTTTCAAAGCTTTTTAAGCTTGGGAGAAGTAAAGGACAGCAGCCACAGGATGCTATATTTGCAAATGGGAGAGCACAGTTGGATGCAATTAAGACACCGTAAATTCAGAAAAATAAAACCAATCTGCAAATAGCCTATGAATGTCTATAGGGCTGATGTGGGATTTAAATTATGTCATGCATAAATAAATAATGTCTCTTTGTGTGTGTGTACACCCTGGTTTAATAGGATAAGAGATGAGAACCTAAACATTGTGTTGGATGAGGATCTCATGTGGCATATCACAGTTTCTGTGGAGATTAAATTGTTACGTTACAAGAGACAAAAATGTCACTCCACTTTCCCTGTCATCTGTTAAGGAAACAGGGCCTCCCCTATTGCTTCTTGCATCTTACAGCAACAGAGGACTGGCATGAGGAATGCAGTGTCATCAAAGGTCTATAAAAGCGCGACCTTCAGGCTGATAGATTTGGAGCAATAAAAGGCTTCCAGAGCGCCTGATGTATATATAAGCATACCGGGAAGTTATAAGGACAACCCCCTTTAGTTTACAGTGTGCAATTGGGGTGAGATTAAGTTTCAAACCAGTCTCTGGACTTGAACCTCTTGCAAAACAGGAGTCCAAATTATATTAGGAAATCTAGGCAGGAGGAGTGATGGACCTTGAAACAGACAGATATAAAAGCAAGAAGTTATAAGGAAAGAAGATGAATAGAGCTTAAATAAAATGAATGGTGATAGGTACTACCAAATTTTCATCTTATGTGGACAAAAAGTTATACACAGAAATCAATTCCTTCCTCCCCCTCCTCTTCTTTTTTCACCTCCTCCTCCTCCCCCCTCAGCACCACCACCAAATGATCTTACAACCTCTGCTGATTCAAAATATAAGGCTAGACTTTTACTAATGTTGGTTATAATGAATGAAATCAGAATGATCAGAATAATATGAATTGTGGCCACAAATGGAAGCATTGCTATGATGTCCTGTAACATCCCAGCTTAGTTATGTACTGCCATTGTTGAACTGCAGTGTAACAAATGCTATAGCTGGAATCCTGTTGGCATTCAACATGTGTATAAGCTCTCCTTTTGAAATGCTTGGACATTATTTGTCCAATATGGGATGGCCATATTCAGCATGGAGTTTCATTGTCCATGGATTCCCATTTCACACTGAGGTGCATTATACCTTGCATATACATGTGAATTTGCATTTGATTGTGAGTTCAGTTGCACATTTAGTGTCTTTATTCAGTTCAGTGTTGTCATTTAACACAAATGTGGAATGGAGAGATTTAAGCTGCAAACCCTGGTGCAGTGTCTTAGTCTGAGACCAGTTCTGCTCAGCCACAAGATTCCCAGGTGACTCCAAGCTACTTGATGTCAGTCTAGCCCACCTCCTGTTTGTGTTAGGAGATGATAAATAATCCCTCCTGGATTGTACTGAGCTCTTTGGAAGAAAGGAAATATGCATATGACAATCACAACTATTTCACAGAGGAGTCTGATAATAGTTCTTGAAACAATGAACCTAATTAATTTTGTTGCATCCAACACAAGTAGATAGAACCTTTACTTTTATCTCTAAAATGCAATGAATTAAATCATACCTGATCTAACATTATGCAGGTAATTTTTATTTTGCAACTGAATACAACTTTCCAAAAGACTTCTAAACCATTAGTTTGTATATGATTATGGTTATAGTTATGGTTACGGTTACGGTTACGGTTATGATTATGGTTATTATACTTCTTTCTCCCAAAATTAGGACTCAAGGTGGCTTACAGTTTTAAAAAGAACAATTCTGCTAAAAGCATACATAAAGTTAACATTAAAATGGAATTAAACTATTCACAATATAAAAATGAACTATATTTAAAACTAGTTAAAATGCAAATAAAAGATTTTAAAAGCACTTCAAACAATTCAGTTTAAAACAGTAAAGAACCCTCAGCCCATTCTTTAAAAATGCTTCCTTTTAAATACCTGTCAGAATAAAAATATATTTTCCCGGTAACAGAAGAACAGCAGGGAGGGGGCCATTCTGGCCTGCCTTGGAAGGGATCTGCAGCATCTAGTGGCAGTTACCAAGAATACTGACTGTCACATCTCCACCAGCCATACTTGCGTGATGATCTCTGGGCCCTGGCAGACTCATACAGGGAGATAAAATCTGACAGCCTGGATTTGAACTGTTTACAGCATTATAGGTCATTACCAACACTTCGCATTGTGCCCATAAAGAAACTGGCAGCTAGTGGAGTTGCTGTAGCAGCATACTTGCCATGAATTGTTTAAATAGCCTAGTTCTCACTGATGGACAGGAATTCACTAATTTATTTGTATTATTACATTCATGATATCCCATCTTTCCTCCTTCCCAGAACTCTAAGAAGCAGACAGGAAACAACTCTACACAGGTAACCAATTTTGTTGCTGTTGTTAATTGCTGTCAAGTCAATCCTGACCCTGTGGATGAAAGAGAAAAAAAAAGACTAACCAGGAAAGGCAGGTATTTAACAATACTACAAAAACTTCTTTAAACCATAAATTGCATGTGTTTGCTACAATAATACAATTTTAAGCATCCAGTAGAATAATGAAACCATATAAACTATATATATTATGGGAGCCCTGGCAGCAAAGTGGTTAAATCCAGTATTGTAGCCCTACAAGTTGTGACTTCAGTCCTGGGGCTCCAAGGTTGACTCAGTCTTCCATCCTTTGGTAGGTTGGTAAAATGAGTACCCAGCTTCTTGGGGGTAACTGGCTGACATATTGTAAACTGCCTAGAGAGTTTTGAGTTCACTGAAAAAAGGTATAGAAATGTGCATGCTATTGCTATTGCTATAAACCATCTAGAAAATGATCATACAAGAAAAATATTGTAAAATAATCCTAATGTGAGGGATCTCATCTCTAAAGTTTAACAACATACCAATCAGAAATAAGCAAGGTCATGTCCACAAGACAAATGCAAATCCATTTAAAGATGATATAAAGTTCAAGTACTGTATATACTCGACTGTAAGTCAACCTCATGTATAAGTCGAGGGCAGCTTTTTGGGCCAAAATTAGGAATTTTGATGTAAACCTTAGATAAGTCAAGTGTAAAACTCTCAGTATCTTTCCTCTCCCTCCTTTGCAGCCCAGCTATCCCCTTGGTCCAGAATTTCACTACCAACCACTACCCTGTCAGCATGCATAGGGAAGCCATTGAAATCCACAAACATCTGGATAATTTCAACCAGAAAGAAGAAACACTTAAAGTAAATAAAAATTGGCTACCAGTCCTGAAGAACAGCAAAATGAAGACTCAGCAAATGCAAATGGGAAACCACTCAGAGTCAGGGGCTTTCCCAGCAGATAATGATCACCAATTAGCAGACACTAATCCTTTTTTTGCATTAGCCTCCCAGCCTGAGGCCTGCCATTAGCAACAGAACAACACACATGCAAATCACTCCTGCATTCCCAGACTCACACAGTATGTATGTATGTGTATATATATATATACCCACTTTTTCCAGGCAAGCATTCTCTGAAGATGCCAGCCACAGATGCTGGTGAAACATCAGCAAGAAAATCCTCTAGAACATGGCCACATAGCCTGAAAAACCCACAAAAAGCTATGGATGCCAGCCATGAAAGCCTTCGACTTCACATAAGGCTTAGACTCTCACAACCATACATGGTAATAGGGAAATGAATGGCTTGTATGATCTGCTTCAGTATTATGGCAGCAATAGGGCATGAACAATGGTCAGATATCAGGGGCCATATTTCAGATTGGTCAGTGGTGCAAAGGCAGCACTTGTTTTGTTTTTATGGCTCTGTAAGTTTTTCTAAAATGTTTAAAATACATAAAAGTAGTCATATACTGTATATTGAAAACAGGTCATAAATGAGATGAAAATAATTAAAAATTATTTTTTTTCATTAAAGGTTAACAAGTTCATTACAATCACCACACTGATATTTTTATTGTTATTAAATTTTCATGGATAGATAAGTGAACCTTAAATATGCTTACAATGTCTTTAATTCACATGGTACTGAAGCTTCTTTTTTTTTAAATAAAAAAAGCCCTAAAATTGATTATGATATTAACTATAATGCACTTAATTCCTTTTCTAGTTAATTATAGTGCTTGTAGTGGTTTACTGCAATAAAAAACCCCTTTCAGTAACCACAGTGGGTTTTTTTCTTTTAATGTCTCCTACACATTGTTCTCAATAGGAAAACAATGAACTACCTCACTTCCAAAACTGTTGTAGTTTTCTCACCATATCATTGGTATGGGTGAGGAGTAGCAGCACTTTATACTCTGAGGCTCCAAAGTCTCCCACAATTCATTCCAGGAACACATATTTTCCCTCCTGCCTGCCATAGTTGAGAAGCAACAGCAGAATGCCTTCCTACATTTCATGGATGAAATCTGGGACTCCTGTGGCCAAATAGCATTAGACTGAGGTCAAGATGGCAAGGGTTATTAATATGGAACACACCATAGGCAAAGGTACAGCCATTTGTTTTTGCCTGTACCTACTGGGAAGGACAACATTCCACCTGGGGTCACAATATTGCAGCTTAATATAAACAGCAAAACTAGAAATAAAACTTCCAAGTATGAACTAGATTAGATGCTACAGTGTGGAAGGGGTGGGGGTGGAATCCTTCTTCTTTTCTCTCCTAGTCATTTAATGGAATGGAACTGGATGACATCTGAGGGCTCTAATGTTTTCCCTCTGTGTGTGTATTGCCAACAGAGTAGACTCAGCTGTCTCTTGGAGGAAATTGCAATAGAAATAAAAATTACAATAGAAATGAATAATTTAAAAAATCATAAATGTAGCAAAGAAAACTGTATTGTATATTTCCAGGCCTTTACAGAAAGCTAACCCCCAAATACACTTGATGAATAGATGGACAGAAGAAAGAAAAAAAGAAAGAAAGAAAGAAAGAAAGAAAGAAAGAAAGAAAGAACAGTTTTATCAAATCATGGGGAAAGTTCCTGTGTTTACCTCTGCCCCCCTCTTCTCCTCAAATTGAAACTATCTATCAGGAACTGGAAAGCCGCACAGAAACATATACATAGAGAAAGACACTTGGTTATATTTCCTGTTATATAAAAATAAAAGGGCAATACATTTGCAATACACACTGTTATCAATGTTGTTAGGCAATGGTGGACCAATATATAATGGACTTATGAATAGTAACCCATTTCAAACGGATATTTCACAATAGTTATCATCTGTCTGGGGAAATGGTGAAGCTCGATTGAACAAAAGATAAAGTTAATACTACCTAATAAGAACAGACCATTATAGATCAGTGAAACTGCAAAGCAGAATTATATGACAAGGGCCAAGCCACATTATCTAAATTAACATTTTTCCAGCATGAACAAGAAGGGCTAGTGTAGGAAAACGGAGAGCTGTACTGTGGCCTGCATTTAGTCAACCTGAAGTAATTATTAATTTATGGTTGTCTGTGATTTTAATGAAAATGAAAACTGAGAGGAAAAGAATTGAGAGAGATAATGTGCCGTGAAATTGAGTTTCATTTGTTTTGGGGGCCACCTTCTTTGTTCTTCTTCCCCTTCCCTCTTTCTGTATATCTTTCATTCAGTTTTCTTTTCCTTTCTGTGCTCAAAGACCAAGATGTTAGTTAGTAAGACATAGATGTTGCCAGTTCACCAAACTTTTGCAACTTTCTTTTTAAATACATTTAGATACCTGGTCATAAATAAATTGATCTATTCTATCACTCTGTCTGCCACAAAGTTCTGTTTTGTCTTTGATAAACCCTTGTAAATATATTGCATGATATTAGCTCTTTGGCCCATACAAACTACAGGACAGACAATTTCCCCATCTTGTGGGAATTCAGTGGTGGAGGGGAACTGCAGATGTTACACCTTAAAACAAAATAAGTGCAGAAAGTGCTATGCTGTGTATGGAAAGAGAATATATACTCCTGATCCTCAAAGTAGTGATGGGTGACTTCAACTATCCTGATATTTGCTGGAAGTCAAATTCAGCCAAAACCTTAAGGTCTAGCAAATTCCTCACTTGCCTAGAAGATAATTTCATTGTCCAAAAGGTGGAAGAGGCAACAAGGGGTCAGCCATTTTAGATCTGATTCCAAACAACAGGGACGACCTTGTTAATGGAGTGCAAGATCCTCAGGTGGGAATGATCAAGTTCTCCTAGAGTATCTTAAATAGTGGAAAGGAGAAGCCAAGCATAGCCAGACACCATTCTAGACTTTAGTAAACATAGGGAAATACTGGGGATGATCCCATGGTTTGAAACACTAAAAGAGAAGGGAGTTCAGGATGGATGGGAGTTTCTCAAAAGGAAGATACTAAAAGCACAATTTCAAATAGTTTCAACAAGGGGGAGAAATGGGAGGTGTTTCAAAAAAACAGATTTCTAAATTTTTCAACAGGACATGTATAAGAAATGGAAAAAGGGGGAAATCACCAAAGAGGAATTCAAACAAATAGCTAGCATGTGTAGGGATAAAGTCAGGAAAGCCAAAGCACAGAATGAGCTCAAGCTTGCTAGAGAATTTAAGAACAATAAAAAGCTCTCTCTCTCTCTCTCTCTCTCTCTCTCTCTCTCTCTCTCTCTCTGTTATGTCCATAGCAAAAGGATGAATAAGGAAATAGTAGGGCCATTATCTAGACAAGATGGTGAAATACTACCAGGGGACAGAGAAAAGGCAGAACAACTCAACACCTTCTTTGCCTCAGTCTTCTGACAAAAGAAAGAGTGTTCAATCTAAGGAAAATGGAGAAGAGGCTACAATAGGTGAAATGCAGCACAGAATAAGTTAAGAGGTAGTACAGGAATACCCAATTAATCTTATATGAATTTAAGTCATCAGGACCAGTTGAACTACATGGAATCATAGAATAATAGAGTTGGAAGAGACCAAGAACTGGCAGAAGTATTTTCAGAGCCACAAGCTTTGAGAACCCCTGGAGAACAAGAGAAGTCCTAGCAAACTGGAGGATGGCAAATGTTGTTTTCATCTTCAACAAGTGGGGAGGAGAGGATCCCAACAATTACTGCCCAGTTAATCTGACATCAATACCAGGAAGGATTCTAGAGCAGCTCATTTAACAAAGAGTCTGAACATTTAGAAGAGAATTCCATAACCACAAAAAGTCAACATTTCTGTAGAAATGACACCGCCAAAGCCCCTCTTGCTGTTTATGGTGCAAAATCCTTTGGTCTTATAGCTGAGGAGAATATGGCTAGGGTGTTTCATAGCTTATGTATCAGGAGAGCCCCTGGTGTACTACAAAAGGCTAAGCCAGATGACTGGAAACTTCTAGAGGTCCAGATGATACCCTGTCCTTTATTCACTTATCCCTCATGTGCCCACTGGATATTCAATTATATCAGGGCCAAATTACATTATGAAAAATCATATTTGCATGAATTAACTTTTTAAAAAAACAAGTAGCCAAAAAGGAGCTTATCCAGATTTGTTTGAAGTGGCAATTTTTCACTCATTTTTTTCTCTAAATGTTACTATTTACTTTAGGAGCAAACCAGTTATAGGTACAAAAACCTTCTCTCTGCATGGCAGTTATTACTGGAGAAACAATATGAAGAGAAAGAATTGGTCCCCCTGAGCCACAGTTTTGACTACAATCTTGGACACTAGGGTGATTTTCTTTAAAATAAATAAATAAAAAAATAAAGGCATGCAAATACAGTATAATCATACATTTAATGCATCACCTAATATTCCCTTACATTAAGTGTGATCACCGTCACATAAATTTCCTTTATCTTAGTATTCCACCTATTATTTTTGTAACATTTGCAGCATTTAACATTTAAACAATGTTATCCCTTCTGTAACATTTAAACAATGCCAAAACCTGTTTACCAGAGAAAAAGATAGGATGAGAAAGCCAGTGTGATGTAATGGCTTCAGTGTTGGACTGTGACTCTGGAGATGAGGGTTCAATTCCCAGCTCAGACAAGCCTCAGGGAAAGGCACAGAAAGAGCTCCAAGTGCCAAAGATGACCCACATGCCATAGTTTCACCATATATTTTCAGCTGTCCATAATAGAAGATCTGTGCTAACTACCTATAGAGAGAAGTGTAAACAAGTGGTTCTAGACCTGTTTCAGAACTTGAAAACTTGCTTTTCTCACTCCTCTTTCCTTGTTGGTAGAGTGTTTGAAGAAGAAGCATGCTGCTAACTTTACATAGTTCTCCCACTGTCACCCAGTGTACCATGACCAATGGAAAAGTCAGCAGTTTCTCATTATCCTCTGTCGTTTCCTTATTAACTGCCATGTTTGCTAACAAATACTGACCTGCATCTCCCTCCATCTGTTGGAGAATTAAATAAAAGATGAATGAAACAGAGTTCACAGCCTGGAGTACCACAACTTTCCAAGCACCCTTAACTACCGCTGATTTCAATGCAGACTGAGACATCCTAGGACTTGGAAGTATACTGCACTTGACACTGCCATATGGATGATGTTTGTTCTTATTGTTTCCACTTCCTGCTCTCAGCTAACTCAAATGTTTCATTAATGGCTTTGCCTTTATTTAAATTTACTGCAAATTATATTCAATAATTACTTAGTTAAGTTACTTCTAGGGTACGTCAGCACTGTGCTAATTTGGATTCACTGAGCTCAGGGTGTTGTTTTGTACTTTCCAGCTGCAATAGGGGCAGGTTTTTTTAACAAGTCCACTTTTCTTGTGAGAGGTGACTATTTCAGACATATAACAGTTTTGCAGTATCTCTGTATTTACAAATATATAAAATCAACAGGACACAACAGACGCTGGTCAAGACACTAGGGTCTAATCTGCATGGCAGAAATAATGCAGTTTGACACTGCTTTAAATGCCATGGCTCAGTCCTATGGAACTATGAGAGATGTAGTTTATGTGGCACCAAAGCTCTATGACAGAGAGGGTTAAACATCTCACAGAATTCCAGAATTCCGTAGCATTGAGCCATGAGTTAAAGCAGCATCAAACTACATTAATTCTGCAGTATAGATAGAGCCTTGGGGGCAAAAGAGATTGCCCCTTTGGAGTGGCCTGCCATTGCACCTTTACTCGCTGGATCAGGGCCACAGCAACTACACGCCGCACCCCAAACCGGCCTTTCCCCTGTGCAAAGAGGTGCAGGAAGCTGCTTCCTTTTTCACTGGGGAAAAGTGCCTTTACTGTGGCAGTGGCACTTTCCAGCACTCTTTTTGGCATGCATCATCTGGACGCAGCACCAAAGGAGCACTGTGACACTGCCCGCCATGTAGTCAGTCAGGTGCATAGCATGATGCCAGCATCAGGGCAGCATTGGGGTGTGCATTGTGCGGATGCCATGCCCCCACTCTGCCCCGAGGCCAGCGTATAATGCCAGTCTATTCAGCCCCTTAGATCAGTTCCACCAAATGCATATTTCACATTGGGCAAAATGGCATTCCAAGGTGGCTGCTTATCTCTCAGAAGCAAAATCTTGAATGTTCAGTATTTCTAGATCTTAAAAGCAGCCACCAATTGTTGTCTTGCTTAAAGCCATAAACAAAATTGCAATTCTTTCAGACTTCTGGAATCTAAATGCCACATTTTACTTGGCCAGGAAGACTTCTTTTCCTCAGTTCCAAATTTTGGAGGATTTTTGCTGGAGCCATGGTATGTGTGTTTGGGACTTCTCACTATAACCCTAAACATGATTGTAGTCAATGTGTATATGTGCCCCTGCATGTTTCTATTTAAAATGAAGATTAGCCCAAAAGAGAAAAGGGTTAAAATATACATATGATGTCCAGAGAAGACTGACAAACCATAGGCCCAATACATATTTTTAGGAATGACTGGGCTGGCAACAGCCTATTTCCCTCTGGAGGGAAGCCACAGCTGCCAAACCATGTGACTTCCCTCTGGGGTAAACAGAACCCGGTGTTTTCGGGTTTGTTTTAAGGTGCCAGAGTGATGTCATGAATGTGCCACTGGTGCACTCGTGATGCACAGTGCAGGGCGGACACTGCACGGCACAATGATCGCCGCCACTCCGTACTAGGGTTAGGGACCATGTGGTTGGTGCACCATCCCTAACCTAGTATTGCCACTGCCATGCCCCTTTCGGCCTGTCTGTCTTGGGCCATAGTTAAAGAAATGGCTAGAGCAAATATGGAAGAACATAAAAGCAAAAGAACTATTGAACAATTGTAGGATAGGTTCTCCTAGAATTCATATACCATTTGATTTCACTAGAGTTCACTTTATCTCTGGCAGAGCCCCAATTTAATTAGTGTGCCAATAATGGTAAAGCTTCCTTGGGTTTATTGATCAGTGCAACAATTGTTCCCCTCTTTCCTTTCCGCTGGAGTTCATTGTTCGGGGTGCCAGCTATGATTTGTTTGAAGTATATATTCTTCATCACCTATAACATTGTGTGCCAGTTTACCAGTCCATAGGACTACTCAGTTAATCTTATGCCATTTCTTTAATTTATATTTTCTGGGACATTAATCCCATGCACTGGGCAAAATCATAGCAGATTCTTTACACTGTGTTTCTTTCTCTTTGTATTTTATCTTCAGGATACTTGCAAGTATCTTTAGGTTTCTTCTCTGTATTTTATCTTCAGGATACTTGCAAGTATCTTTAGGTTTTGTTTTTTTAAAAAATCTTCCACTTCAGTCTACAGTCTACAGATGTGTTTGTTGAAGGGAGGATGTTTGGATGTACGAACAGTTTTTCATGTGTCCCATGCATGCATATTCATACATGCAGATAGAAGACATGCATATAGATGGGAAGGGATGGGAGGGGATCCTGCCAGCAAACGATTGTGCTGAACCTTCTCTGTATGCTAGTTTTTCACAACTGAAGAAGTTTTCTTCCATAGGAAAACAGTCAAGCACACAGACTTAAATCTCACATCTCTGCAAATATAAAGAAAACAGTAAAATGATGTAGAAAGACTCCTAGGCCTCATCTGTATGGGCCAAAAGGCCCCTCCCCCCACATATACATTCTGGCATCATCTTTGGATGGTTTGGATGACACATGTCCCAAGCTCCAGTACTTGTGGGAGCAATCCAGATGATGTCTGGCACATTCCTTGCCAGAACCATGGTATAACAGCCTTAAAACATGTTTTTAAAAACTTAACTGTTACTCCAGATCTTCTGGGAAGATCCAGAGAGCTTCATTCCGATGCCATAGCAGCTGTTTGCATGGGCATTCTACTGAGTATCCATATGTCTCTTGTTGCTGTGGTCACTCATTATGAAGTCAGAGCAAGGCACCCAGCCAAGTGTTTATGACTGAGCACCTTATTCTGACCATGGAAGCAAGCAGGGCACTTGCAGGCAAGGATACTCCCGGCTGCCACCAGAATATCCTGGGCCATGTAGACAGGACCCTAGTTTCACCTTGTCTTATTAGTTCTTTCACTTGGCACAATGGATCCACTCTCCAGGCTGGCCCCATAATTCCAGCCTTTGTTCTCTGGTTACTCACCTGCCATTTTACCCTCCGGATCCCATCCTCCATCTGGTATTCAGCCTCAAAATGATCAGAAGGTATGCTAATCAGTGGATTCAATTTGGTAAAATGTGATGAGTTTTATTTGTTCATTACTGAAATAAAAAACCAAGAAAAGAAATGTAGAAAATAGAAATATTAAAGATTTCTTATATAACAAATATAAGAACTGGACTGGATGGCCCTTGTGGTCTCTTCCAACTCTACGATTCTAAATACAATAAACAATTAGCTTTGTGACAGTTCCAAACACAGAGACCAAGTAGCACTTTTCCCTGAGCTTTCTCCCATATTCTCAGGTCCCTAAAACCTTCTTTGGATCTTCTCTATTCCCCTTCTCCTAACTAGCCCCCATATTCTGTTCCTCTTTAACTCTGTTTCATCCTGCTCCTAAATCTCTCTTTAACAAATGAGCCCCTTCCTTCCACCAGTAGGCCACTGAAGGCTGTAATTGGCTGGCTTGCCCAAAGTATGAGTGTCTGGGCTACCATCCACACTGCAGAAATACTCTAGTTTGACATCACTTTAAGTGCTGTGGCTCAATGCTATGAAATTCTGGGAACTGTAGTTTTTTTTTAAAAAAAAAAGTTTTTATTGCTTAAAATAACATAAATCCTACATCACTTAACATAACATGACACTACCTAGATAATACACATACACACCACAAAGGGAAAAAAAACACACAAGACAAACAACATCATACATAGCCCTCCAATATCTCAAAAGTGTTAATGACATGTTTTTGCACTTCTCTTCTATCCTTGTTGAATTTAACTATCGTATATACTCGACTATAAGTCGACCTCTTGTATAAGTCGAGGGCAGGTTTTGGGGGCAAAATTATGGATTTTCATATGACCCTTGGATAAATCAAAGGTGAAACTTGGGGACATGCAACAATGGATCTAAATGATGAAGCAAAGGAAAACAATGCCAAAGAACCTACAAAATTATGGCAAGCATAACTGTTTTGGCTTACATTAAAAGCTGGATGGAAGAGAGAGTAGAGGGAGGTCAGTGCTTCCATGGCAAATTGCTCTCTTGCCTTTCACCAGGGGATGGTTCCCTTTTTAATAAGAGTTAAAATATAGAATTTACATCAACCCATGGATAAGTCAACCTAGGTTTTTGGGGTCAATTTTTTGACTAAAATTTCTAGACTTATACATGAGTATATACAGTATATTATTATCTGCCTTCTTTAATATACACAAACCTTTTTAAGGTATTGTTTGCATTTTTCTGTTACTTTCTTTCTTCTTCTTCTGCCTTTTTTGTAATTTCTTTCTATTTCTTTCTTCTTGATGAATAATAAACATCATTAATTGAATTTATATTTGGTCATATAATTCTCCATTATTTTCTTACTAAGACCCATTCTTACTCAACTTTTTTTTTTGTTAAATTATGTGTCATAATGGAGCCCTGGTGGCACAGTGGTTAAATGCCTGTACTACAGGCACTCACTCACAACCATAAGGTTGTGAGTTCAATACCAGTGAAAGGACTCTAGCTCGACTCAGGCTTGCATCCTTCTGAGGTTGCTAAAATGGGTAGCCAGATTGTTGGGGGCAATTAGCTTACACTTTGTAAACAGCTTAGGGAGTGCTTAAGTACACTGATAAGCGGTATAGAAATGTACTTTCTATTGCTGTTGCATCATCTGCCAATTTTAGCAGCCGTTCTTTATATGTTAGAATTTCTTTCTCTTTCCGTTTTGATGCATATAGCATCCCTGCTGCAGTCACATGTATAATATCAGTCTCCAATTTTACTTTTCATTTTCATTTTTTTCTCCAGTTTTATTCAATAAAAATAGTTCTGGTTCCAAGAGGAAAGACATTGCAATTTTTTTTATCATGTGTGAGTGTATATCTTTCCAGTAGTTCTTAGCTTTTTGTATTGTATTTGTATTGCTCTTATTGGTATTGCTCTTGTTGTTTCCTGCCCTGTTATTTTATGTATATGTATTTGTATTGCTGTAAACCGCCCTGATGTTTTCGAAGGGCGGTATATAAATAAAGCTTTTATTTATTATTATTATTATTATTTTGCAACTCCACCAAATGTGGTAAAAAAATCTTACTTTTAGATGACATTTCCAACATTCTCTTTTACTTGAGTTGTAAATCTTATCTAACTTGACTATGTAGCATTTTGGGATAGTTCCCTTTTAAATTTTGATTCAATGTAAATTTATTTGTTTTTTCCTGCACTTTCCCCCAGCTCTCTAGACAAATTTCTTGTCCAATATTTTGAGCCCATTTTATCATGGTCTGTTTAATTTTTTTTTTAATTTTAGCCATCTTATGGTCATCTTTACCCAACAGTATCTTTTCAAAATCTTTTTCTTCTTCTTCAGATCCTTCTAATTTAGAGTCCATTTTAAATTTCTCAAGGCATTGCTTGTAGTTAAACCAATTACACTTTATTTCTTTTGTTTCTAGTTCTTCTTATTTTGATTTGATTGTCTTGGTATACTGAGTCTTTATATCTGACCCATAGTGTATCCTGTTCTTGCCATCTTCCAAGAATCTGCCCATATGTTTTGTTTGCTTGTTTGCCTTACAAAATGGTTACCAAATTCTTTATGTATTTTTTTCTTTGCCATACCAAAGGTATGCCAACCATATCTCAGGTTGAATCCTTCTAATTTCATTTTTTTTCCCTTTTCTAATTTAATCCAATCTGTGAGCCAGGTTAATGCACTGGCACTATGATATAATCTGAAATTCGGAAGTGCAAATCTGGTTGAGAACTGCTGGCCCAGAATGTTTATTGTGATATGGAAGAAACACAGGGTTTCTCAGATCAATGCAGAAAGGATTCCTGGAAGGTCTTTTCTTTCATCATCAAATAGACAAACAGGTATCTCAGATTTCATGTTGTTTAAAGTCTAGATCGGATGGAAAAGCGGTATACAAATAAAAGTTTTATTTTATATTATTATTTATTATTTAGATACCTATTTGTCTATTTGACCATAGGGGTGGGGGGGATCAGCCAATGAGATAATCCCTTGAACAAGACCCAAGCAGTGTTGAATGCCTTGTGACCTTTTGGCTTAATAGAGGGCTACAGATGTTCAAGAATACATCTTTTAATTAAAATAAATAAATTAAAACTTTTTTAAAGACTGGGACTCAAAGTGACTTACAACAATTTAAAAAGACATTGTTAAAAATCCATAAGATACAAAATATAAAGCAAAAAACAATAAAAATACTAGTATATTACATCCTCCCCACTTCATGCTTTCTCTTTTTAAAATATAAAACTAAATATTTACAAAGTCAGCCATCCAGAAATTAACACTGAAATTAATGGGACAGAGTGTATCATGCAGTTGCTTAAATTCAACATGTTTGAATTCAGTAGCTTGGCTTGGCTGATATTCAGCTGCCATGTCCATTGTCTTTCTCCATTTGTTTTGCTCTTTTTGGATGCAGAGGAAACAGCATAATGCCTTTAGATTCCAAATTTGGGCAAAGAGCTTATCCTTTCTTCTCATCTACATTTATTTCCACTGACATATGCCATTCCATTTAAAGTAACTTCTGCCTACTGCAACAGAAACATTCTGCATGAAGGCTTCTTCTTTGTCCTTTCAACCCATTGCTTATGTGACAGTATTATGTGGGAGAGAAAGACACACATTTCTCGCCCACATTCCTCAGTTTGCTGTTATCATCACTTGGATGCAACCTTGAGACTTCAGTATCTTCCACATTTTGTGCCCCAGATCCATAGACCATTTAAAATCAGGCAGATGATGAACCATCTTTCAGTGCATTTTAGTACCTTCTGAGAAAGGAATATTTCTTGGGGTAGGGGGAAAGGAGATAAGAAAAATGTGGTAGTCTATAATTTCAGTGATCATGATCCTTTGATCATGATCAACAAGAGTTTATGTCTCCTGAAGAAAAATACTCTTCCTTATCATAAGATGAAAAATGTGAGAGGAAGATTATTATTTTATTTATTTATTTATTTATTTATTTATTTTGTTTATTTATTTATACTGGTTCAACATGAATTCTTTATTTAGAACTGGCAATATGTACATGTAAATGAAACAGCCAGGTCAGGTAAGGCTTGCATAAGTAAAAGAAAATATTTTAACCTTCTACAACTTGAAAGCTTCTCCCAAAATGCATCCAAGGATTTTTTTTTCTTTCTTTCTTTCACGAGACTCCACCTTTCTTATGATTTCTATTTTGTGTATAGATCGATTAACATGAATGGAACAGGTAAATCAAGTGCTTTTATTGCTCTGAAAATATGCATCCATGTATGATGATCCATGAATGGGGGCGGGTGGCATAGTTTGGTAGAACACAGGCTTCATATTCAGCAAAATCTCTGTCACACACACACACACACACACACACACCCCTTTAACATTGACTAGTTAGAGACCCAGGAAGGCATATTGCTATTGAAGATGGGTTTTCTGGTTAACCATCAGAATTCATTGTCCATGTGATCTTATCCACTGATCATGTGCTCTATTTTCCATGTTGCTGTTATTCACCATAAACTCTGCCATAGCTTTTCTGTCGGATTTAAAGATCTTTTTCTTGTTTGTGCTTTACATTAGGATGGGATGGGGAAATCTCTAACATAGTTGAACAAACTGGGCTTCCATACTCAAAGAAATGTATAATGGACTGAATGTACAGGCACATAATTTATGGCAGATAGCAACTCTTTACTACACATTCAGATCTCGGTGGATACCCTAGAGATTATGCCATTTTCTCTTTGGGAAGGTTTACAAGGACAGGTCAAAAATAGGAGAAAAAACAACAACTCGTAGGTATACTATATATCACTAAGTACCACTGTAAATAACGCCAGGAATGCTATAACAATTCTAAATCAATATATATGTCTAATTGAACAATTCTAAATGAACATAAATTTATAATACAATTATTATATGAGAACAATAATTATAAATGAAAAGTCCAACCAAAGGTTTACAAGGACCCTGCAAAATTAACTGAGAATTCACACAGGGTAATTCTTTACTATGTCATTCTTGCTTAGTGGCAGTAATATCCAAGCATTCAAAAACTAACAAGGGTGCTATATTTTGGGTGCAGGAAACAGAGCAGACAGCTTTAACCAGCTACAAAACTAGTTAATTCTGCCATTGATTGTGCAAGGTGAAATCAAAATGGCATCCATGTTCCACAATTTACAATTTTTTGACTAACATATCACTGAACCAGAGTGAAGGAAATTAAAAAAAAAATGATGATACAAGCAGGGCAATAATAATCAGAATTATTTGTGATCAACCCAATTTCTATTTCTATTAATCTAGACTATAAAAGGCATAGAGGTTAATGGGTTGACTGTCAGCTATATCATAATTATATCATCACATGAATCAATAATCTCTTGGGGTATGTAAATGAGTGTATAAGAACACTGCAGACAACAAAGCAACAGCCGAGACAAGTACGACTGAAGTCTCAACCATCATTTAGGATAAGCAAATTAGAAAATAAGGCTAGGATAAACAATTGTTTTCTTTTCACAATTTAAAACTAAAAATTTTCATGTTGGAAGCAGCTTTCACAGAGCTGATTTTAGTGTCATCTCCATTCAGAAGAACATATATTATATATAGTGAAAGAAACAGAATATCAGCAATGTGCTGGATTGTAGTCATATCTAGGATAGATTCACCGAAATTAGTAGAAGTCTGTTCTAAGTACTAAGTCCAGATCTACCTCACTGGGCAGAAAACCAATGTCATGCAACAGCTAGCAAAACGTCTGTCCTGTGGCCTATGTTTATAAACTTTTCCTTTCCATATTCATGTGTTTTATATATGTACACACACACACACACACACACACAAAGTGAAAAAGAAATGTCGGCCTTTAGCCTGTTTGAGGTCTTCTCCATGGGAGTGCTTGTCCCAATAAAATGTTTAGACCTTAAGGGGTTGCAGAACTTGTATGTTTGTGTGTTCAAATATACCAATAAATTCTAGAGAATCTGTAACAAAAATACTGCAGAAAGCAAAAACTATCAAAGGAAACCCAAACAGTTTTGTTAAGGCAATCTGGGGGTTCAATCTGTTTAGTTTTGTGGAGTTTCTCCACAAATCATGTCTAGGACACTAATCTGCTAATGTCCACCCAATACTGCATTTCTGTATTTTTATCTGTAGAATTATGGTTATCGTGGTTTCTTTTTTAATATGTATGTGGAAGAGCACCAGACTGATGTGAAGCTCTCAAATGCTCTCCCCACACTGACCTTGGGGAGAGCAAAGGTGAGGCAGGCACAGCTCCACTATGCCTAGCCCCACAGGAAGATGAAGGGCCCTCCCTCATCTTGGATGCTGCTGTCCTGGCCATACTGAAGGATGATCATTATCAGTGAAAAGGATCTCAGGGCTGAGGAAGAGTTTAGTCCCTTGAGATCTTTGTGAACTGCTGCAAAGGTTGTCCCATGACAATTTGCTCCCTGAGGTGAAGGGCAAGAGAACACTCCTCCTAGAATCAACATGCTTACTAAATTTTACGGTCCCTTCCACCACATTTGAGAGAAGTAGTCCTACCCAACCCTCCAGGAGGTTTGTGTATGACAGGCAACTTCAACACTTTGTTCATTGCTGCTCCTGGATGTCTCCTGCTTGCACTGGCCGCCTCTCTCTAACAGTAAGACTGGTCTTGCTGTTGGAATATACATCACTATGCTAAACAGGCCAAGTGATCTATTTTAGGAGATTATCACACCCAGGAATCCTGGCAGGAGAGATGCAGGACCTAAAAGACAAAAATAGCTGTTTTCACATTTACCTGTATCCACTCGGGCAGCCCATCTGCAACCCAGACATCTCCCATGTTTTTTTCAAGACCAGGAAAATCTCATTCTTGAGAAAGTAGCAGGAGAAGTCTGGGTTGCAGATGGGCTGCCCGAGCGGATACAGGCTGCCTACTGCCTGCACACAGGTAAATGCCATAACATCCATTTTAATCTTTTAGATCCCACATCACTCCCACCAGGATTCCTGGGTACGATAAGCTCCTTAGTAGAATCCAGCTGTATATGTTCAAACTGACATTTGCTTAAGTTGTAGATGTAGTCCTTTGTGCGTATGCTACTATCAAAGTGCTTGAAAAATTATAGGTTTATAGTATATGTTTGTGGCTTTTCCCCTCTGAGGTCAGGCTTCTGAATTCAACAGTAGCTCTGTTGCATATGCTAAATAATATACAGTGTACACACTGTAAAAAATACATTTGGCAACTTGTCTGAATTCTCAGCAAAGAAAATATTCACTGACTTCATTCCCACTACATAATAAACCAGTTTTCAGATTGATTTGAACTGGTTTAAATGGCCCTTGATCATACTTGTGACAAATTCCTGGTGCAGTTTGTCGGAGGGCCCCCAGCGCTAAACCCATTTAAAGCGCTTCTTCTGGATCCGCTAAATTCCCTGTGTCTTTTGCAATGAATCAGTTCAGTGCTAGTGTGAATGAGCTGCAGATCTGAATTGGTTCCCTATAGCACAGTCACAACTTCATGTTGAATCAATCCATTGATGAATGTGAATGCAAAATGGATTAAATTGAAAAGAGTATGATTCAATTGCTGCTCAAATAGTGTGAATGTCTATTCGGCACTAGATGGCTTCATCGATTTGACTCAAAAAACCATTTATTCTGTAGTGGGAATGAACTGGGAGAAAGTTGAAAACTGGTTAATGGAGCCACCTTGTGGCTAGGAGGGTCTAGTTTATTCTGAGATGGACATACCATATGCTAAAAAAATGAAGAAGACTGGGTGAGCAGGGAGACATGACAAAATGCCATACCCAGGGCCTGTGGACCTAAAGAAAAGCACAGAATGAGGTGAATGGGTCAATTTTTCATTCATTGATGATAGATAACAAGACCTTTAGCTTATTATATTTTTATACTTTCAGTTTCCAGATATATTACTTACCTGTCTTCCCTTAGCTAAGAAAAGGGTGCAATTGGAAATGGTCAAAACCTTCTTGTGTGTGAACATGGTCCCTTAAAATATCATTTAAAAAACAAAAGCAGTTACAGAATTTCAACTTGGAGGTGATTGATGTCCCAAGAGCTGGCTGTCTATCCTCGAGAGTGCTTTCCTAAATAAGAACAGAGCTGGATATAAAAAGCAAACTGTACCTTGAAGTGAAAAGAACAGGAGCCAGTGTCCTTTAGGTGTGTGTTTTATTGATTTATAAACACTCAGTCGGGCTACCTCATCTCTGCAGAGTAATTTAGATATGGGAAAATATCTGTGAAATATATTGATTGCTTTATTGATTGAAAAGCCAATTGCTGTTGCACTCCTGTTTTACCATTTAAGTCCTGACACATTTTGACATATGAGCCAGCTGTGACTACTGCCTCAATTCTGCAGTGAGATAATGTGAAGCCTGTCAGCCCCCCCCCCCTTCCACCACTCTCCAGTTTCTCTGCCAGCCCCCAGAATTTACAGTGGAGGTGCGTTCAGCTATTTAGCTTGTTTCTTAGCCAGTGGAATAATTAGGATCCTTTAAAGCCCCGAGCTGCAGGTTGTTTAGTGGCGTATATGTATGTGTGCATGTAGGTGCTTTTTCCACCTTTCTTTTTTTTTTCTTTTCTTTTTTGATACATTTCTCCACGTTAACTGGATTGATATGTCATGAACAAAAGAAATGTAGAAACCAGGCAGTTATTATTCAAAACCTATCCGCCTGGGAATGATTGTTACTGCTCAGATATTTTCCTCCCCTCATTCTCCAAGAGGGATTTGGCTTTTTCAAGCATTTCACTGGGGAATTCTCACTTGTTACCAGATCAGTTTGTACTCAGCAGCAAT
>NC_056524.1:129078224-129091134 GCF_019175285.1 Sceloporus undulatus | reverse complement strand
AAATCAAGAGAGGACAGTGGGGGGTTGGAGGTGTGTGTTTGTGGGGGAAGACTCCTCCTCTTTAGGGCTCTGTCTTATTTATTTTGAAAATATAAGCTGTGGTAAATTTATTGATTTTGCTTTAGAGAGAGAGCATGCAAAAGCAATTACAAACTATTCTTGATTTGAAAGTGAAAACCTCCCAAATTAACATAATAAAGAGGTTTTTGCCTGAGAGGCTGTAAACAGTAATAAATTAAAGGTGCTTAGAAAATGAGGTGGAGTGAGTGTAGAGGGAGCAAAGGAAACCATCATGGTTACTTTAAAAAAAACTTTTAACATTGTACTGCTTAAATATATTGATTTTGGCTTGCTGTTGCTCGTAAGATTATATGACGTTCAGATAGTTAACATGCATTATATTATTGATTCCAGGAGATTTTGGAGCATAGCACACCACGTGGAAATCGGGAGTTTAGCCTTTTAGCTTTTAAATAGAAAATTGTGGTTTGGGGAAGTGTGAAAATGTGTGGGTAGTACATGATGAAGGTTTTGGAAGAATGGAAACTCTGAGTAACATTTTTGCTGGTTAGAATATGGGTTATCAATATCATGAGCTCTCTCTCTCTCTCTCTCTCTTTCTTCCTCTTTCCTTCTCCATGCCATAAACATAAAGGCAAGAGTCCTGTTAGTGAATAACACTCACACTTTCCCCACAGACACATTTTCCCACAGTGGTAGCAATGGTTGCAAACAAAATCTGCAATCTTTCACCAACCTATTTCTCCAAAGCTTTATTTTTTGCTGTGCCCGTGACCTTTACTCTCCTACTGCTGCCACTTTTTCTGGCACAGTATACCCTCTAACATTTCAGAGGTGAAAATCAGGATATGGATGACCTATAGGGATGCCAGTTCAGGAGCATCCCAGGCCCTGAGCTTTCCAGGCCAAAACCTTGGAAAAGCAATGGCAAACCTATTCTGAACAAATCTAGCCAGGAAAACCCCATGACAGGTTTGCCTTAAGGTCGTCATAACTCAAAAACACTTTGAAGGCACACAACACACACATGTTATACATTAAGTATCAACCACAACTGCTCACAGCTTGTCATTCAAACACACACACACAAACATAAATGCAGAGAGAAACCTTAACTAAAGGGGCTGTTTCCAGATCAAGGTAAAATTAGGGGATTGCCCCTTCTCACTTATTTAAGGAGATGTGATAAGGAACCTTTATTTCAGCCTATTTGCTTCTAGCCAGAAAGTGGAGGCAGAGCAGATCAGAGAGAGAGAGACCTGACACCACAAAGACTGCAAGGAAAGGAGGAAGCAAATTAAGTAAATACATACACACCAGGAAAAACTCTGCAAGTTGCAGCAAGTCTTGCAAATTGTAGCAAGCTGTTACACTCCTAGCTGAGCAGATGATTTGCACACAGCCTTTTCCTCTTACTTGGAGCTGAGCCTCGCAAAACTGGAACATTGTACCCTCATCTCCACCTTTCATGGAATATGACCCACAAAAACTGGGCACTCAGGTCTAGGCTAGGCCCTGAGATCTGGCAACCCCAGTGGGTGAGCAACATCAGAGTGTGATCAAGATGGCAAAAGTTGGTCATGAAAAAAACCTATACTAGGTGAAGCAGTAGCAGTTGTCTTTTGCCGGAGCCCACAGGGAAGGGCAAGATTCTGCCTCCCTCCTTTCTTCTTCTCCACTGAGTTAATTGAATAAAAATTACTTTTGCACTTTGAAATCATTCTCTGGAAAATGAAGTCAGCTGAGGAAAAAGAGGGAAAGTGAGAGGAGGAGAGAGAAACTGAGACATTTTAAAAGCAGCTGGAAAAATGGGACTACTGAGGATTAATTGGGACTGTCCCTGCAAATCAGGACAGTACAACATAGTTGCATTGGCACTATGCACCATGCACATGCAGCCCTCAGCAGGACAAAAAAACTGTTAGGTAATTTCTAGGGCAAAATAAATGTTAAATGTCTCCACTGAATTACTGAAAGAAGTGTTAAGCCACCTTGTCTATAATTTCCTGCATCCCCATAGCTAATTTTGTCTCGTTTGTTTTTTTAAAAATGAGAGTACATAGGTGGCTGTCTAGACTTCAGAGCTCGCTAGGAAATATTTTTGTTACAAGGTAACAGACTCATATTTGATTTCTTGAAGAAGGGTAGCAATTTTATATTTCATTGCTTTAAAAACTCTTGCATTGGCACTGTTTGAGCCTGGTTATTTTTAAATTCCTTGATTCAAGGAGGTTGAATCCCCTCAAGGCCTAGAACTTCATCTCTTTTCACCAGTGTTGGCCTTGGTAGTTTAAATTCCCTTCCTGAATACACCAGTTCAGGCTTGAGTAACTTCCCTGCAACTTGTACAGCAAAGGTATATGGAGAGGGCTAAATCCATAGCAAGGTATGCATTTTCTTTCCCTTCTGATCCCACTTCTCCTGCAGATCCAAAAGCACCCAAAACTCTCTAAAGCACCATGTGGGACTGTCTCCTCTAATTTCTTTTGGAGGAAGCAGCTTTCAAGATCAAAGTCAGACCTGTAGATAACCTTATTCTCCTTTATCACAGCTTTTGACTCTCTTTTTGTCCAATGGGCTAATCATTTTCCTGCTTATAATATAAGTTAAAGCATTTTTCAATATTTGTCTTGTATTTAGCAATGCAGTCTTCATTTTTTTTCCTTTCCTTTTTCGTTTCCCTTTCCTGTCCTTATTGCTAGCTTTCATTTCTTTTGTACAAATATGTTCCTTCTTTCCCTTTTCACATGGACAAAACTCTGATTTTCGGAAGGGAGCCTTCTTTCCTCTGACAAATTTCTTGCATCGGTTACCCACGTTCTGAGCTAATATTACTTTTCTTGATTTGTGCTCTGCAATCTAGGTGAGCTTCATGACCTCTGACATGACCTTCTTGATTTCCCCTTTTAACTTTGTTTTTACCATTTCCACTTTTTTCTGAAAAGTTTCCTCTTTTGAAGTCTCTATTGGACATCTTTAGCAATTTCCCGTTAACATATATATATATTGATTTTGATAGCAGTGTGACACTGTTTCCAATCAGTTTAAGAACACTTAACATCTTGTACTAGGTCCTAGGAGCTTTTTACTCACAGGGTCACATCCCTGCTGTTTAATTCTGCAACTAACTTTTCTAGGACAATAGTTTATAGCATATAGAAACTTTGCTTCCTTCTTTGTGGCTGGAACATGCATATCTCCAGTCTATATAAATGCAGATAAAGTCACCCATTATGGCATTGCTGGAATACTTGCTTCTTTGCATAGCTTCCTGATATCTTTCTCCATTCTTGGATCATCCTAAGCATTTCAGCCAGTGGAAGGAAGAACATTTCTTCAATACTAATTGTCCTTTGAAACTGGTGTTGTCACACACAGGAACTTTTATTATTATTATTAACCTTTATTTATAAAGCACTGTAAATTTACACAGCGCTGTACATACAATCTTTTCAATGAGATGGTTCACTGCCCTCAGGCTTACAATCTAAAAAGACATGACACAAAAGGAGAAGGGAAAGGTGGTGGGGAAGGGTATGAGGTCCAGCAGTTCCTCTCTACCTCCAAGGCCTGGACCAAGGCAGATGGACTGGAGGGAGGGCTTGGCTTCATAATGGATGGTTAATCTTCTACCAGGGAGCGGTGGGCGGATGTGATAATGCGTGCAGCTGAATGCTGGACAGAAATTAAAGGACGGAGGTGGGAAAGAGGAAGCCCAGCCAGGAGGACATTACAGTAATCAAGTCATGAGATCACTAGGGCATGGACTGTGGAGAAATTTGCCCCTTTGCAGATGTCTTAATTTAACAAAACAATATTGTACTTACATGTTTTTTCTTGTTCTTCCAAAAGAAGAGGAAATATATACTATGGATTGTACCACTCCAGCGAGCATTTTTTTTTTGTCTAATGTATCTGTTCTCCTTTATAGCTGAAGATGAAATCAGTTTCATTTTGTCTCACATTTAAATGATTTAAATTGCAAGATCTTTGTATTCCAGATATGGATGGAATAGAAATTCTTCCCATCTTCACTAGCATTATTCACAGCTAAAGTGGGACCTCCACATTCGCTGGGGTTAGGTGCACAGGATCCCTCTGAAAGTGAAGGAAAATGCAAATAAAAACATTATGTTTTTAACTTGAGAGAACAGCTTTCTAGCAATCTCTAGGTTCTCCAGTGCAATTCAACATCTGCCAGAGGTTGATCATAGCATCATGCTGGAAGACCTACAAATACCTAGAGAAGTGTTTTCTCTAGTAACCTCTAAGTCCCCCAGCACAACTCTGTGGTCAATTTTCAGCAGAGTTGTACTGGAGGACCAAGCTTCTTAGAACATATGTATCAAATGCTCAAATAATCAAATCTACAAAAGTGAATGCTGCAAATGTGGAGGGATGACTGTATTCCTAGCATGGAGCAGGTCTTCTTATTACTGTCATATGGATGCTTAAAAGAAGCAAACAGGCAATTTCAAAATATAGTCTCTAATCTACTACTGAATAGGGAAGATACACACCCAGGTTTTAAAAGTTAAGTATTAAAACATCTGAGTTTAGATAGCTGACTGTGTCCACTTTAGTTTCTCCAAAATTCATTTTAAATGTATCCCAGGTTCTCTCCAACCCAAACATGAAAAACGTGTATTTTAAAAAATAAAAATGGCTTGAAATTAATTTCTTGCCTATCCTATTTAAAAAGAAGTGCCCACCAAGCCTCAGGCTTCTAGCTTTAGTGTACACCTATATCTTTCTTCTCTCATCAAATATCTGTGTCATTTCCCACCAAATGCCCTCTCAGCCACTTTGATTTGCTACTGTGCTCTACATTTTGACTTCATTTTATTTGGCAATCCAAAATATTTCCACCCTATCACCAATAGGTTATACATCCTACATTGGATGCTACTTTTTTTCCTTATCAATTTCACCTTGGGGTTAGCGTGAAAGTTGTTCTGACACATCACCAGTGTCATTACTCTGGTTGATATCACTAGATGTTTGTGCCCAGAAAGGGCTGCTGGGGGTTAGGCAGTGGCAGACTGCTATATCCTTCCTCTATCCCTCCCTTCCCACTACCTTGATCATTTGTTTTCCCCACCCCAAGATGTCACCTTCTGGGGTCCACATCCCCCTAATGATGACCCTAAAGATCACACTTTTTGAAAGTCTGAAGTATTGAAAGTATTGAAAACTTGGGAAGAGAAAATACCAAGCTCATAGCTATAGTAGTTAATAATTCCACCTTTGGTGTATACTTTTTGACCTATGTATTTGTAATACAATAAACACGACCTACATCTCACTGGCTTGATAAGAATACACCCATTGAATCACTGTGATTTACAGAAATGTAGTTTTACTGTTGAGCAATTGATTCAATAGGTCTAATCAAGTTGGGATTGACATTTGGATTTAGGCTAGCCTATGGGTAGGACTTGTGTGATCTTCCATACGTTGTTGAACTACTACTTCCAGAATTCCTCACCAATAATATTTCTGGTTATTGCCACTCAGAGATGCAGTCTAGCAATATCTGAGGTCCACACAGTTCTCTCCTCTGGGCTAGTCTGCACTTCAGAAGTGACCCTGCTTTTCTCTGAAGGGAGTATATCAACTAGCTCCTGCAGAACAAGAAGCACGGTCCAAGAATATCGCTATCTTCACCATACAGTACTTTTTAAACTGACTCAAGCATTTTGTAGGAATGTTGTAAAGAAGCAACTTCTAATAAATTTTCATCAGGACACTTGTCTCTTGATTGTTTCTTTTCTGAAAGTGCAGCAGCCATGGATGTCTTTTCCAAAACCATCATTTTGAAGTGACAATGACAGGTAACTTAACAAGAATCAAGGTATCCTGTAGGGCATTAATTGCTGAATAGCACCTGCAATTGTTGTCAGCTGTACAGAAAATAACTGTCCTCAAGGACTCTTCAAGTAGTTCAGAATGAAGTGTGTGAACATACTTGGTAATGTAATTTATAGTAATCTGTTACAGATACTCTCCTAAGGAAGCCCCATTGACATGAATGGGAAGTCACTGAAATGAGTTGAAGCTATTTCGCTCTAATACAATTCGCATTCAGTTCATGGAACGTCTGTTGGGGAAAAAAAGATGTCCAAGTTGATTTTTCCCATGATGAAATAATGAAATAATAATTGTTAGCTTTCTGATCATTCTCCCTTGCTGTGGGCTTCTATTTCCAAATGCAATATCCATTCATTGATGCTTCCTTTTTTTTTAGCTTTGCCTTTAGAACTAAATGCTAAACTACTTTCCAGATGTACTTTATAAACTCCATGAAAACATTATGTAAGGTAGCTTAATGAAGAAGGAGGGAAGATGAGGAAGAATAATACGCACTTTAATAAATCATGCATCCTTGTGCTATTTAAATGTTTCTTCAAGGTTGATTGAAACTTTAACCTCAGTCTCAATAAAGAAGGAAAGCTTCAAATTTGCCAGACCTTGAATTTTTACAACAGTGTGTTGAATTATGCAGTGATCAGTCAATTATTCATCTCTCCCAGATCGAGATGACTGCGCTTTGAAAAGCATGCAAAAACGGGGCAACGAAATGTGATGCTGTGTCAACACATTTCACTCAGGATTGCTTACAAGACAAATTTTTGTTTCAACATTGATTCTAGCCTTTTTTTTTAATGTTTGCTTCTAATAAGGTACCTGTTACAAATCAATTTCTGTTGGCATGGTTCAGATTTCTGATTGGGAATGGGACTTGTTGGGAAGATCATTAGTTTAGTGGTTCCATACTTTGTGTATGTGTGTGTTTGTTTTTACAACTATTGCACAAAGTCTTCCACCTTCCACGGGAATGTAACCACAAGAACTTGGGAGAACAAGCATGCTTTAGGTAGAAATTGTATGTTTAAATGCTCACCCCAAAAGTATTAAAATTGAATATGAGGATTTAGCCAAGGACTTCCTAAAGGGATCATTCAGCTTTGCTCAAAAAGGTGAGATGAATAGTGATGAGTGATTGAATACAGGGAGGTTTTCCTCTCTCATTGTACTACAATCTGCAGTCACCCAATTAAGCTGATTGGTAGTGGATTTAAGCCAGAAGAATAAAGTAATCTCTCATACATTGCACACAACCACATTCACATAAGGAACATTCAAAATGTGGTCGTAACTAAGTAAACTGTGGATCTGTTTTGAGACTGTCCCTCAGGTTTTCCTGGCATCTTACCAAAAGGATCATCAATGACTTCTTTCATCAGGAGCTCACAGATTCTTAAAATTATCATTGTTGCTAGGTGTATTGAAGAGAGAGTGGCATGACACACTCTGTTAGCTTGATGCCCTCCCTGATGACAGCTCATGGTTCACCAGCTTAGCATTAAACAGCATATCAGCACATATATGAATGGGTGATCAATCTCATTCCCTATAGAATTGCTCCCCAAAGTGTCATTATTGAAAAATATATCAAGGAAAGGCCATGAAAGGAATGAAAAAAGAAGAGAAGGGTGGAGAATGAAGAGGTTAGAGAAAGAAGGGTAAAGATAGAAATGTTACAGCGCTCTCATTTTGCAATTGTATTGGCATTTGTAATATGTTATATTATTGTATATAATAGTATTGTGTATTTGTAATATATTATATTCTTGTATATAATAGTATTGGAATCTGTAATTATATTTATATCATTTGTATTTATATAATATAGAATGGATTCATGGATGTTTAAAGTAAAACATCCCTCTATTTTAATTAGCTTAAACAGTTGATTGATCAACTAAAGCTTTCAATAATTAAATGTCAGGGCAAATATTACTCTGAGTAGAGTGTAAATTTAGAATATTCATTTGTTCTGTACTGTTTAGATGCTGTTTAAGATCTGATGTACTAACTATTTTAAGGAATTTTGGAGGGAAGAGGCTATTAAAAACTGTATTTTCTAAGATAAGTCAAAACTGTGTTAATGTACTGATTATATACGAAATGATTTTAATAAATCAGTTTGGGATTAAGTCAGATAATGTATTAACTAAAAGTTCTTAACTTAGGGCCTGAACAGACAGACCAAAATAAAGCTGCTTTGGGTCACTTTGAAGGTATGCTGTTTAAATGACATGTGCATCTTTAGAGGCCAGAAGCTATGCCAAAGCCACACTCCAGTACTTAGGACAGGAGCATGGCTTTGGCATGGCTTCCAGCCTCTTAGGACACATGCATCATTTAAATAGCACACTTCCAAAGTGGCCCAAAGCAGCTTTATTTTGGCCTGTCTGTTCGGGCCCTTAGTTGACAAGAAGAAAGAAAAACCAAGAAATTTGATTGTAATTAAAACTTTTCAAACCTGAGGAAAGCAGTCTATTTTCCAAGGGTCAGAATACTTATCTAAGTATGATAAAACTGAGTGAATATTTGTAATTAACAGTGCCAACCTGTGCTTGTCCAAAACAATATCAATTCTGTTGAACTCAATTGGTCTCACTATATGAATGTAAGGTTGCACCCTAAAGATATGCTGGAAAAGCAGTAAGTGACTTGCTATGCAATGAACCAAGTTTTGTTTTGTCTTATGGTCTGGAATGCCTTCTTAGGCCTATAGCCCTCGATCAAGGCTAGACATTACCAGAAACATTTGACAACCCTTTGTGACGGACCTATGCCTCTAATTTTTCACTTCCTAGGAAAATATATGAGGTAACACCACCACACTGTACATCTGTCTGCTTCCACTCCACTTCATTGATGGCTGCTGGGTTGGTGGGTTGGGGAAAGTCACCGCACAGTGATATGTCCTGCATTTTGTACTACATTACCAAGGGATACCAGGAGTCTCACATCATACTGCCTCAGCAAATTGACAGTCAGAGCACAATCCCTGGCTCATGCAGAGATAGCGTTGATTTGCAAAAGCTCATGACCTGGTTTGAAGGGAGTTTAAAAAAAATGACAATAGACCACCATCACCAGACATGCACATATGCAAATGAGAGCAGGACTGCGAAATTAGCACCAATCTTCATTGGACCATTCAGTGTCACCAAGTATTCATCAGAAGTGAATTGTGCTCTGAACAAATTGCCTGAAGGAACAGATACAGCATTTTTTTCATGTTCTAAACGTGCGCTCTTATTAGGATCAAAGCAGTCCATGGGAGGATACTTCACTCCTTGAAGATTTCCACTAAAGAGAACAAAAAAGCTGCAGTACTTTGCTCGATGCCCGGCCAGCAAGAGAGCCAGGAGCATGAACCTTTAAGAGAGACTGCTGGCTCACCTCTCTTTTCCCTTAGACACCACTCTAACCACATTATGACAAGCCCCACATCATTATAATAACAACCAAATTGTTTGGCTCCCACGGGTGGACTTACAGTCAGGGTGGATTGTACTTACAGTCAAACCAGCCACGAATAATCAAGATGAGACTCTCTGTTCAATAATGCAGAACCAGTTTTGCATAAAAGCAAATTGCTCAAGATTAGGCAAAAAAATAATTAATGTGCCTGATAATAATTTGGTATGAGTGAGTAAATAAGGGGTCATGTTTTTTCCTTCAAAGGCAAATCCCACTCCCTGCCTGCTTTGTTATAACATTCACTGTATGCTTAGATGGAATGCACTGGTGCAAACCAGTTTACGAGATTAATTTTTTTCATTAGCTTTTAGTGCAAACAGTCTAATTTACAATTAATATGGGGCATAACATCCACATGGATGTACTGTGTGGGGGGGAGCATGTGGTCCAAAGATATAACATTTACTTTGTGCAGTAATTTAAAATAAAAACTGTATAAGATGAAGTATAGTTGGTACCTAAGCTGTCAAAAATGGCACAGAATGTTTCCAATTAAAGTTGGGGGTGTCGAGATAAAAATATCTCTTTTTATAAATATACATGTGGTGGACTTGTGGGAAGGTGCAAAGTTGCTGGTCTAAGATTTATGTTTCAATTCAGAAAAGTCTAAAAGTAGATTTTGCCATGTTACTAGAAATGTTTCTGTTGGGCATCATGGATGAAGAACTAGATACAGTAGTAAATGTGGATCACTTATTTGATCTATGACAACAACGGCAAGAATATGGTTTGCTTTAACTTGAAAATGGACTGAAGCACCAGTGATGGAAGAGTGAATTGTTAAGGTTGCTGAGTTAGCCCAAATGGCCAAATGAACATGAAGACTTTTTGAAAGATTTTTGAGTAATAAGAAATCTAATGATGCAATAATATGTACTACTAATTTTAGTAGGGTTATATTGGATGGATCTCTATTAGTAGAAAAGTATATATATATTCATTTTTGATTTTCATTACGGTCATAATTGGGTGTGGGGAGGATCAATCTTTCCCCCCTCCTTTCTTATATTTTAGTGGCATAATTAGTTCATAGTTGCCACCCCAATTGGGCATACTGCTGTTGCTGTGGTCAGATGTGAGGGGGAAGTGGAGAGCTTGTGGGGAGCACCCAGAGGGAGAGGGACAGCAGGAAAAAAGCCCAGACTCTTTTGTACTCCATCAGGGGAGCAGATGGAGAAGAAGCCAGCAGATACCGGGGAAGGAAGAAATTCCTCCCCTCTTTCAGCATGCATTTGTCATGTGAATTCTGCACCCTGCACCTTCTCATCCTGAATTTTCACAGCATGTCACCAGTTGCTTCCCCTTTCCTTCTCCTTGCCCATACCGTCTTGGAAGCAGCAAGCCACCCTTGCCAGCATCCAATTGGATCCAGAAGCAGCAAGGTCAAATTTGACATGACTCCAGCAGGGAGGACTGTGTCCGCACTCTCTCAGGCAGCCGGCTGGATGGGGTGGTAGTCGGGTGGTGGTGGATGTACAGTTAAGGACAGATAAAAAGCAAAAGTAAATTGTGACAGAAATAGAATCAGAACCTGGAATGCAACTGTTCAGTGGAGATTATCACACACAGACGGGATAGGTATGGGATCACTCCCCCGTCCTTATCCCATCCATGACAATGATCGCACAGAACCCTTCATAATGTAGCACTGATCCTGTCAATATCCTGTTGTTGAAGCAGCACTGCATTAACGTGAACTCCCATTAATGCAAAATGCCAGGCAGTGCCACTTCAGTTATGGGACAATGATGGGACAGTGACATGATCAGCATGATGTCATATGAAAGCCTTTCATGTGATTACTGTTACTTCTGCTTTCTGGATGTAATGTGCAGATAAGTGCGGCATCATCTGAAAGTCTTTCCCACAATTGCAAGGGAAGAACAGGTCAGGGACAGGACAATGACATCCTGTCTCCCATGTGATCATCTCCAGTAGCTGGAATGAAAGAGTAAAGAGAATTACTATAATGATCAATGCAGAGAAATAGAAGATAATGGGGGGAGGGAGAAATAAGAGACTTCTTCTACAAGATCTGAGAACTTTCAACCAAGAATGGAAATGCTATACAGTCAGTGGAGAGCACATTACATGACCAAGTACAAATAAAAAGTTGATGGAAACATTATTCTGAAGAACCATATATAAGAGATGACAGAATTACAGATTCATTAAGGAGAAACCATTTGAAGATGAACCTACAATTTTAGTAAGTGAAGTGGAAGTTTCGGAGAAATAAATCACCAACTATTGATGGTATATCAGTGGAGCTGCTTCAAGCTACAGAGACAGAATCTATTGAAGTTCTAACAGAAATCTGTCAAGAAATATGGAAAACAAAACAATGCCCTATAGACTGGAAATGCTCAACATACATTACAGCTCCTAAGAAAGGTGACATCAGGAATTGCAGTAACTATAGGACCATTGCACTAATTTCCCATGAAAGCAAAGTGATGCTCAAACTTCTACAATAAATACTTTTACCATGTTTGGAGAGATAAATGTCAGATGTCTATGCTGAGTTCAGGAAAGAAGAAGATACCAGGGAACATATTGCAAACATATGTGCACCAATGAATTTCAGAAGAAAAACAGTATGTGCTGTTGAGATTGTATCAAAGCCTTTGATTCTGTAGACCATAAATCACTCTAAAGGAAATGGGTGTGACCAAATATTTTCTTGTCTTGATGTGTAACCTGTACCCAGGACAAGAGGCTACTATTAGACAGAACACAGAGAAATGGAATGGCTTCCAATTGGCAAGAGCCAGCCAAGAGATCTAGTTTTCCACTGTAAAATAACTTTAGGGGAAAGATTAAATGGAATGGAATTTCCATAATGACGTTTTCTGGGAAGGATCACTCGTTGTTTTCAAGATCAGGTTGTGAATTTTCCCAGAGGCATTTGACCAAGCTCCCTAAGGAAGAAAGAGGAGAACTCAAACAATCCACTAGTCAGCATGGTCAGAGTAGATTCTGGGAGATATAACGTAAAAATTGACATACAGATCCCCCTTACTCTCAGGTTCTGAGAAAGGGGTTGTTGCCAGGCTTGTTGAGAGGTTACAGTGGCATAGATCTCAATATATGCAGCTCCAAGATCCTTGGAGGAATACAAATATGGTAAATAAATGAAGCTCACTTATTAGATGCTTGCCGGGTTAATTATTTTCTAAATAAAGTCATTTCCTCCTTAGCAGGCCAATGTTATTTCAGTGCTGCAACATGTTATCGGACAGTGTTTCATTTCTGTTAATGTACTTGAGAAAGATAAATATATCAGACTCTGGTGACTGAATGTATTATTCATAGTGTCATACTTAGTCATAAAACTCGCAAGCTGATTATGTGTAAAGTGAATGAATCATTCGGTTAAATATTTTCAAGTGACATTATGAATGTTAGATGTAATCAATAATACACTCAAGCAAGAGTTACACTCTCCTTACGGTATACTTTAGTTCCTGACATTCAAACACTGAAGAGTGGGTCAGTCTGTTGGGGGGCTGTAAGAAAGCAAACACAATAAGAAGCAGCCTTTGTCATT
>NC_056524.1:129006958-129078214 GCF_019175285.1 Sceloporus undulatus | reverse complement strand
AAAAACTTCAGCAAATGTTTATTAGACTAATGTTCAACATAATAATGCAGCTGTAGTGCTCAGTTGTCACCAGTGCCCTGGATGAGGGCAGTGTTTCCTCTTAAATACATTTTCTTTAGCAAATCAGATGAGAAGAAAAATTGACTTCCAGGACATTCCCCCTCTCCAGACCACAAAATGGTGCATTTGTTGTATCTAAGCAGGAATGGGTGAATGGTAGAATTCAAATATGGAGGAAACTAACATTCTGAAAGAAACTACAGCAGTAGTCTTAGCCAGATTTACTAGAGAATTAAACCACTTGAACAAAATGGAACTTCCTTGTAAGGTGTATGTATTACACTAGACTCAGACTGGGCCCACCAGCAGTTTTCTCCCAGAGTTTTCAACTTGCAAATGTTTTTTGTCACCAGCTGAACCCTGTGTGTGTGCTGTGCATTTAAGGTCCAATCTGCATTGCAGAAATACTGCAGTTTGACACTATTTTAACTTCCATAGTTCAATGCTATGAAATTCTGGGATTTGTAGTTTTGTGAGATATTTAGCCTTCTCTGTCAGAGTGCTCTGGTGCCACAACAAACTACAAATCCAGGATCCCATAGCTTAGAGTCATAGTAGTTAAAGCAGTGTCAAACTGCTTTAATTCTGCAATGGAAAATAGTCCATACTTTAAGATTTTACCTAGTTCTTTTTTAGCTGCCCTTCCCATTCCTATTCTTCTTGTGATTTCTTGACTGCAGGCCCTGCCCAGACCGGCCTGAAAGGCCAGCCTGGGGGCAGAGTTGAGACATAGCATACTGACAACTAATGCCTGACTCTGCCACCCCAGAGCACCATGACACCATGCACCACTCCAGATAGTGTGCAGCATCATGGTGTGCCTCCCGCACTGCATCTAGATGACTCAGTGCCAAAGGAATGCCATGTAGCCATGCTGCGGAAGCTATGGCACCCTTTTGAGGGCACAAAAAGGAGCCGCTTTTTGTGGATCCTTTTTGCACCCTCAAAAGGCCAGATCGGAGCCATGCCGTGAGGTTGCCACGGCCCTGATCCGGCTGAAGAAGGGGCAGCTAGAGGCCACCCCTTCAGCGCTGTTTATATAACCCCTGCAGTATCCATACTGATCAATATTTGATCCAAGGTAAGGGAAATAATGAAGATTTTCATACTTGCCTGCATTGCTGCTAAGACGTCCTCCAAACATAGCTAAAGGGGAAAGGAAGCGCCTGTGTCTAAATGCCATGTGCGCTCCCTGAATCGCCATGGAAATGTGGCTCCCTCTAGCATCCTTAAATCGTTTCAAGGGAAGCAGATTTCCTATGAACACAAACTTCATAGGAAATTCAGAGGAATTCCACTTCCCAGGAACGATTCAGGGATGAAAAAGCAGAAAGAAAGAGATATCCTTGCCTTCCTAAAAAAGACTTTTAGTGTCTGGGAGCAGTTACTGAGTAGGCCCTCTGCCACGATCCCATTAAAAGTACCTGTGAAGTGCACCAACGTATCTTCTTGACATACTTGGCTAACAGGGTTACTATATATATATATATATATATATATATATATATATGTTAATATTATTCAATTACATACATTTGTAGGAGCATTTATCAGAATTATACACTCACTCTATTGAATCTGCTCTATTGGGCAGATCTATAGAGTTTTCATGGTAAGATATGAATAAGAATAATATAAAATAAGAAAATGTGGAATAATTGCCATCTGTACTGAGAAGGAATTATAGTACCTTCATTAAGGATCAAAGATCTTAAAGGTGTTTTAGGTTCAGGAATTGTGTTCTTCTTCCACTGTCTTCTGAATTTAAAATACAGAGCAACATAACAGAACACAATAAAATTCCTGTCTCTAAATTTAGATCTAGAGGCAACAGAAGGAGGTTTAGAGTGAACAGAAGGAAATGTGGGTTGGGCAAGGAAAAAGTCACAAAGGGATGAATGTAAGGGTACATAGGGTTACAAACATACTTCAGCATGGTTTCAGTTAAAAAATAATGTCTAAGAGTTTATGATGTCTTAGGAATCAATAGGATTTGTACCCATGTAAATCACGTGGGACCCAAGTCCTTTGTTTCAACTGAATAGTACATCAGGTTAAGAGTTTCCAACAAAAAAAGAAACTAGATCAACAAAAAATTAGTAAGAGTTTGTTGGGAGAAGGAAAGCAGATGAACTGAACTTTGTTCACTTCACACAACAAATGAAAATCCTAGCATTGCTGCAAATTCCAGAATCTTTTTATGATTTAGTTCTCTTCTTTTTAATTAATCTACAATTAGACATGCTGCAATTATAATAGAGATCCTGGCGGCACGCATTCAATGGTATTAACCATTGATAGAGTTGTAAACAGAAGCAGCTGGACTGGAATTTCTTCAAGGAAATATTTACATGCCAACAGTTTATCAAACTGAAAGTCTGCTGATAAATCCACACATGGGTATTATGCTTAGGAGAAGAGCAGCATGATTCATATGCTTTTTTTGGAACAGCCTTGTACCTCTCCAGCTGTAAAAGAATAAAACCAGGAAGGAAAAAGTCCTAACTTGGGTTTCCATTCTCATGCCTTTATTCAAAGTAACTATAACATGTGTCACTAAATTACTATCTGACCTGAGCAACGATAACATGGGGAGGGGGAGAAAGGAGACTTTTTATGGCTACAAATGTAGCCTGTAGCTGCAAACATTTGTGATAATGCTAAAGAACCTTGATGGCGCAGTGGTTAGATGCCATTGCTGCAGCCATTATTGCAGCCACAAGGTTGTGAGTTCAATTGAATTGGCTCAGCCTTGCATCCTTCCGTAGGTCGCTAAAATGAGTACCCAGCTTGTTGGGGGCAATTAGCTTACACACTGTAAACTGCTTAGAGACTACTTGGTTCAGTATGAATGTAACTGCTATTGCTATTGCTATACAGAAGAGGAGGGAACATTTGTTCCTCCTGGTGTTGGAGCTTACAGTGACTATCAGCTCCACCCACTATGGACACTGGTAAAGAATGGTAGGAGCTGTAGGCAAAAATATCCGGAAGGCCAAAGGTTTCCCACCTCTACAGGTCTGAAGTGAGAAACCATAGCAGATTATCCTGGGGTATTAGACTTGCATAAACACATTGCTGGAGGGAGCCAGTGTGGTGTAGTGGTTTGGGTGATGGACTAGGACTCTGTAGACCAGGGTTTGATTCCCCACTCAGGCATGGAAACCCACTGGATGATCTTAGGCACGTCACACTCTCTCAGCCTCACAGCAACCAACCTCTGAACAAATATTGCCAAGAAAACCCCATGATGGGTTTACTTTATGGCTGTTATAAGCTGGAAACAACTTCAAGGCGCAGAACAAAAACACATTTTGTACACAGAATCAAGAAAAGGACTCATTGAGGCACTATTAGAAACTCTTCCATTTCCAACTGAACATGATTGTACACAGGGCCTTTTCTTTTTCACTATACTCTTGCCCAGCAATTGGTTAATTCAAGCTCTGTTTAATTTTAGTTAAATTTTTATTTCCAAATGTTCAGATAGGAAGTGGAAGTCTACTTGAGTTTCATTATGTTTGTGGTCTCTTGTGCAGAATTGTTCCAAAGATTATGGGAGAGAGAAGTGAAAGGCCTAGGATTAGCTCTGCCCACTCAACTCTGCTGTCTAGTTCCTGCCGCCCAGTGTTTAGTTGTCCAGCATTGAAAAGAATGAAGTATGTGTACGAGGAAATAAGTTTTCAGACCTAGGTTAAGCAGAGCTGCACTAGCAAGCTATGTATCATAGGATACAATTCAGTCTCCCATCCCTCAGTGCTGAAGCTATAGACACAGTCCTATCACCTGCGTTCCCCCTTTTTTATATTCTGTGTTTGCTAAGTGAAAAGAATTTACCCACATTACCTAGTTTGACTGCTGGGATGAGAGAAACCTTAGTTTTTCACTTAACAAACAGTTTGGTTTAGATCTAGGTAATTATTTACATTTGCATGCTTGATCACATTCAAACAGTGTTTTTCGTCCCAAAAGAAGATATAAAAGGATCTAATCACAAAAGAAATAAATGAGTTTGTAATAGTTTACTGAATTTTACTCACTCATTTTTACTTTACTCATTCTACTCCTGTGACATAGCATCTCCACACTTCATAGATTCACAAGGAAACTCTCTCTCTCTCTCTCTCTCTCTCTCTCTCTCTCTCTCTCTCTCACACACACACACACACACACACACACACAGAGTTTTTCTTTTCCCCTCTTAATAGTATATTACACCATCTTGTTGTGAAGAAGATCAAGGTAGCTTACAGGGGGATTTATTTTATCTTATCCTCACAGCAACTCTGTGAGCTAGGTTAGGCTAAGAAAGTACAATAGATCATGCAGTCGTCTTCATATAAGCAGGGATTTGAACTTGGATAAAGTAATGCTAAGTCTGATGTTCCAATCATGCTACCATACTGACTCATGGTCTGTTCTATGTAGTTGTAAGGTTATCCAAGCATGTGTTTGTGAATATCAAAAAGGAGGCTTACAATCTGAAAGTAATTGCATCAGTCTTGGAAAAAAGCCAAGCTGTAATAACTGCAGAATAGGTGGGTCCAGTGTGTGTGTATGTCTAGGAACATATTAGTTCTGTGTGAATAGGCCAGCATTGTGTTCTCATAGTATTAAAAAAGATGGCTATGGGAAGCCTAGAAGCACGAAATGAAAGCAACTATGGCCTCCTGTTCATGTCCCATCAGCAACCTATATTGAGATGCATCCTACTAGCAATAGGGAATGAACAGTAGTCATGCCTACCAGTTATTGATCAGCCATTAATTAAAAAAAGTCACCATTCTGGTTCTGAAGTCAAATTTATGCCAAGAAAGCTGAATGTAGATCCTTCATCTCCTTCTTCCACAACCTCTTGAGTCAAATAAATACAATATTTTGGGTGAAGGTATTAAATATGATACTGTTGGCATGTAAAACTCATCATGTCTTGAGCCCTTCCCTTTTCTGGTAGTTTCCATAATTCACTGAGGTTAATAGCACCTCACACTGCAAAACAGAGAAAGCTGCACAAACAGTATGTGGGATGTAACATTTTTTAAAATTGTGCTGTTAACACCCATCTAACAGAGGCATCAGTCTTGGAGAAAAGCCAAATTATAATGATTTGAAGAATAGGTAGATCTGATGTGTATGGATCTTTAGAAACATAACAGTCCTATAGGAATAGGCCAGCATTGTTCTCAAAGTATCAAAAAGATGCCTATGGGAAGCCCACAAGCAGGAAATGAAAGCAACCATCAGCAACTTCTGCATTGCTTCATCTTGACGGAGGACTGCCAAGAAAATGGACTTCTAAAAGACTAACAGCAACCCTGCTCTCCACTCTGTGCTGTCTGTGTTTGACCCCATCTGTCAACAGAGGTAAAAATGACAACATTTATGTAAGATAAGCTTACTTGCATGTACTTCTATTTAGTTTAATATGGCCCTTCAGCTTGCCAGTGCAGTGCTATGGTGTAGTTCTTAGCTGAGTATACCTGTAATTCTAAATCAGCTTAGATTAAGTGCAACTTAAACCTGAGCATTAACATGATAGTGCAGTGTTACACAATGTATGTGTGAAGCAGGCGAGCATAGTTTTAATGCAGTTTAAATATATTTAGTGCAACTGAAATGTGTAGTTTTCTCTCACTTGCCCAGAAACATGTTTAAATTGGGCCGAGTGGGGGAGAGATGCCTCTACTGACAGATTAAGCTCCTGCATAAATACCCCCCCTCGATATTTAGAATACAAGACTGACAGCATGAATTAATAAATAAGAACAATCTGATTAATTCAGTAATCAAATTCATGGGCCAAATGCTTACTGATACTAATGAAATAACCTCGCCAATGATTTACAAAATTAATTTCAAATGAAATTTTAAATGAAGCTTTGTCAGTTTGGATTAAAGGAGAATACTCTTTACATGTCATATATTTAGAGCATAGCAGAGTACACAAATAAAACTGATGCTTTCTCCTTTCTTCCTGTCTTCACCCTCCAAAAGGATGGATTTATTGGAAGAACATCAGCCTGCAAAAGATGTTCTTGTTGCTAACGTCCGTTGACTAGACTTCGACTCTTGGTGACCCTGTGGATGAAATTTCTCCAGGACCCTATGCTCTCAACCTCTCTGCTCAGGTCCTGCAGGCCCATGCCCATATCCTCACCGACTGCATCTAATATTCTGGCATGTGATCTTCCTCTCTTTCTACTGCATTCCACCTTATTTAGCATTATTGACTTTTCTAATGATTCCTTTTCCTTTATGTTGTAACCAAAGTATGACAGCCTAAAGATAGTACTCATTCATTCAACTGCATAAACACGCATGGGTCTAGTCCACATATAGCAAAGGTGGGCTGGTAGCATATGTATTGTGCCACTTAGGAAAGCAACTCATGAATGCTCTTCTGGGCAGAAGCACACTGTAGACATGGAAGTAGCACCTCAGGGAGTCAAACTGTTGTCATTTTCTTTGTTCAGGAGCTTCCTTCTTTTAATGTGGAAAAGAAATGAAATGGACACCTTTCACTTGCAGTTTGGTGTGATCCATTCCCATCCAGTTCTTCATCTGGCCATATCCTTGCTCATTGTTCAGCCATGGATTTGCCAGTGAACTCCTTTGAAATATGACTAGGAATGACATGGGATAAGAACCCACTCATGGCACACCCATTACTCTCAATGCTATCCCCAACACCACCATGCTCTTTTGTCCTGTTACACCATCCCTTCCTAGCAGTGCTTAATAAAGTTACGTTTAGTGGTTAAAATTTCCAGAATTCCCTAGACAATATCACCGCAGGATTGTGGATGTTGGGATGTAATACAGGTTTGCTTGCTACCAGTGGCATCACTAGGGTTGGCATCACCCGGTGTGCATTCAGCATACCCCACTGTGCCCCCAAGCACTGTGTGGCTTAGGCCTGGAAGGAAAAGAAATATAAATGAGGGTTAGTGACATTGGGCTGTTTAATCTTCATTTGGTCAGTTTCACACAGTAAAAAGGGGAAGGAAGGGGAAGAAAAGAAGAACTGTGGCAGCACCTTTAAATCCAGTTAGTTGGGGTTTTTTAATTTTTGCATGAGTTTTTCTGGATATAAACCCACTTCTCTGGATACAGTACTGAGCAGAATGAATGCCTCAGTAAACACTAATAACACTAAGATTTAATACAATTCTAAGTGCTGTTTATGACCTATAAAACTCCAAATGATTTTGATCCAGATTACCTGAAGGACTATACTCTCCCGCATGAGCTTAATGGAGTTTTGAGTTCTTGGGGGAAAGTCTTCCACTCTGTCCCATTATTCTGCACTGGGACACAGAAGAAGTCCTTCTTGGTGGCTGCTCTTAGACACTGGAACTCCATTCCTAGTGGGGATGGATGGGCCCCTTCCATTGTGTCCTTCTCATGACAAGTGAAGATTTTGTTGTTGTTGTTTTGGCAAGCTTTTGGGAAACTGTTTTTGAGGAACGGCTTTTAATAATGTGACCTATTGTATTGTATTTCATTCCCCCCTTTTGTTATATACATTTTAAATTGTTTTTCATTCTAGTGGTGGTCGAATTATATTTTAACTTTTGTGTGTGTTTTAGCAATGTGAGCTTTTATTGCTGTTTAAAATTTTGTAAGCTGTGATTCCATATAGAAGTTAAGCAGGGTCAGCCCTGGTTAGTACTTGGAAGGGAAACCACTAATGAATACCAGGTGCTGTAGGCTAGATTTCTGAAGAAGGAAGTAGCAAAACTACCTCTGAGTATTCCTTGGCTTGGAAAACGCTATTAAAGTCATAGGGTCACTGCAAATCAACAGGTGACTTGAAGGCACATGCTCACACACAGGCTGCCTTAAACCCAAATGAAATACATTTTCTTTCACTTCTTCAGTCATGAAAGTTGTACGCCCCTATTATATAATACCTATAGATATTCTCAATGGAGAAATAGGGTTTGGCTATATATTTATACCATGTTGTATACTTATATTAATTATGGTTCCAGAACTGTTGATATTTTTTAAAAAAAAACTGGAAAAGAGACTCTTTCCTATGAAAATAACACTGAACCTGAGTGCCAATATAAAGAAAATTTTAAAATACGATAGCTGATTTCACTATGAAATGTCGTTTTGTATTTGACTGTGCGGATTCTGGAATATCAGTGCTAATGAAAAATAAAAATAAATAAACCTTAAGCCTTTCTGGTTTGTTTTCAAATGTTAAGTGACCCATTATGAAAGCAACAATTTTTACCTTTTAATATTCACCATCTGAAAAATGCAGCAAAATATTCTGCTGCAGTACACATGTCATATATTATGGTAAATATGTATTTTCCTACATGGGTATCACCTTCTGCAAGACAAATGTAATGTACGAAATGCCTTGCAAGGCCATTAAAGGAAGGTCTTCTATTACCAATTACATCAGACTGAGTGCTGGAAGATAAGCATTTGCATATTATATCAGCGGTCTTGTTTGCAGAATTGCAGGGATACAAACCAGGAGAACAAAAGTAGAACTCTCATTGAAACATCTAAAAGAAAACAAGGATAATAGCCAGCACATTATAAAAAATAGACCCCTTTGAGGTGAAAAGATCTCTCGAAAACAGTATCTTGCCCATACCCACAAGCATATAAATTAATCCTGTGATGCTGCATTATTTTAAAATCCTTGCCTAATGTTTAACATGTGTCAAGTGAGAAAATGCATTAAGATTTTAAAAGTTTCTGTATATTTGCAGAACCTGATGATGAGGATTTGACAGAGAAAGCAAGAGTGGGTGGGTAGAGATGCTCAAGAAAGTGGGTTACAGCAAGAAATCATCCGCACTCTTGTAGTTATGGAAATAACATGTTTTGTTCCATCAATGTGTCCACTTTACATTATTCAGCACAAAGCTTTGTAAAATACGAATCCTGGGAATATCACAATATAAGGGGGGGAAGGTACAAATAACAGCTTCATAAAGTGAGAAATGTACATAAATAAATCATGTAGATGGGGGCAGTTTGCTTAGCTGGCAAGAAACAAAATATGGAAAATCTGCTTGTTAAACAATAACCACAGAGTATGCTTTTATGATGTGTTTTTCTCCCTTCACCACAGTAATTCATATTAGAGGTAGAAGCAGTTGCATGTTAAATAAAATCATTCAGCATTGTTCTCCTCGCATTGCAAAAAGCTGACTTATGTTGTTTTAAGATGCCTCCCATTAGAAAGTAAATATTCCTCCGATGTTACGCATTTCACAAAATTCAATAAAGATGAACTGTAAATAAAGTCACAGGCAGATTTCAGACAGTTTTATTAGCAGATTGTTGAAAAGGAGGAGGGGGAAAAAAAGAAAATTAAATACAATACCAGTAAACGTGGTTCTCACATTGAAACCAGGCTCAAATAACTAGGCTACCATAGAAAATTTTTCCAATTCTTGCATTATGATGTAAAAACAGATTTTTGTACAGATTTTGTACAACAAAATTCATAATAACATTTTTTATCATTTTTAGAAAACTTTAAATATATAGATAAAAATAGACAATTTTCATAGGTCCTACATGAAGATGAGAATGTTCTGTTCCAAGGGCTTGCATAGAGCGCAAAGATGGTTATAATATAGAACAACTAGACATTAATATCTTTTAAGATTACAAAAAGCATTTAAAACAATAATATGAACACATTTCTTCATAATCTAGGCAAAGGAAAAAAAACTGTATTAACTAAAGAGGGGCAAAGAAACCCAAATTCGTCATACGGTAGCATTTCAGGAACATAATATTTACACTTGTTTTAATAAGATATACTTCTTTTCCCCATTATTCTCAGCATTTCCGTTTATGCCTGTACCAAACCAAACAATGATGCATACCCAAAGATTCTGGAACGTATACACTGTAGAAATGGTTAAACCTACTTACAGGTGATTCTCTGCAAGGAGCAAGAGCAATGGAGACACTACTATAGATTTCATTTGTCGTTTTTATTTTATTTTTTAAAAAAACCTCTCCTCTCATATAAATAATTTAGCTGTTTGCCACAAAGTCCGTCTAGCTGTTAACCCATTAAAGATTGAACTTTTAAAAAGGAATATGCATTTTCTGAATATTTAGCACAATTAAAAATAAAAGAAAGGTGACAGGATGTTATGAAGTATCAGGTAATAATTTCTGAGTGACAAAATGTTCTTAACCTTTAAAAATTCGACAGGATGTTTTTTTTAAATGTAAAACCAATATGGGCCAAATCATTTTTAAGGCTTTGAAATACGTTATGAGCAAAGCTAACCAATTGTAAACACCAATATCTTGAATTTTTAAAAATAGAATTATTTAAATTTGGAATCAGGTATTGTTTTGACCGTCTGAATTACTTCAAGTGAGGCATTTTAAGAGTTCATGAATCTGATTATGTTTTCATACAACCAGGCATATTGTATATGCATAAAAGATGGCACGCGAAGAAAGCATAATCACATGTGGTGACACTTATCTTCAAAGTAGTCTTTAAAGGGATAACCTGGAGGAATGTGCAGAGCAAAGAAGATAATTTAAAATATAATAAGCCCTGTGTTGCAGCTTGCTTCCAGTTATGAGCACAAAGATGGAGAACAGATATCATAGCATTTATAAAGACAGTAAAAATAACACGAAACCAGCCTTGCCCAAGACACGGCAGGTAGGAAGGACAAAAGACTTCAACTTTATCACTTAGTTCTACGTGGTATTGGACTGATAACATCAAGTGTCTGATTAGCCTCTGGGAGTTTTTCCCCCTCCCCAGCAACGTTGAAGTAATAAGACATTAATATATAAAAATATTTCTGGCAGGTTGACTTGTTCGTGAGCCACAATTCACTCTTAAAAGTGCTGTTTCACAGCACTGACCAATATACATATAAAAGTGGCCCCAGTCATCCCCAGACGCTTCAAATCCCATTCGTTAATACTGTGACTTCAGGACAAATATTTACATGCCTGCATGCGTTAAAATTAGAAAGGTGTCGTTCAGACCAACAGGGTGACAAAACGTATTATCTAAAATTGTTGTTTTCCTAAAATCTAGTATTCTACGGCATACATAATACCTTCTGGGTGTGGTTTGTGGTTATATACTGTACATGTGACCAACAGTTTCGGTAGGAAGCAACATCTTATTCCCCCCTTTCCCAAACTACTGCCAGTTTACAATGAAAAATATTACAGATCTTTAAGCGTCTTTATTGATTTTGAGAGAGAGAGGATATTGTGAACAGAAACATCATAGAAACATGTTTATATACTGCAACTCCCACCCCTGCCGACACCAAGATAAAAGTGTTTGATTTCTGTAACATACTGCTGTGTTGGTCTCCTGGAAAGTATGTGGCAAAAAATAAGAGAACCAAGATTCTCTCCTAGAATTTGGAGTGGGGGGAAACCCTGTGTAACATTTTGTCTATTCCTATTCTGTGTTTGTAGGATCCTCGTGTTCCTTTTTGAAAGATTCAATTCTGAACTGTCTTGCTGGTTTACATACGGAGTAATAGTCTTTAGGTATAGAAGTGGACACTGTGGAAGTTTTGCTTGATGTGCTCAGTGAATTAAAGGACACAGTTTTCATTCCACAGCAAAGGAAATGCAAGTTCTTGCTCTGGCCAGTCTGTACTAGGAGATGTCCAACAGCAAAAGTCCTTTTAGCTAGCTGTCCAGATGTGTGCTACATCAGTTGTAGAGCCATTCTCTGCAACACAGGGAGAAGCCTCAGGAAACCAATGGAGGATGCTCTTGGAGAGAGCTTAGAATCTTTGCACATGGATACATGAAGCAGCCAAGTTGCCCAGAAAGCACCTTTGTTTTTGCAGAACTTCCAAAATGGTGAATGTATTACTGCAGAGTTCTTTGAATTGTAGCACTGATTTCTTCAGTTGAATAGGTTCAGTACATGACAGTAGTTTTCAAATAAAGTCGTCCATCTAAAACAGAAATAATAAGAAAAATGACTGAAAATATTTTCATCTATTAATATTGAATATAGCTACTCTTTAGAACAGAGAAGCCATGAAAATGTATTAATAATAATAATAATAATAATAATAATAATAGTTTATTTTTATCCTGCTTTTCCAACTTTAGATCAAAGCGGCGTACAGATTTAGATAAAATATACATCAAGATAAAACAATTAAAACAGCATTTAAAATAATCACAATAACATGGATTCCCCCCACTCAGCTGAGTGGGGGGAATCCATAACATTGCAAGGTCATCGACAGAGGGAGTAAAATATAAAATGACATCTCAGGGGGGAAGGCTTGGGAGAAGAAAAAGGTCTTAAGATTCTTCTTAAAGAGATCTAAAGATGTGGTGGAGCAGAGCTCGTCTGGGAGATTATTCCATATTCTAGGGGCCGAGATAGAAAAGGCCCATTGCGAGGTCCTCACATAACGTGCCGTTGGGACCTCCAGCAAGTTCTGCCCCACCGACCTGAGTGTGCGGGGTGGATTATATGGGGATAGGTGGTCCTCCAAGTACCCTGGGCCCAAGCCATTTAGGGCTTTATAGGTCATTACCAGCACCTTGTATTGCGCCCGGAAGCAAATTGACAGCCAATGGAGATCTTTCAAGATAGGTGTTATGTGGTCTGACCTGGAACACTCAGCGACCAGTCTCGCTGCCATATTTTGCACTACTGTAGCTTCCGGGTTTGGTACAAGGGTTGCCCCATGTAGAGAGCATTGCAGAAATCCAATCAAGAGGTTACCAGAGCATGTACTACAGTTTCAAGGTCCCTCCGGGCCAGGTAGGGGCGCAGCTGGCGTATCAGCTGAAGCTGATAACAAGCGCTCTTGATCGCCGCATCCACCTGAGATGACAGCTGGAGCGACGAGTCCAGGAGCACTCCCAAGCTACGAACTGAGTCCTTCAAGGGGAGTGTGACCCCGTTCAGGACAGGATGGCAAATCTCACCACCTGGACCCGGTGAACCTATCACCAGTACTGAAGGAACACAGTGAAACACAGAAATGTAACTACCAAGAACCAGAACCAGAAAATGCCAGTACCAATCTCTAGACTTTGAGAACTCTTGCTTATGTAACCGAAACAGTGCAAGGAGCATGTATCACAGATAGATATGAAAGTCTGAAATGAAAGTGTGTATGCAACGGGGGGGTGGGGTGGAAGAGAGAGAGGTGGGGAGGGAAAGGAATAAAGAGAAACATGAGGTGTTGGGAGAGAAGACAAAAAGGAAGTAATGCAATGTTTTCTCTGGATTCAAACTGAGTTTGTTTTCCCTCATCCAGCCCATTACCAACTCCAAACAGGCATCTAGAGGCGAGATGCCATCCCTAGTCACTGCATCAGTCGGAGTCACAGAGAAACAAATTTGGGTGTCATCAGTGTACTAATAACACAGCGTCCCGTATCTCCGGATGATCTCTCCCAGCGGTTTCATGTAAATGTTAAATAGCGTGGGGGACAGAATAGCTCCTTGAGGGACACCAGATGTCAGTTCCCTCTTATCGGAGCAGACGTCCCCCAGCTGCACCATCTGGAATCTACCCAAGAGGTAGGAGCGGAACCACTGGAGCACAGTGCCCCCGATACCTAACTCCCTCCGGCGTTCCAGAAGGATACCATGGTCAATAGTATTGAAAGCCGCTGAGATATCAAAAAGCACTAACAGGGACAAGCTGGTTTGAAACGGGTATTTCATCTTGTAATGATCATATATACAGTTCATGCTTTATTTTAAGTCTACTGATACCTCCTTCATGTTTCTATAGTGCAAATACTGCAATACTTCATAAAGGTTTGTGGTTTTAGAGGATACTGCATCCAAGTCACCGTTATAACAATAGAGGTGTCTGTAGCAACTTCTACAGATCTCTTTATCTTTCACTGGAGAGACCACTTAACTTGCTTTAGTCAATATGGCAAGAGCAATGATAGCTATGTATCACTGCCATTAAATGGTACCGGCTATGAGCCATCTCTGCCATTAGAAGATTACCAGTCATTTAGACTCTAAGTGTTTGCAGTTTTAAAAGTATACATCTTGAATGGGAGCTAGTAGCAAATAAGCAACCAAAATTAAGTAGCATAGCTCCATCTAGATAAACCAGTCAGAATCCCAGCAGGCAAATTCTGAAATACTTGCAGTTTCAAAACTTCAAAGGTACCCCATGTACACTATACATATTACAGTAATCCATCTTGGAGATTACCACAGCATGGATCACTGTGGCCAAACTCTGCTGCAAACAAGTCACAGTGTGTAAAATTATTTTGTACCACTGAGATCCCATGGGCATCTAGAGAGCATCTTCCAAAATCTGTAAATGCTTATTGAGGTGGTGTGCAATCTTCTTTAGAACAGGATGATCACCAAGTCCTCAGACCCAGAATCCATCTAACAACAAAACCTCTTTGATTCTGTGCAAATTTAACACATGGCATTTTTTTAAAACGGAAAACAATATTTTCTGTGCAGGAAACCACATTTTCTGTGCTGAAGTTAATATTCCTCCCTGCAGATAAGTATTGCTTTCCACGTGGAAAATAATGTAGTTTCATGTACAGGAAATGCTGTAGATTTGCATAGAATAAGTCCCAAACTGCAAAAATTCTCATGATGGTTCTGATCAAGGTTTCTCAGCACTCAAGAAAGACTTATTTATTTATTTATTTATTTTACCATTTTGAAAGATTTTTCCAACCCTAATTCAGACTGAGTTTATTTGCCTTCTGAGACACAAGCAAGCTCAACTCTGCTCCCATCCAGATTTAAATTTTGGATAGTAACTGTTTTATTCTGCACTAGCTTAGTATTTGAAAGCAGCACTACAAAATGAAGGGATAGGTTGATTATGTGATTCAAAATCCTCTGTCTTGGGTGAGGATCAGAAGAGGTAACTACTCTCAAATGACTCATCATTCTTCTCTCCAAAAGCTTATTGAAACTTAGAAATGTATGACCTTTTGCCGATCACTAATGGAGTAGATACATCCTCTTCTCCTTAACTGTAATGCAACTACACACATAACAGTAATGATTCTAAATATTTATTTATTTATTTATTTATTTATTTCAAGGATTTATATCCCACCTTTCTCCCACAATGGGATTCATGATGGCTGATTTAAGTTTAAAGTCATTAAAAAAACTAACCCATTAAAATAGATAAAACAAATCAGATCTCAAAAACTGTCATCTGCAAAACCCATGAAACTCTGAAGCCAAAAATGCTAAGCACTAATAAAAAGCCAATACTATAAAGATATGGATTTGGTCCCATTCTGCTGCTGGACCCTGACAGGAATGGAAATCATAAGAGGAATTTAACTCCTTTCGCCTGTCTTACAGGCTTGGGGGAATTTCACTTATCCAGAACTGAACTTGGTGGGATTATGGGATAATTAGATTTGGCGTGTTGTTTTAAATAGCTTGACCACTTGGTAAGCAGTGTGTGGGGGGGGACAATGTGGCTGTATACTGTGAGGGGCATCAACAGGCACTGACTGAATAGCAAAACACCTTCAGACTTGCTGACTCAACCTGGAGCCCTGCGTGTTCCAACTCACAACGTTGGGGCTGCAGTACCAGCAGTTAAGCACTGTGCCACCAGGGCTCTTAGAAGGATTGGGAAGAACTCTTGTATCAGCATGTGTGCCTGCACTGTGGCAGCTGCAGATATCAATGCAAATAGTTTAATCAAAGTAGCCTTAAGTTAAACTCATGTTTTGTGTCTTCTCTGTTCTCTTAGCGGGCAAGGAAAGGGGTAATGCAGTAAAACCAACAAACAAAATATTTAACAGATTAGTTTTTGAAATAGTCTCCAATGTTGTTTACACTTTTACATTTCAACTGAAAAAGTATTTCAAAAATATAGAATATGGAGTGCCAATTAGATATTAACCCCTCTTTAGAGAGTAGAGGGTTTTTCCACCCAGAAGAAAATTACCCTGATTTGGAAGGAAAAAACAAGGTCTTTACAATATTGTTTGAGATCTATTTTTGACAGAGACAAAAAGCAGAGAAATAGAAGCATGTCATTTGTACTGTGTATTATCCATAAAAGAGAAGCTCTGGCGAAAAGAGTCTTCTCCAGAGAAAGGCACCATTGTTTAGCTGATAAATTTATGGAATCGGGCGAGGGAAGCATGAATTAGCACTTGGTCCAGCAAGGAACTAATTTTGGTTTGTTACATGCTACCTTTTCAACATCTGATACAAACCAGACCATAGTAACAGAAATTTTCAAGAGAGAGATCAATAAAATGAAAAGCCTTCATCTAAATTAAAGGCTCTTAAAGAAATATCAAAAAGCACAGAGTATATTTAATGGGTTTTAACAGGAAAGCTAACCACACAAAAAGTTCACTATTACTGGGAAGACTGCTTATTCACCAACAGATCTCATTAGAAAAAAGTATATTGCTTGTGTCTTCCCTTATCCAAAATATTTGGGACCAGAAGTGTTTGGGATTTTGGAGATTTTTACATTTTGGAATATTTGCTTATACATAATGAGATATCTTGGAGATGGGATCTAAATCTAAACATGGCATTCATTTATGTTCTCTATAAACTTTATACACTTAACATGAAGGTAATTTTATATAGAACATTTTTAATGATTTTGTACATAAAACAAAGTTTGTGTACACTAAACCATCAGAAAGGAAAGATAACTATCTCAGAGCCCATACAGACAGGCCAAAATAAAGCTGCTTCGGGTCACTTTGGAGGTATGCTGTTTAAATGACACATGCATCTTAAGAGGCCAGAAGCTGCACCATAGCTGTGCTCCAGTCCTTAGGACTGGAGCGTGGCTTTGGCGCAGCTTCTGGCCTCTAAGGATGCATGCATCATTTAAACAGCATACCTCCAAAGTGACCTGAAGCAGCTTTATTGTGGCCTGTCTGTACAAGCTCTCAGATGTTATGTGGACAATTTTGGACTTTGGAGTATTTTGGATTTTGGAATTCTGGATAGGGGATACTCAACCTGTAGTAATGCTGTGACTGATGATATGAAAAGTTGAAGAGATGTAAGTGTAGGACAGTCATGTATCATACTTTACAGAAGAAAATATCTGAAGGGCTGTCAGTCCTCTCTTTCAAACTGTCCTCTGTTTGAACGCTTGTCTAATCCAAGTCCATTTTAAAGAAGAAGAATGTTAAAAAAAAAAAGGAAAGCACAGAGATACATTGAAAGTTTCCCAATAGTTCATAATCTGGATAGCAAATGTAGCAGGTACATAGTGCATCTGATCACAGCCTTCTCCACTATACAGAGATGTACTGTATTTCCACTGAACTTTCAGCAATAGTTTCTAAACCATCATCCATCCACAACGACTAGCATCTGGAAAGTCTATGAAAACTCCTGTATTATTGCCTGCACTACTCACGAAAGAGGCCAGGTTAGAATTCTATACCCTGACAGTCTAATTTGCTATGTATAGATTTGATGCTGTGTTTTTTAAATGGAGGTGTGTTTTTTTTAATCGAGGAATGTTAAATGATATGACTACCTGGCACAAGGTTTTTGTTCTCTTGAATAATATATATTAAGATATTATGAGTTATAAGTTACTATCTGCTGATAGATTACTGCATGTACTATTTTGCACTTTTTTAAAAACTAAAACTATAACATGAATCAGAACAAAAAAGTTGTTACGCACATATCAAATCTTGCATTGATGTCTTTAATCTATATCAGGAATTTTTTTTTTCATTTTTATGTGTCTGTTTCTCAACCCTCCCCAACACAATTTCTTTTCCAAAGGACATATACAGACATATCTTTCATATATGACAGGTTAGGTCCCAGACCACCAGTGTATAGAAAATATTATCTTAAATTGATTCGTAGCCTTCCCCCCCCCCCAGTTGCCAGTGCATTTAAAAACCTAAAAACATACTTACACTATCATTTTTAAGTACCAACAGTGCTAGGTCTAAAAATAGATGCAAAAGTAATAATATTTTTAAAAATGTCAGAAGACAACACTGAGACACAAAGTACACAAATGCTATAAAGAGACAGAGCTTGGATAACAACATGGTGCTGTACTGTATAACTGGAAAGTGCTGTATTAGTGAAGCACTTTAAAGTGAAGCACTTAAAGCAAGGTAGGTCTGTACACCAATCCAGTTAGAGGCTATATGCATGCAAGCAGCTTCACTTATAAGGAAGGACTGATTAAAAGGACTGGTTAAAACCTGGTGATTTTAATTCAGTGATCCAAATCACAAAGAGAAAAAAAAGGCATTTAGATAATTCAATGCGTATTTCTTGCATTTCCTAAACTATAAGATGTATTCCAGTATATGAATCTACCATTAAATACAGCATTAATTATTACAGGAGGGTGCAAGGTGTACAATTAATATTTTTTTTCATGTACTCATATTTTTGAATTTTAGAAGTTGTTAAATGGCACCATGTTTATTTAATAGATACCTCATATCTGTCTAGCAGAAACCAGGGGCTGATAGCTACTAAATAAAGCATTTGTTTATATAAGATGAAAAGTAGATGTCCTTGCTAGGTTGAAAAATGAACAAACTGCAGAGCTCAAAATATTTAAAAGCAAAAACATCCAAAAAGGAACAGACAACATCACCTAGATGGGTGCATTCTAGTGATAAAAGGATATAAGTGCCCCATATAGACAGGACAAAATAAGACATCCATTTTTATTGCCTTCTTAAAGGCCTCCAAAGATGTTATATGGCGGATCTCTTCCAGCAGGTCATTCCAGATGCATGTGTCCTAAGAGTCCAGAAGCCACGCCAAAGCAATGCTCCAGTCCTCTGGTGCAGCTTCTGGCCTCTTAGGATGCGTGCATCATTTAAACAGCATACCTCCAAAATGATCCGAAGCAGCTTTATTTTGGCCTGTCTGGATGGGGTCATAAGAATCCAGTAGAACCTTTGAGATTACCTGGGCAAATGTAAGGTCTAGTTAAGACTTTTGTGGACTATGGCTCATCACATGCATGGTGTCACACCTCTGTGGCACTCCATGAATCTGAAGAAGTCTAAATATGTGCTAAAAATTTATTTTCCCCAGTTAATCTCAAAGGTCCTTCTGGATTCCTTTACTGCCCTTTAATGTGAAAATAGACTAAGATTTATGAGTTCAAATGCACCCTAATGATGTACACAATAGCATCTTGTGAACCAGGGCTAGATCCCAGAGCCAGTGACCATCTGCTAGCCCTTTACCGCAACACCATAATATCAATGTTGCATAGCATTTAGAAGTGATCTATTCTGATGCTGAACTCAAAAAGATATTTTTCCAGTGCAGCTTCTCTCTCTCTCCCTCTCTGCTGAGTAAGTGCCCTCTCCCAGGATGAATTTCTTCTCTGAAGTCTCCAGGAATAGTGGATTAAATTTAAAACGGAATGAATCCAGGACTTGCAATAAGAAGATACAATTGCTGCATGCCCAACCTTCCTTTAACTGGATGGTGAATCACCAACACAAATTACCAGTTGAAAACATAATCCCCACAATCAATTGAGAAGGATATTTCTATGAATGGGTTGAATTCTATTTCCCACAAAACCCACAAAACTGGGTGAGAGCTAATATTTATGACAATATAACCAGAGGTATTTTGAGTCTTTGGTCCAGTGTATATGCCTAGCAACTCACAAGGGTGGTTGTTTACAGATCATGTTTAATGTTATTAGAATAATAGTTCCCATGTTCAGAAGACAGAGAAATGAGTCTTTCTATTCAAAGCACTGAAATTATTTCTTCTGCAGAATCCTTGATTCTCCATCAAACATCTCAAATGACTTTTCTTCATTCAACTGCTGGTAAGAAATCATGGCGAAAGTAAACTAAGGTCATTCTCTGCTCTTACTTCAAATGCACATTTTTCTTAGTGCAAAATACAGTGTCAACCCATTACAAAAGAATTCTTATATGCTTTTAATTGCAATGCCTCCTAATGACATTCCCAGAGTGGATTTTCTTTATGCTCTTTCTCTCTTATACTTTTCCAAAGCCTACTTTCATACAAATGCACTCTCCCCCCGTTCTTCTCCTTCTGAAAGATCTTTCCAAGCTTCAACAAAATGGACCATCTTCCCACCACCTATTCAATGGATCTTCTCTCAGCCTTTTCTGTCAGTCTTTGTTTCTTGTTAGCTTTGTGTCAAGAGTGAAAGGGAAACTGCATAAATTTTTAGAAAGGCATTCTTTCCCCCAAGACAAATAAAAAAGGAGGAAAAAACCATCGACAAGGATCTCAGAGAAAAACTCCCCCTCAACTCTTAGGCTAACATCAGAAATCTAGCCCAGGAGACAATTAAGCATTAACATGTTTGTTTGAAAATACAAAAAAAAAAATCATTATCTGTTTTTGGGAATAGCAAGTTATAATTATTCTACCTGAATAATAATAAAAAATAAATATTTTCTACACTAAGACTATTACACAAATTGTGGCAGGAACACATACTATGCAATATTCAATAGAACCTCTGCTTTCTGGAATGGATAAGAGCTAATGAGTAGTGAGTATAGTGCCTATCCCAGGCTCAGCGAAGGCAGCAGAAGCTGGCTATGGAGAGGGATGGGGCAGCAGTGGAATTCCCCTGCTTCAGTTGGAGGGCAAGACTATGAAGTTTGTCGCATTTAGCTTAGAACGGCCCCTGAGCTTTCTTAAAGGGACCGTTCTGGGGATGGGAGATGGCAGGGAACGCTGTATATCACACAGCGAGAACACTGCCGCTGAACGTTCCCCTTCCATTCTGAAAGCGTTCTAGAGGGATGATTTTCGAGAACACTTGAGAAAGCATTCCCGAAAATCGGCCCTGGTTAAAGCCTCTTTTCTACTCAACAATCTCCAGAAGTGAGGAAGAGGCCTCAACCTTGCCTCCATCCTAAACAGAAGTGTTGGCTTTATGCAGGTTTATAGTGCAAGAAACTGAGAGAGCATCTTCTTCTAGGGCACAATATTAGTTTAGACCTGGGCATGTCTTAAAGATAAGGGCATGTTCCACTTGGGAAAAAAAGGAAGCAGGGGGTGGGGGTGGTGTTACTGTGGTGATTCTGATACAGATGGGGGAGAGAGAGAAATAGGGAATATTTAATTCTAAAACAGTAGCAAAAGCATAGTTGCTAGATGATTCTTGTATTGCATACACATAAGAAGGGATGCTTGTTCCTCAGAGAGGCTAGATGTTGCCCACCCTCATGATAGATGCTAATGAATCAGAAATGTGGCTGGTGAGATCAGGCAGAGGAAACGATTGACACAGTGGCAATCATTTACAGTTTCATGTGGATGCGTGCAGGAAAGGATATCTGTATTCACCAACTTTTCTCTTAGCTGGATTGGACTGAACGAGGATACATAAAATAAAGTCAAACTTTTTATTTGAATAAAATTAAACCTCTTCATACTAGTTAAAGAATGTAATCATCAGCATTTCCTGTTAGGATTGAACCTTACTGAAAAATGACAGCTATTTTTGTTTCTTTAGCAGCTATCTGCTTGTGGGCACCTGTAGCCTAATGAGATTTTGCCATTTTTTGAAAGAACAGCTGTACATGTGTGCCCAAGTGCACATAACCTCTTCATCCAATTGTTGATAAAAGCATCTCTGACCCATAGCTCAAGCACATTTCAAATTACATAACTGCTGGGCTTATTTGTTTTACTAAGGTGGGGGTAAATGTGAATTACAGTGTAATCCTAAACTTCCATTCAGTCCAATGTTTTAATAATTGAAGGAAAAGGAACAAGAACAATAAAACGGGAGACAAAGGCAAACAAATGGGAGATGATTCATGCAGTGTCTGATAAAACAAGCATCAGGAAATCCAAATAAAAGCAAGCATCTTGCAACAGATGGAAAAGATCTTAAACAAACGGTAACCCTTATCCAAAACACTTACTAGGAAGTAGCTAATTAAGTGCATACTCATTTTTGCCTTGCTGATTTAAGATATTTAAAATGCAGAAAAGGGATATCTTATTTATCATGCAACCAATACAACAGTTAGAATCTAAGCTCTTGATCACAGGTATGCTTTTGAGATAAAGTTGATACATATTAAAAGAATATAAAAAGGAATTTCTAAAAGAAGGTAAATTTGTAAGCTGCCCCAGAAAGCCTACATAATGAACACGTATAACAAAGCTCTGTATCTTAGCTGGTACCTATAAGTATGCATAATATGTAGATCATTTTAGGGCTAACTCTCATCTAGGTGGTAGTGACTAAAGAGATTCACACTTTTCCAGCCATAGTGCTAGAGATATAAGCTGGAAGTACTGGAGACTGGACCAGGAAGATCTGCTCTATTAGAATTCTATTAGAGCACTCTAATATTCAATCCCAGGCCTGCCAAACATACAGCCCATGGGCCACTTGTGGCCCACCAAGGGATTTGGGACGGTCCATGAGGACTTCAAGGCTTCTCTGCTGCCCAGCTTTCTCTTGGATAAGAGTTGGACTGTGGAGTAGGTGGAAGGGCAAATGTATGCCCCTAGCCCAAACCTCCTCTGCAGCCCAGATTTCTCCCAGGAAAGAGCCGGGCTGTGGAGGAGGTGGAAGGGCCAATACTTGTTCCTTAAGGCTCCTCCACAGCTTAGTCTTCTCCTAAGGAGAAGGCTGGGCAGAGGAGGAGGAGGGGGGGGAATTAATATTAATATTTTTTTTAATATTGTAAGCTGCTCTGGGTCCCAGTTTTGGGAAAGGGGCAGGAAATAATAATAATAATAATAATAATAATAATAATAATAATAATATAAAATATTTTGTTCATTCATTTTACTTTTACTTGGAATGTGAACTGCTATAAAACTATCTGAGGCCTGAAGAAGTTTAGCCTATTTTAATTGTGGCCTCAACCTATTAGTTGTGCAGGTCTGCCCTACTCAATTATAACTGTGGTGTTCTAATATGTTAGAACTCTATCAGAATACTCTATTTCTGAGTTAATGCTTTGGTTGGGGAAATGTTGCCCATGGGCCATTTAGAGCCCCCAGGTTGATTTTTTTCCCCACCATATTTTGAGGTGGGTCTGGGATAGGCTTCCAGGTCGTGTTGCAAAAAAGGGCCTCTCCTGGGCCTAAAGTGGTAAGGAGTGGAGTGGGGAGAAGATTTTAGGGACAAAATAATTACTACTACTACTACTACTACTACTACTACAACTGATTGAGGGGTGTAGCCCAGTGAAGTTTCTTGGGGGCAATTCACATTGGGATAATTAAAAAAATATTTTTAAACAGCCCAGATAATTTTTAGGTGCCAGGTGAGCTTGGCTACCATTTTGTTTTTGCTTTTATGAACAGCACAAAAGAAATTGCAGGAAAATGAAAAACAAGATGACTAATTACTTACAATCACTGAACCTGCATTTCTAAAGCACTGCATTCCGGTCACTTCTATTAGAAGAAAAGAAAGGGGAAAACGGGGGGGGGGGGGAATAAACAAATGTCTGAGTAAACCGCAGACTGTGAAGTTATTGCTAAGTATAATTAGCTTGTGATCCTCCATGTTCGTGGGTTCAACTCAACTTTATGTTAAAAAAATTAATCCACTGTACAAAAGTTACATATGAATCAGTATATTACTCATATTTAGTCATATCCCCAGATATTTCTCAGCAATTTCCAAGAATGAAGAAGTATGCTGTAATGATGCACAAGGTCCTAAAAAATGAAATGCTTAATTCTGTGTTAGTGGAATGCTGTGAAGTAACGGTTTGTTAACAGATAGATCAGGAGTGCTTATTCTGTAAATGTGACATATTTGGTACATTTATTCCTGCCCTGTTTTTCATCTGTAATATTATGTATTTATTTCATACATATCATTCTCTTCTTCAGACAGATTGGAGCATCTTGCATAGGACATCAGGTGGTGTCCTATCTATATTCCAGTACATGTCACAATGGACAAGATCCAGTGATGTCTTCTAGCTTCCATGGCAGAGAAGCAGCAAATCTGTTTTGGGTTTTAGACTGAACTGTAAAGGGATTCCTATTTTGGAGGTAAAGTTCAATATCTTAGATACTTGGAAGTCAACTATGCCACTGACAGAATCTATAAAGCTCTACAGGTAGCCCTACGCATTGAAGTAGATTTGCCTTGTGCTTTTCCTGTTCATTGCTTGGCTTATTGTTTATAGCTAGAGATCTTTGCAAAAATTCAAATGCACCAACAAGAACATGATTCAAAAAATTAATTTGCTACTGATATAGAACATAGTAACTAATATCCAGAGACAAGGAAAGCTCCTAAAAACAATGAATCAAAGAATCAAAGAAAACAATAAATCGATAAACCCAATTGTTGTAAGCCAGCTCATATCCGTCTTCAAAAAAGGTGTATGGGGCTGAAAAAGTGTCTATGGTTTGAACCTACTTGAGGTTGGCTTGGAGGTGTGGTGTTTAGATGAGTCACAGCACCAACTGGGATAGAAGTTGCAGCGGTGATTACACGCCAGCCAACTTCTCTCCCGCTTAGGGGCATGGCGCTTAGACGCCACTTTCCTCAGAGTCCACTTTTCCAAGGGAAAAGCCAGCTCTTCAGGAGAAGGAACGCCTTCTTTCTGCCCCAAATAGGAGAGGAATCTGGCTGGATTGGGGACAGGCATTTTTTTTGCCATAGCTCCAATCCTGCCTCAAAGGCAGCTCTAAGCTTCCCCTTTTGGGCTGTATGTATCCCCCCAAAGAAAATAAATTATCATTGCCATATTCATTGCCATGTTAGGGAGTTACTATAAAACTTCACTGTGATCTAGGATAGCATCTTTCATATGGATCCCTGCAGCAGCCAGTATAAAACAAGCAAGCAAACAAACAAAAACCCTGCCTTGGAAGTCACAAAACAATATTTGTCAATATATATTACCAATAAAACAGAATGTAAGCCAAGTACATAGGACAAGTTTGTTATTACATTATGTGACTTCACGTCAACTCCAATGTAAGACTATTCTCTCACAGAGCTTTCTTGGCAAGATTTATTCAGAGTTTACCACTGCCTTCTGCTTTGGTTAACTTGATCAAGGTCACCTGTGGGTTTCCATTGCTGAATGGGGATTCAAAATCTGGTCACTTAGGCGGGTTACAGACCGCCATAGGGGATGTCCACAGGACGTCCTAGGTTTAAAAAGGGGCATCACTTCTTGACGCCCCCAAGCCTAATACGTCCTGAGGACGTACAAGATGGCGGCGCCCCATCTACATGGGGGCCACCATGATGGCGTCACGAATGCGCCACCTCCAAACGAGGCAGCGCGGATGTGACGCCGTCACGCCGCATGAGGGCGCTTAGTGTGCCCTTTCATGGGTGCAGGAAGGAACTCTGAAACGGAGCTCCTTCCTGGTCTTGCGTTGCTGGCGCAGCCTTTAGATGGCTCCGCCCAGTGACGCAGAGGAGAAAGGGGCCAAGCGGCCACTTTCTCCTCCTCCCCGCTGCCGGGGGGTGTCCTTGGGGCTTGAAGCCCCAAGGACACCCCTTTCCAGGCCTTGGGGAAGTGGCCTTTTGCCACTTCCCCATGGCCTGGAAAGTGGCAGATCGGAGCCTCATCGGCTGCCGCTCTGGCCGCTGAGGCCCCGATCCGGCAGGGAAAGGGGCGGGTGCAGGCCACCGCTTTTCGGCAGTCTGTAACGCGCCTTAAAAATCCTAGTCCAGCACTCAAACAACTACACCACACCAGCTCTTCCATAAGACAAGCATATGGGACAAACGTTCTAAGTACATAGGACAACATCACATATATGAAAAATAGTTCAGCCCTGCAGTTCCACAAAGACATCTACACAGAACCAGAGGATAGCAATAGCAAGTACATTTCTATAGCACTTATTGATGTACTAAGTAGTTTACAAAGTGTAAGCTAATTGCTCCCAACAAGCTGGGTACTCATTTTAGCAACCTATGGAAGGATGCTAGGCTGAGTCGACCTGGAGCCCCTGGCTGGTATTGAACTCACAACCTTGTGGTTTGTGAGTGAGTGGCTGCAGTACAAACATTTAAGCACTGTGCCACCAGGGCTACAGAGGAGTTTGATAGTGTTGACTATTAAACCATAGCTTGTGTGAAAGAAACAGAAAGCTCTGAAATCTTGCCTAAGGTCAGGAAAAGGCTGACCATGAAGACTCTGGTAAGGTCATGTAATACTTACAAAGACAAATAAGATTTTTGCTGTATGTGACAATGCACTTTGGATTTTTTTTCCACACACAAAAAACTATATTTCACTATAATATCTATGGAATGATGATCAAAGAGGGCAAATAAAAAACAATAAAATAGAATCTGAGTAATATGTCATATCCAGAGGTTCACTCTTTACAGTTCTGTAACTTGAAGTAGTATGGTATATCAGGGAACATAATTAACACTGGGTACCATGCTTTCAAGCTGACCAGTGGAATCCAGTGAAAGAGGGAAGGGGAGACCACCCATTCCCCTTCTTCATTCCATTGCAATCCCTGCGCAACCCCATATCTGCTTTGGGAGGCTGTGAAAGTGTGGATTTTCTCTTTCTTTTTTTTTTTTTCCCTTCTGAAGTCAGGGAAATGGGAGGAGATTCCCGTTTTAAAGATTGTTCTGTAGAGCTAAACCATCCAAACAGGAATGTAAATAATATTCACCCAACGTTTGAAATTATAGACTTAAGTGAAACAGATTTGTACTGTCTATATTGGTGAAAAATTCTCTTCTATTAACTCAGCAGTTAATGTGAGTTATATGTGCAACAACATATATATTTTCCATACAATAAGTTGCCTAAGCTGATACCAAAGATGAAGAAACGTATGTATAACAGTATATTTCTGAAACCCAGGAGAAGACTTTCATGTTAATTTTATTGTACTGTCGACCCTCCACATTCACGGCTTTGACACTTGTGAATTTGATTATTTGTGAGTTCGTGCCACATGCGCATGCACTCCCACTCCTCCTCCCTCCCAGGCTTTCCCCCTTAGGGCAGGGGAAAGCCCAGGAAGGAGGGATCAGCTGGAAAGGGTGCACCCTCCTCCATGGCTCAGAGACCTCGGACAAGCTCTCTGAGGCATGGGAGGAAGAGCGAGAGCAGTGCACACGAGTCCCCTGCCTTCCTTCTGATGCTTCAGAAAGCTGAAGCAAGCTCCCTGAGGCATTGGAAGGGAGGCGGGGGAATTGCTCACACATTTCTCTCCCCCCTCCTCTGATGTCTCAGTTTATTATACAACACCAGTTCCTCCATCTTTTACCATCACAACACATGCTAGCTATTATGCTATAGCTACTTTGGTGACAAGAACATCACACATGGGGAGGGGGGAGGATTGTTGTTATAGTTCCTGGTTCACTCTTTATATTTCTCAGCTAGGCAAAAAAAAAAAAAAAAAAACCCTCAAGATACACCATCCCATTATTTCTATATGAGCTTCTGTCTCCTCGGATGTCCTTCAGGAATGATTGTACAGGGATCACAATGCCATAAACAGTTGAAAGAGCTGGAAGACAGTAATGGAAACCAGTCTTCTTCATTCTTCAGAATGTGAGCAGGGAGTTCTATGGCAAAAAGTGTAGTAATAGCAGAAAGGTTCACAGAGTGTGTCCACCACAACCACTCTAGCCACACAATGTGCAGTTCTAGAGAATATAAGACCCATTCTTCTGTTCACTAAACACCAAGTGGGAAAGGCCTAGAAAATTCCCTGTGTACACTGAGCGTCTATTCTAGGTGTCTCAGAATCCTCTGCATTGTGCAGGCTCCTTGGAGCGCAATCTGTAAAGCATTTCTGCAGGGGGAAAAAGTATTACTATGAATGAACTGAGGTGAAAGATGGAAGAGTCTGTATGTCTTTCATGGATGTGCTACAGTTGGTGCAGTCACAGTCCTTTAACAGTACTGCACTAACATTAGTGAAAACAGGTGAAACCTACTGATACTGATGTATGTAGGTACACAAGTGATATTTAGCATCATTTAAAAATAAACCTTTTAAAATTAAGGCACTAAATTACAGGTGAGGTGCTGCCTCCTGAGGTATGAGAGCTACAATGGCTACCTTTGGACACATAGAAGTATATGGCCTATTATATTTGTTTCTGCTGCTACAGTAGCAACATTCCCCCCACACACACATTTCCCTTTAAAACATGCACACAAGAAGTGTTTGGCATGTTTTTAAGCTTATATATGCCCCGTAGTCATTTCTGAGAGAATGAAACAAACACAGCACAACTCTCCTTGTTGTTGTGTTAAAGAGATATTGTGCTTTTCTGTAATAATCACAGTGGCAGATTCAGTGATGGCAAGCAGCAAACGGGATCCTAAAATCTGGGTAGAGGAGAAGAGTGTGTGGTCTGCACCACTATACTAAATATAACAGGAAAGGAAAAATGGGATACATAACGTAATTTATTGTGCATTTGACTTTTAGTATCAAAACATTTGAGCCATCATGGTATACTGGTTTGAGAATTCGACTCTGACTCTGGAGGGTGTGAATCCCAGATCAACCATTAAAATTTACTAGGTGGCTTTGGGCAAGTCACATACTCTCTGTGTCAAAAAAACAACAACCACAAAACCCATGATAGGTTCACTTCAGGGCTGCCATAAGTGGGAAATAACGTGAAGGCACACAGTGACAACAAGAATGAAAACATTTACTTAGGAGTGATTCCAATACAACATTACCAAGGGTAACCAAAACTGGTTTGAGTGCTGGATCAGGATTCTGCAAGACCAGGGTTCAAATTTCTACTTGGACATGGAAAACCACTAGCTTATCTTGGGCAAGTCATTCGCTGTCTGCAACCTCCCTCTGAACAAGTATCACCAAGAAAACTCCATGGTGAGCCTTATGCTCATCAAAAGACAGAAGCAACTTGAAGACACACAGCAACAACCAAAAATGTCTTCTTTACTATTGCAAAACAACGACATGGAAAATTGTTTTTATTTCTCTTTGAAATCTCTGGAATTTTTAAAATAAAGAAATAGTATATCATTAAAATCTCTTATTTTATTTCTGTTTAGGTGTACCATAAGATCAGGCTGCCCAACAGTAGCTAGAAACATGGTTAAAAAAAAGATAATGACTGATCGGCAAGTAGGGATTCTTTCACTCCTCTACCCAACTAAACCAAGAATTGGGTGCACAAATGCAAGTTACAGACAGAGAAGAGTTGCTTTTGTATATGTGACTGATATACAAGCTCTGTGCAGTTGGCTGTGAATGATTTAAAGTATGTCTGAACTACATGATTTCTGGGGAGACCCCACATTTCAACAGTGTAGTCATACAGAATTTTGGTACCAACTCATTTTATTCAACAGGATATTATCATCTATTTAAAAATATCAATTTTAGGTAATGGGAAGCACCAAATAAATTAATATATGTACAGCATGGTAGATACTACACATATTCATAATGGCTATTATGGAGAGTTGTCAAAGTCTTGTCATTCAATGCAGCTTATGAAGTACAATTATATATCTGTTCAGAAGTAAGCCACATTTGGATTTATCCCCAAATAAGTGCAATCTTAATCAACAATTCAAACACCAACCTGCTCCATGCAAAATATTGAAAAGTTATCAACAGACAGGTAGTATCTGGCCTTTTAAGAACCAATTAGTAATCTTGATCTAGGATCTGGGGCCCTACTTCTGATATTTTACTATACTTTTCCTAGTCTTCTCTACCCCCAACCCCTCCCCAAATTCGTTTTTTCCTCTTAATGTTTCCAAGTGGTGGACTCTGGTCTAATGCAACTTCTTCTGGTTATTAGCTGGGAGTCATGACTTATAAGCTGAAGAGGAAGGCACTGGAGATCTCATTCATAATGTAGAGGCAACTCCAGCTTATCACAAAATATAGTGTATATGCAAAACAAGCTGCGGCCTTCTGTAGCTCCTCGGGGTAGTATGCCCTAAGAAAAGCATTTCTTATATTTAAACTTCACAGTGTCAAATGAATACCTAACACTTTAATGTGTGCTGCATTGGCTGTATGTCCAATTAAAAAGTTCCTGAGCAGAAGGGCAACATTATAAGTGTTGTAGATAAATAAAAGAGACAAAACTGTTTTGTAATCCAGTTTTATCTTCACACTAATTTGATGCTTTTACGGATGCGTAGTTGTAAGGACTTTGACTGTGTGGCAGTGTCACATTACAACTTCACCTGTCTTTATAACAAAGACAGTTATAAGTATCTGATATAATTTTCCATGTATATTGTTTGTATGTGAGTAAGGGTATATATAGCAAGTAGAGGAAGAAGGGGAACCTTTTTTGTGAAAATAATCCAAGATCCAAGGGGCACTTTAAAATCTCTTTGTCTTTATAAGTGGCACTTTCTCATAGCATTCTTACATAGTGCCTACCTCTAAGCTGCAGAGAGAGCTATTATATTTTTAAACAGATTTTTACATACCTTTCTACTTGTTAGGGAGTTCTACTTGAGTGAAAATTTTAAGCAATAAAAGGAGGGGCGTGTAAAAATTGGGGGGGAGAGAGAACCTTTTATGCACCTTTATTGAATAAATGTGTTCCATTGTCCTCTGAATCCACAATGGTTTGCATAGTTCAAGTGTGGGCTTATTGTTCTTACAGTGTTGTACTTATCCTTGAAAAATGAATATCCAGTTCATAAATCTTATTATGTACTATGTTAAATTCTGTATAGCAGCAATCTTGCATTGTAACCATCTCTTTGCATTCCCCCATTACTATCTGCTACAATATTAACTACTTGATACATTACCTTGGGATATAGGTGGTCCCCTTCTCAAGTAATAGCCTTAACCTTTGCCTCTGAAAGACTAATCACTGTCCTTTTAGATCCATAACTTTTATAGAAAATGCTTTCTGCAAAGCACTTCATCACATTTCATCTCCTAATGCGTTCCTATTCTGACTTTAACATCACAGCTTTAATATTCCTGCTTGAACCATCGTTTCATCCTTTGAATTCTCTTCCATACAAGGTGGTGTTATTATTACTTCAAATAAATGCTTTTACTACACTTGATTATGACCTATCCTTGCTGTGATAAGGTTTAAACCCATTTAGTCCATATTGCTGCATTAATATTGAAGCAGCTGGCTTCCCTCTGTTCTTGGTATTTTTAAGTGCATTTTTACATAGACTTATTTACAAATGAGATTTTAAAATAGCGATGCTCACAGAAAAATAATTACTTTATTAATGCCTTATGTTCTTTTTTAGATTAGGTTTATAGTATGCATACATTTATTTTTATTCTTTTTATAGTTTATATTGATTTTTATTATTTTGTGATATTGATTATGATTTTCTGAATTTGCCTTATAAGTCAGATCAAGGCTGCTGTTCTGTCATTGGAAGTGGAACATCAATTTAATCAATTAAGAATAATAAAAATAAAAGTCATCACCATTGCTATTTCGATAATAATAAATGAAAAACAAAAATTCCTTGCTAATCAGTAAAGATTCTGGAAAATATTAAATGTTGATGATTATGATATTGATATTAAGGTGACAATCTATCTTACTTCACCTGAAGTAGGATAATAACACTTTTATATTTTAAATGCTATTATCATTTAATTGACTCAGAATATGTAATAATGTATTTGTGGTTTTTTTTATATGTTGTGAGCCTAAAGAGAGCGTTTTTAAAAAAAAAAACACTTCAATTATAAAAACATTTAAAACATACAAACTTGTGCAACTTTTATTTTAATGAAGATGAGAAGTTCATTAAAGAAGATAAATATTTCATTAGATGTTAAATAAAACAAAGAGATTTTTTGGCTTCTCTCAGCACAAAATTCCTTTGAAAGATTAATTAATACATGCAAATTATGCAAATTAGACCCATGCAAATATTTTATGAAGACAATTAAGGGAACCATTAATTACTGCTTTTTTTGCTTCAGTGAGATTCATTCATTTAATTTTAATTTCACTTTAACTGTTCTGATGTATAATCTTGCAGCTAAGAACTTTATCTTTCCTGGTGGGTCACTTAAACTTATAAATTTCATCAAGTGAGCAGCAACCAGAATCTGAACAGATACTCTCTGGGCTATGTTGAGTATCAAGAGGAAATTTTTGACACAATGCACTTTGAGAAACTGGGAAACTGAAAGGGAATGTGAGCTCATTCTTGGACAAGGTTCAACTGCTGAAAAAGCAATTAATTTGCTTTGGCTGTGCTAATATAGGGGAATTAGAAAGTGTGACACAAGACAAATAGAAATAATTAGTTCTCCAAAATGATGTTCTCATTAATATGGTTTGAACAGTAGAAATATAAAAAAAAAAAAAAAAAACCCACAACATTATTGTGGCTTGTCTGCATTCTGTCCCCAGCCACAAGAATCAAAATAGCTGGAGAAAATGCAGTTCTTAACCTTTAAAAATCCCTACAGTAACAATGTTTGCTTTTCAAAAAGGATGCAGTGAAATAGGAATTTTTGCATGCAATGGATCTGGTAATTTCCAGAGCAATGCAGTCCTACATGTCTATTAAGAAATAAATCTTTGTTTGCTCAGTGGAAAAAGCGTATGAGTTTTCACCCTTATACAACAATGCTATACATATTGCAAGGGAGTAGGTTCTATTGAGCTCAGTAGCACACTGCCTGAGTAGACTTATAAAGGATTATTCAGTGTGTTTCTAAAATGCAATTGATCTCTCTCTCTCTCTCTCTCTCTCTCTCTCTCTAACACACACTCTGTTTAGCCTTCCCAGGGTAGGCTTCAGTGCTGTTTATTTTCATCAAATGTAATGGCTTATATATGGCAATAATACATATCATGCTTATGCTGTCATTTAAACTGTAGCAGAAGTAGCATTATCCTATCAAAACTTTCCCTAATGCCCTCTTTTTTATTTACTAGCATAAAAGTTTTCTGTACACTGAGTTGAAACAAAGGGCCAAGTACTCAAGGAAGTAAATTTGCTGCTGCTTTATACATTTGGGCTTATTGCAAATGAGAGTAGGCAGGAATTGCACTTTTACCAATTCCTGAAAAACCTAGCCCGCTCAGATTAGGAATGAGAAAAGTCCCAGTCCCCTGTCAGGAACTACTGTAGAGGGTCAATTGGATGCAAACATTACTCTCCTAGCACGGAGGAGCACCACAGATGGGAGCTGTGACAGATGTTCCCATGTAGAAGGTGGCTGTAGGTAGAAAGTCCTGAAGAGGGGGCATTCCATTGTCAGATCAGATCAAATCAGAGATGGTTTGGTACAGGCTCCCAACCTGAGAGAAATATCTACACAGGCTCAGGTCACCGCTTATGAAGCTGTAGAGCACCCTCAGATCATAGGCATCTGTAAACCAGATGTTTAAGGATCCTAGTAGTATCATAACACTCCTTATTGCATTCTTTATTTTATTTTATTTTTGCCTGAGTCAAAACTTTCTCAAGAGTCCGGAATTTTAAATCCTTCCTTCTATGTTCAAGATTCTGAAAATAGTTCACTAATAGTTCACCTGCATTTTGCATGTTCTAATGCTGCTTTCAAGAGGCAGATGATACAGTGTTTTAGGTGTTGGACTCTGGAGACCAAGGTTTGATTCCCTGCTTGGCTATGGAAACCCACTGTGTGACCTTAGTGAGTCACACACTCTCAACCCCAGAAAACCCTGTGATAGGGTTGCCTTAGGGTTACCATAAGTCAGAAATCTGAACAGTAAGCTGTCAGAACGGGGTGGGGGGGGGGGAGAAGGCCTTTTGGCCATTACAGATAGGGCGCTTGACTGTGTGGCAAACCCTTTCAGTGTTACTCAGAAATAACACTTTGCTTTGTATTGAGCTGCAAAACTCACACCTTCCTACTAACAGGAGTTTGGGAACCATGCATTTCTCCAGATGTGGTTAGACAACAACTCACAGCAAACCCAGTCAGTATAATCCATGGTAACAAACACAAGGAATCCAACAATTTAATAGCTATCTCTGCTCTAAAGACTAACCCAAGTAGTTGGTACTCCCAGGATTTCAGCTAAAATCAGCCCAATAGTAGACTATTCAACTTACTTGAAAGAACATCAACATTAGCAGAACAACAAAGTAAAATAAAGCAGAACACCCTTTCAAAAACAAAGAGGGCAAGCCCCCTGAAAGAGTTCAATGAGTACTGAACATGCTGAGTAGCCATGGAGTATAGAATGAAAGTTGGAAAAGAACAATGAAATATGGGGAAAGGTTGGAACAGAATGACGAGGATAACTGACTGGAGCTTTGAACATGCACACTACTTATACGGATGAGAATATACTGTACTGCCTTATTGCTGGTCCCAGAAATCCTTTAATAAAGAAGGCATAGCATTCTGTTTGTTTAAATGGAAAGGTCATGATATCTTGGCGTTAGAATGATAAGGGGTTTATCAGGAAGTGAGGCAACAGTAAAGTGTTTGGAGCGTGGGACCAGAGCTCTCTGACAGAGGAGGCTAAACGTCTCACAAAACTGCAATGCCCAGAATTCCTTAGTATTGAGCCATGGAAGTTAAAAGTAGTGTCAAACTGAATGCAGCCACAGTGATCATGTACATGAGGTACAAACAAGAAAATAATCTGCAAGCCCTCTCTTGTTTGGAAATAGATGTCTGGCTGTGGAAAAGATATGCAAATAACTTTTTATGAATTATATAACACACGTCTTAACTACAATATTTTTTTTCTTGTGAAGTACTGAACATTTGCATTGACCGTGAACATCCAACTTAATGTTTTTTAGACTTTGGAATTCATTTTTGTGCATGGGTTATTTTACAACTTTTTAGAATATCATGTTTGAGAAGAGCTTTCAACTGATTAATCATTTATTTTGTAGAAAGGGCAATGGGAAAGTATCTTCTTTCACACACCTCTGAGAAGGTATGTTGTAAAACAAGATGGGAACTGCAGAATGCAGCCACTTCTTTTTAACTGTGAAATGTTTATGTCTGCAACTTTGAAAGAAACTCACTTTCTTCTCCCAAAAAAGAAAGTGAAATGTTTAAGTTAGTGCTTTGATTCTGCCTCTGGCTTTGCTTTCCTAGGTGATAAATAGAATGACTGTCTAGTTTAAAGGTTTAGCTAACAATGACCTATGAACACTATGAAACAATAGCCTATTTATAGGTTACTCCCAGCAATCAATACTACCTTTTGTTTAACTTAATCAAAGTTGTCTTTAATTGATTAGCTTGAGCTGAAAAGCTGCCAAAATACAGAGTGGTGTGCCAGGAGACAGGAAACAAATTTATTATTGTTTAGTTTTTGTGCTCTGCAGTATAATTCCACTGTTTATCCTTAGTTAAGAGGAAAAGGCTGTATGTAAGGTAAAGGACATAATTACCGCATGTTTTCCTAGTGATGATTTGGGCCTCAATTATATATGACAGACAAATCAGGGAAATGTTCTCGAGGCCATAAACTGTACTAGTAGCTTTTCTTCTCTTTCTATACCTAATGTTTCAATGATAACTGAAACAAGCATCTGCTAAATGCAATAATTTGCATTCAACTGCAGAATGGGAAACTTAGTACCACCTTGGTTTTAATTTGCAAGACTGAAACATGAAATCTCATGAGCTGCCAAATGTTTAGTATTGTCAAATACTAAACATTAAAGTCAAGTGTTGAAATCATATTATCTGTGCAGATAATCTCAAAAATGTTCTTACACATTGTTGATGGAATTGTTTTCATACCATATTTATGTTTAATTGTTGCTGTTATTGTGTACCTTCAAGTACTTTCCTACTCTAGGGTGATCCTGTTACAGTGGTACCTCGGGATACGAAATACCCAGGTTACGAAATTTTCGGGATACGAAAAAATCCCATAGGGAATCATTGTTCCGGGTTACGAATGTTTTTTCGGGTTACGAAAAAACTTTTGGTGCTTTTTTCGGCTTTTTCGCACGGAATCGCGGCTTTTCCCCATTAGCGCCTATGGCAATTCGGCTTACGAAGGCTTTTCGGGTTACGAACGGTGCCACGGAACGAATTAATTTCGTAACCCGAGGCACCACTGTACTGGATTTACACAGCCAGGTTTGTTCATAGGGGGTTTGCCTTTCCCTTCCTCTGAGGCTGAGACTTGCTCAAGTTAACCCATTCAATAGTTGAACGGGGAGTTTCACCCTGCTCTCCGGAGTTGTAGTCCAACACCCAAACCACTACATCAAGCTAGCAGTGCAGGAAGTATTTAGGTGACATGGTCTAAGTAAGAACAAAGCAGATGCCAATTGATATCAAATTCATTGGAAACACTGTATATTAGTGTGAACTAAGTGGATATAAAATACAGCACATATCCTTTGTAAAAGAATAAAAGATTATTTGACATGGACTTGCTGTGATAGATGACAGCTTGCAGCTTTCTTCTAGAGTGCAAACAACAAAGTATATGTTCCAGGGAGCCAATGGAAGTTACTTGTATTTCTTGGTTTCAACAGCAGATTTTATTTTCTTACTACACAAAATAGGTCCAGCTACACATTAGAACACCACCTGTTCAACAGATATCAAGTAATAAATCATGTCCAGTTCTTCCTCCCTCCACCAACTCACACACATGTGACGGTTTAAGGTGGGAGTAGCTTGGATTTTTGTTACTGTAGCATAAACAGTAACTGGTCCTGTAGCAGCAAGTAACTTCTCACATGGGTGGACTAGTCTAAGACTTAAAACATAAGGCCTAAGTGGTGTTGTGTGCCGTCAAGTTGTTTTTGATTTATGGCAATCCTAAGGTTAACCTGTCATGGGTTTTCCTGGCAAGACTTGTTCAGAGGGAGCTTGTCTTTGCCACCCTCTGAGGCTGAGAGAGTGTGACCTGCACCAGATCTTTATTGGTTTTCAAAGAGATAGCCATAGAAGTAGCAGTATGAAAAGGAAAGGGAGACAGTGGATTCTATCAGAACCTTTAAAATTAATTTATTCATTCTAGCATGAGTTCTTTGTGTATATCAATCCACTTAGTGAGACGCACAGGTTTATCAGGTGAATTAAGGGACAGGGCTGCTGTCCCTTTAATGGTTGTGTAGAAGAAGGAATTTCAGCAGGTGCTTTTTGTCATACAAGCAATACCAATTGAATACCTCCTTTCACTGAAAAACAATGGTAACTACCAGGAGAGTTACTTTTTATCTCATCTACATTTGATGGACTTACAAATCTTTTTGTTCCTTCGACTATAATATCCTTCAAAACAGAGAGTCAGAACATTAAAAAATTGAGTTTAGAGTAATGTTTTGACCTGTGTACTCTCACCTTTCTGTGGCCAACATGATAGATCACAAGGTAACTATTCTTCTCTTTTATGAAAACTCTTACTATGCCCTGCCTTTGTCCTTTATCTTTATAGCTATATCTAGAGAGAAAGAATATGCTGTGAATCATCTTGGGGGGAAAATCATTCCTGGTAAAATTAAGAAGGCCTTTTTCATCCTGATAGTCTATGTCAGTTTCCAAATTGACACTGGAAAGTGTCTGAAATGGTCATAAAGTAACATCTCAAGATATTATTTATAATTCATACTTAAAACTATTTCAGTCAAGACTGGAATTCCCAAATGGGCTCTCAACCTGTTTCTTCACTTTAGCACTCCTATGAGAGCCAACGTGGAGCAGTGGTTTGAGTGTTGGACTAATAACAACAACAACAACAACAACAACAACAACAACAATAATAATAATAATAATAATAATAATAATAATATTTATTTGTATTCCACTTTTTCACAAAGGAATCAAAGCGGATTCCAACAGTATAAATAAAACATAAAATAATTAAAAATTATAATTAAAAAACCCCCCCAAAACACAGCCCTCCCTCTAAGCATAAAACCAGTGATCAACCCATAAAAAGAGACTAAGGTGGGTTACAGACCGCCGAAAAGTGGCGGTCTGCTGCCGCTGCCGGTTGCAGCATCCGGGAACCGCAGCAGCCAAACGGCGCGGTTCCTGGACGCTGCAAAGAAGGAGCACAAAAATTGCCAAAGTGCAAATGCCAAAGCGCGCACTCGCGGCGTCGTTTCCAGGGCGCGACATGCGGACGCAGCATGTCCGCTATGTCAAAATGGCGGCGGCCGTGTGGAACGGCCGCCGCCATTTTGTGCGGACTCAGTCTGTACTAGGGTTAGGGGCGTCTGGAAGAGACGCCCCTTTCTAACCCTAGTATGTGCTGAGCACGTACTTTCCTGCCCGTTTGTAACGGGCCTAAGACACTAGAAGACCAGGGTTCAAATCCCTATTCAATCATAGGAACTCACTGGGTTACCTTGAGTAAGTCCCACTCTCTCAAAGGCGAAATCCCTCTGAACAAATTCTGCCAAGAAAACCCTGTGATAGGTTCAGCTTAGGGTCACCATATGCCAGAAATGACTTGAAGGCACACAACAGCAGGAGCAATAAGACTTCTGCACTTTTAGCACTCCACTCAAAATATTGAATTATCTTTAGATGCTGCCTGAGAGTAGGGGTGGGCAAAGTGTTACCAGCAAGTTGCCTTCAGTTTTCAGGCCCACAAAGTGCGCCCTTGATGCCTCTGGTCCCCAGGGCCACCATTATATGTTTTAATATTTTGGAACAACTGTTTGTTCAAGAAGTAGCCAAAACTATCAAAATCTAGCCTCAGATGTGCTAGTTTAGCTACCCAGCATGACTCTCTGATCCCCTCAAATGGCAAAAATGAGCCAGAAGTATTTATGTCCCTTTTGCAATACTGAAAACATAACAGTGCAGACTGTTGAACAAAGGGAGGCAAAGGGGGCAATTTCCCTTCCTGCTTTGCAGTTGTCTTAGAGCAAATAGCTTTTGGCAATTAGTAAAACTTTCTCATTAGGCCCAAATACCCTAAAGGTACCAGATCCCATCTAATCTTGGAAGCTAAGCTGAGTCAGCTCTGGTTAGTACTTAGATGGCAGACCACCAGGGAATACCAACTGCTGGAGGGAATATTTTAGAGGAAGGAAATGGCAAAACCACTACTGAGCAATCCTTGTAGATGAAAACCCTATGAAATTTATGGGGTTGCCATATGTCGACAGGCATCTGGAAGGATTATACAAACATACACATAATTTTTCAGCCAATAGTACAAGGTCTTCATTATTTCATCTCTATGTTCCAAAGCAAGGATTTTATTACAGAAGTTTGCGTTCGTATTCGGCTACCATATGTCTGTAAGGTATCCAGAGATTTTGTGACACTAAGTGGGGTGTAAATATTCATATAAATAAATACTTTGATGTTAGTGTGTGTGTGTGTGTGTGTGTGTGTGTGTGTGTGTTTTAAAAAAGAAGGCACATATACAGGTTATTTATTCATTTACTGCACTTATATCACACCTTTGTCCCTAAATGGATCAGTTGAAAATGTCTCGCTAGTAATAGAATCTGGTGTGAATTCTCAGGCTTCAAAACTTAGTGTCAGATCTTGTCTTTGGATTGTTGTGCCTGAAGTCTCTTTAAATTTCTGATGCTGTAATTATGCGTAAGATATGAATTGTCAATTAACTTTGTTTTTGTGGCTTACCATTTGGGGATGCATGTTTACTGCTGGGGTTTAGTTGGTATGAAATGAATGTGATGATTCCCAGTTGTGAGTTCTTCAAATGGAGGGGCTGGCCTTTAAACCAAGTGATCAGTAGCCATGTCACAGAACTTACAATTTAAAAAAAAAAATTACAAAGATTCAGAGAGAGATTGGTAATAAAAGCAACTATATCTTCATGCTGATGACTACAACTCTGTGGTGCTAAGAAGGATCTTCCTGACATTGAAAAATTACAAGCTGTGTGACTTTGGTTACTTCAGCCTGATAGATTGTATGACTTTTGATGCATACTATTGTGTGAATGTACAGAATACTGACATAGTACACAATTAGTATGCATTTGCTATAAACAAGAGGTGCAGTGAGGTAATCCAAATTGAGCAGTTTGTTTTTCTTATTCCAGACAGATTTCCTATTTGTGATGATCAGTTGTCAAGTTCGTTCAGCATACTTGCTCTGTGAAAAGTTTTTTTCTTTCCTATGCTGTCAGGCATCAGGATTCAGAAGTAGAGTAAGCTTCTAAAATGAAAACATCATAGCCAGTTTATTAATAAAAAGATATTTCAGAGAGGTAAGCTTTCACGTATAAAACAAGTGTGTTGTAGAAGAATTGCACACAAACAAATGCTCATTTACTCAGACTATTATACTCATTAGACTTGTTTAATAATAGATTAAAAGGATTGCAAATCCGTTTAGAAAACAATGCAGCTCATACTTTCAGTCGAGTGGTTGCAGATTTATTTGAGCAATTCTTATGCCTGCTAACAGCAGCTCCTAGCAAAGTTTGGTTTAACCTTTAAAGCCTTCTTCACTATGGAACCTACCATGCAGTCTGTGGCTGCATCTGCACAGCAGGAATAATGCAGTTTGACACAGCTTTAACTGACATGGATCATGGCTATGTAATACTGGGATTTGTAGTTTTGTGAGATATTTAGCTTTCCTTGTGAGATATTTAGCTCTGGTGCCCAACCAAACTACAAATCCCCAAATTACATAGCATTGAGTGAAGGAAGGTTAAGTGGTTTCAAACTGCTTTATTTCAGCAGTGGCAGCAGCCACAGTCTTCTCCTTCCAGCAATAGCAGTAAAAGCAGAGTAGCCACTTCTAAATAGATTGATTTTGGAATAGAGGAAGCTGTCTTATACTGAGTCAAGAGCATCAGTATAGCCCAGTTTTGTCTACTCTGACCGGCAGAAGGTCTCCACGGTCTCAGAAAGGATTCTTTCCTGGTTTTCCTGGGAACCTCTGATTTTTCAGAGTAGTCTACTCTCTAACTAGTAACCAAGTCTAAGTCCTTTTAGCTCTTGGATCAGATCAGATCAGTGAGTTCAAGGTGCTGTGCTGTTCACTTAATTTGGGCACACTAATGTCTGCATAGAATCAGAATGTACATTGTTTAAAAAAACACCCCTGAATTCCAGTCTATGAGTTGTATCTCTCCACTCTACATTAGTATCATACATCTTTATAATAACGACACCCATATTCCTCTTGAAGACTGCACCAAAGAAAAGAAAGTTACAATTTGTATTTTGAAATGTCTTGATGGTTTGGCCAAACTCAGAAATATAATAGTGATTCACAAATGATGTGACCTAAAATTTCTCCAGTCCCAAATAGTCCTAAAAGGGTTTAAACTGTGGTCTAAATAGCTCCAATTCTGTGAAGTCGAAGGCTTTCATGGCTGGCATCTATAGTTTTCTTTGGGTTTTTCAGGTTGGGTAGCTGCATTCTGGAAGAATTTATTCCTGACGATCCACCTGCAACTGTGGAATACATCTTCAGAGGGTGGTGGCATGAAAGTGTGTGGAGTATGTATAACTGTGGGAACCTTATTTGGGAGGAAGTCGTTTACATGTTAATGTTTGCGTTAGTTTGTGTGTTGTACTATGTTGAATGGTGCAACTTGGAAGTGTGTTGTGCAGAGGATATGCAAGGGGATTTGTATCTACAGTAGTCTCTCCATATCTGTGGACTTGCCATCTGTGGATTCCAGCACCTGCTGATGGCAAGCCCACATGGGGGAGGGTGTGGCAGAGGAGGAGGACGAAGAGGAGGAAGACAATGAGGCAGTGGCAATGGTGGTAGGGGGAAGAGGAGGAGGAAGAGGATAAAAGAAGAGGCAGAGGTGGTGGCAGAAAGAGCAGGAGGAAGGAAGAGGATGCGGGAAGAGAAAGCAGCAGTGGTGGCAGCAGGTGAGGAGGAAGAGGTAGAGGAGGAGGGAGGATGAAGAAGGGGAGGTAGCAGCCAGGAAGAGGAAGGAAGGAAGAGGTAGGGGGAGGAGGAAGTGGCAGTGGTGGGGGGGTCAGGGGGAAGAGGAGGGGGAGGGGGAGGAAGGAGGTGGAAAGAAGGGGCAGCCCTCTGCTGCCCATGCAGTGAAATCTGCAAGGCGGGCTTTGGACAGTCAGGGAGGCAAAGAACCATTGTCCTCAATGGTGGCACAGCTGTGTAGCTGTGCCATCAGTGAGGACAATGGGACTTGAGTATCCATGAATTTTGGTATCTGCAGAGGGATCTGAAACAGATCTCCCTTGATTCTGAGAGCCAACTGTATTTAATTAGTACTCCATTGTCTGAGGGGAAACTCCTTGAGTCTGGGTGGTGTTCATTTGCTTGTCTTGAGTCTTGACTTTGGTGTTTTCAGGACTGGTAGCCAAACCTTGTTTACTGTCAGCATTTCTTATTTTCTTATTTCTTATTTTCCAGGTGTCTGTGGATTTCAAGAGCCTTCCTGTGCATTCTAACCCGGTAGTTGTTGGCATGGTCCAGAATTTCAAATAGTATTCTATGCCCCAGTTGTCTTATATTCTGAAACTTGCTGATTTTTCTAGCTGACCTATAAGTTTATCGCACAGGCCCTGGAATGGGCCTGTCACGTTACAAAAAGGAGCGGGATGGGAACGGTTCTAAACAGTTCTCAAAAATCAGCCCCTGGGGAACACATCCAGAACAGAATGGGAACTTACAGCGGTCGCGGCGTTCTCCTGTTCGGTAAACTGCATTCTATGCCACTTCCCATTCCCATCTCGCTCCCTTTCATAAGGTGACAGCCCTTCCAGGGCCTGTGCAATAAACTTACTAGTCTGCAGTGTCTCTCATGTTCCTTGATTCGTGTCTGAACACTACATCTGGTGGTCCCTATGTAAAGTTGTCCACAACAGCATTGTATGTGGTAAACCCCTGCAGCCATGAGGGGGTTTCTCCTGTCCTTCGCTGAGCACAGCATTTGCTGGATTTTCTTGGTCAGTGCCAAACAGCTACTGGGATACAGCAGTAGTGGGGAAGGGGTGTGAAACTGGCAGAGGATCTCTCAGAGACTATGACAGGCATCACAGCTAAAACTTGTTAATACTACTAGAAGGAGGCAATGGTAAATCTTTTACCATGAAAACCCTATGATGTCTTTTACCATGAAAACCCTATGATGAGACAATCCAAAATGAAACAAGAGATAGTGCCTGAAGATAAGACTCCATAAAACTATATAAAAGAGCTATAAGGATGACAGATTCATTTGTGGAAGAACCATATGAAGATGAACCTCATGTTTCAGAAAGTGATGGACAATCTTCACTCAGGACTCTTAGGAAAAGAATGAATACCAATAGAGCTCTTTCCACTTACAGAGACATAATCTCCCACATAAGCAAATTGATGCTCAAAATTCTACAACAAAAACTTTTACAATATATGGAGCAAGAGATACCAGATGTACAAGGTGGGTTCAGGAAAAGAAGAGGCATTAGGGATCACATTGCAAAAATAAATCCAATGATGGAAGGCACCAAAGAATGTCAGAAGAAAATCAGCCTGTTCTTGACAGATTACAGCAAAGCCTTTGACTAAAGATAATGAAAAACTATGGACCACTCTTAAAGAAATAAGTGTGCCACAATATTTGATTGTCCTGATGTAAAACCAGGACAGCAGGCTACTGTTAAGACAGAATTCTGTTTCCGTATTAGCAAGGGGGGTCAGGCAAGGCTGCATTTTATCATCCTATCTGTTTAACTTGTATACTGAACATATCATATGTAAAGCAGAAAATCAAGTCATCTGAAATATGGTGCTGGAGAAGATTTCTATGGATACCATGGACTCCTAAAAAGACAAATAACTGGGTGCTAGAAGAGATCAGGTCTGAACTCTCCCTAGAATCCAAGATGACTAAAATGAGACTCTTGTACTTTGGCCATATCATGAGAAGACATGATTCACTTGAAAAGCCAATATAAGGGGGGGGGGGGAATAACTCTGCCTGTTTATAGAATGGTGTAGATATTGCTTCTGCAACAATTCTGTAACAATGCATCTCTCTCAAACACAGTTTTTATAATACTCTATTCCTACTAGTAACATTCTGTATTGTTATATTCACATTTGACATGGGGCCATCCCTGAAAGCATCCTGTTGCAAGTAATGCAGAATGTAAGACCTCACCTATTAATAAGCAGTGGATTCAGGGAATGCACATGGACTGCACACTGAATGCACACTGGCTCAACTTGTCTACACTGGCTGGTTGCTAATGCTACTGGGCAGACATCAGTTTTACAGAAATAAGTACCCCTGAATCAGTGAATCAGCAGGATTCTCTGCTGTCACACAAACCTTTCTTCTTTAATATCTACTGATTAGAAAACAATTCCTTCATTTTGACAATCCTATCCTCGGAATCAACGTATTAATAACTCATGGTAAATAGGCATCTGTCCTAACAGCACTCTGATTTATGTATAGTTGAATAAAGCAATCATGCATACTTTTCTATCTTCCCTTCTACTAGACCCATCTAGAGGAGACATGAAGTCATTCTCTGATGTAGTCTGAGATCTCCAAAGCTTCATGCCAATGTCGAAAGAGAACTTTGATCTTTGGATACTCATCTAGTATGAAGCTCAGTGATACTACTTGTAGCAGTATGTTTTTTACATTTGTATCTCTCCCTTCTTGATTTCTCCTCAGAACACTGAGATATGGTGACCGACCAAGGATCTCCATAACTGGGTGCTTGATCTGTTTAGTTCTAGTCCAGCACTCTAACCACTTCACCACACTGTCTCTATGGTGGACTAAATGAATTTAGGATTGGGCAGTGATTACTGCACATGGCAGGGAAGAAAGAACTCAAAACTGCAGATCCAAACTGGGAGTAAATTACTTGTGACGTTTATTTATTTATTGTTTTTTAAATGGCTTGTTTAACCTAGTCACAATTATGATAAGCCAAAAACAGCATAAAGCATATTTGCCCACTGATATCCAGCATCCCAATCTGGATCCAGCATCTAGAGAACGGTGTTTGAGCATTCAAATCAGTGAAAAAGTCATCAATTGCTCTGAAATGGTGCTATTGCTTAATCTTTGTTGTGGCCAGTCATTTTTTGTAGTTTGTGTACACAACAAACAGCGTACATGAAATAATATCCAATTTATCTTTCTGTCCATTAAGCTTTCAAACAAAAATGAAGCTTCTTGGGACTGGTTTCAGTGAAATAAAAGGTAGAAGACAACAGTCGGAAAATAGGCAGGTGGTTAAATTAAGCTAAATGAAGCTGACTAGATTTTGGTACAGCTTACAGAGTCCAATCAGTGATCACTCATCACCTCACTGCTATCATGCCACTCCTGGTCTATTGAATTCACACCTCACAAAATAATTCATGGCATGCCCTGTGCTGAATTTCCTGATGTGTGAAAAGAAACTTCCTGTTCTCTTTCTATTTTTGACATATGTTTAATAAATATGCTGCTCATTATCTTTCTGAATATTTTTCTATAGGCTAATGGCAACCACAACACCTTAGAGGAGTTGGTAAACGAAATTCAATAACACACAAAAAGACAGCAAATGATACTTTTAGAGTGATTGACTTTAAAATGCAAACGAAAGGCATCTCCGAGAGATTACTTCGGCTAATCATTTTAGGCTTGTCTTTGAAGAATGTACCTTCATTTAAAATTGAAAATAAATGCTATTTTTCGCTGTTCAGTATTCATGTCAGCACATTTAGCATATCAGCTTTCACAGATAGTATAAACTAAACACAACCTTGGAAATGTGCACTTTATTAATACTTCACTGTTTACTATCTTTGTATCTAGCTACCCATCTATTCAAAAATACATAATGAGTTATGTATATATTTTGCAAATATATGTGCACTTATAAACCAGTTATGGATATGTACTAATTAATTAAATGATACTCAGGAATGTTTACCTAGATTCAGGGGCACAGTTTGAAATATGAATACATAGCTTTATGTACTTGACTTTGCTTCTTGAAAACATATGCCTTGAAATAGTTGGAAGTAATTTACCAATTATTCTGATGCAAAGTTTGAAAAAACATTCTTTTTTCTATGAATTAGACTGCAGTCACTATACGCACATTCATCTTAGGCACACTGGAAGCAGTTCTGCATTGTCTCAAATTAATTATTCCTCTTTAATTGCATTATCTAAACAGAAATGACCCGCTAATTTAAAGGAAATCTATCAGCGCAAAATGAATTCTCTCTTATAAAAAAATGCCAGATGAACTTGACCTTGTATGAACTTGTTTTGATGTGGCCCAGATGGTAGGCTGCATGCTTGAATAGCAGGCTAAAGCAGAGGAAAAACTAATATAGTAAGATCTAGATTTATAGCCTTTTGCAAATTCCTACCTTGTATTGTCCTTTCAGCATCTGTTCTGCCCCCACTGCGGTCAGCTTCTATCTCTGGGGTCAGAGAGTCTGAAAGCGCAAAAAGGTAAGGCTGACACATATTTCATTTCAGTCTTAAAGCCTCCTTTTTACAACCTGTTACTTCAGTCCTGAATTACAATACAATCAACCTTTAGCCTGTTTTTAATGTTGAACAATGACTAGGTGCCAGTGCAATAATTTTTCGAGGACCAAGATTAATGAGAAATAGATGTTTAAGTAAGATTCAAAACAGAGTGTTGGCACTTCTAAGCCAATAACTTAATAAAATTGGTTGGTTTACATTTCCCCCTTCACAAGGATACAGACAGATATCAAAGTTACAATACAGAGGGGGGAATGCTCATTTTTCTCAACTGCAGTAGGAGGAACCAACCAAGGCCTATTTTCCTAACTGGATCCTTTTTCTCACACCAGGTGAACCATTTAGTAATCATACAAATGCAAAAAGATGACTTCTTACCATTTAGGACCCTGAGATTATCTGTGGAAGCTGCCTGTTTCAGTGTCTGTTCTGCTTGTTCTCGCCGCTTTGTCTCAAATTCAAGTGCTTCCTGCAATTTCCTCTTGGCTTTCTTTTCCTTCTTTAACCTTTTCTGAATTATTGCTGTTGTGGGGGGAAGAAAACCAATTCAAGTTCAACCCCAAAACCTTGGCTCTAACAGTTTATTTATTTTAGATTCTTTAAAATGTTGCCATGGCAATATTTAATGTAAAATCCTACATATGTGCTCACTATTTATTTACATCAAACCAGATTAAATTTCATGGCCCAGTCTTAGAATTTTCTACACCAGTAAAATGACTAAAATAAGGTGTGTCTACCCCTGTTCATATGAAGCAGTTCATTCTGCTGTTGTTTATGTATCTTCCTGTAAGTCCCAACTCTTCAAGTTCTGGGTCTGTGACTTTAAAGAAATTTTAATAAATAAGAAAGAAACATTTCATTTGAAATGTACATATATTATTCACAACAGTGTATTAATTTCCAAACTCTGCATGGTGTCATCATATATGACCACTCCCCTGTATACAAATATATCACTTACATATGTCTGCCATTTTGTTCTCTAAGTATACTCATTCTCAGCATGTTAACAATATCTGAAATGAATACCACTTTCTGGTTCTTTTCTACCCCACAAGGTGGAGTTGGCAATGTACTACTCCATCTGTGAGCTTAAACTAAGGTGAGAGACAGCTTCACTCCTCAAAACAGTGTTGTCCATTGTGGATCTGCATAAACTATTAGAGTAAACAAACCTGTGCAATCTTTCAGAAATTCCTCTCAAGCTGTAACATGTTTGTATTTCTTCCAAGGTGCCCAATCCTATTAACTTTCCACTTTCCACTTTCATTCTCCTTTTCTTTGGCACACATCATTTGCTACCTTTCTTGCCCTTTACTGCCCTCCTTATAGCGTGTTGAAGGAGAGTGTACATCATACTGACATCTACAGCAGGACAATGCTCATTGTCAAGTCAAACATCAGACAGATGTATGATTGTACAGAAATGGGATATAATTTATAAAACAGGGGCGTTTCTCATAGAGGTACAGAGGTCTTCAAGGTGGAGAACCAATTTTAAGAAGATTCGTACAAAACAAAAAGATTCAATTGCTACTGGGCCTGCTAGAGTCCTCATACCACTTAAGAACTGATTTCTTGCTGCATCTTAGTTGAGAGTTAGATGGTTCTTGAGCAGCTTTATGGTTTTAATGTTTTATTATAACCACACTGTAAACAACTTTAATGAACAAGAAGAATGTACAAGCAGCCTTCTGAATTATGTGTGTGCTGCAGCTTATCTTTTGTAGGCAAGACTGTGGATTGCAGAGCTAAGGGAAGCAATGCTTTGCTATACACCTGCCCAGTTAAGAAAGATGACATTACTTTTACTACAATCATATCAGCCTCTACAGTCAAAGCAGTCTCTAATTAGAGGATAGAAATGGAAATCAAAGGGAACGAGGGAAGTAAACATGTCATGTAGCATAGCTCATAAGAACTATAGTGTACATATGCCCCCATAGAAGGTTCTTGTGCTATTCAGAGCATACAAAGTTTTACAACTAGTTCATTAGCTCATTTGTTCACCTATAATCCTGACACATCAGTCCTAAACACATTTCCTGGAAGTAAGTTTCACTGATCAGTATAATGATACTAGGATGTCAAAAGACAATCTTTCTTTTAAATTGGACATTCTTGTTTGTTTTTTGTTTCTCACCATATTTTTCTCATACTTTGGGTTGCAGCTTTAATGTTAATTTAAGAGGAAACAAACCTTACTTTTGGGTGCACTAAGAATATGCACTTGATTATGTTAGCAATAATCACAACTTGAACAAGGGCAGGGGCATATAAAAAGTCTATCCCAATATCTCCCTTCCCCTTGAGACTGGTGATTTTTGAGGATTGACACAAAACATTTTATTTGTACTTTGCTACCAGGATGCAACAGCCATGCACAGGAAGGAACATTTACCACCTGGCAATGTGTGTTTCCCTAGCTGTGCTATTTCTTCCAGCCCAAAAGTTTTGGTAGCACACATATGGAAGGAACAGAATAGGGTCCTGATTTGGTCAGCCATGTTGTAGGAAGGCCTCTACTCCCTGTGAGTGCCTGCTGATGTCATCAGATGTGAAAAAGTCTAACAAATCCATATTTAACCTAGACAGAATGATTCATTTTCACTGAAAATCTGGATAATCCAGTTGTATTTATCATCATCATCATCATCATCATCATCATCATCATCATCAAGTACAAATCTTCCCAGGGAGGTCAATCTACCCATCTTTCACATTATGTAGATTACATAGTCCCACTTGTGGAGTCATGATTCCAAACTAAAATTATTTCTCTACTGACCAGGTGCCAAATCCTAAAATACAATAATAAAATTTAATAAAATGTAAGAATGGAATAAAAAGAATGCCTTTTTAAAGAAAGGGCTACGGTTTATTAAAAACTGTGTCCTACATCCAATACAGTTTCTCTGTATAATGTTTGAAATGTGGAGAACTCCTTAGGATCTTAGTACAGCAAATCAAGAAGATTGTGTGAAGAATAAGGGAGATTCTAAATTCAACTAGATTCTAAACTGACTGCATAACAACACAAAGGTGATGTAACTTCCCATATAAAACCCTTATAGTAACTAAAAGAAACTAGTTTATACAATTTGAAACTACACTGTATTCCAGCTCACTGTTCTTAAATAAAGAGAAGAAGGCTACAATCTTATATCCACTTACCTGTGAATACATATTTGTGAGCAGACATGTTTCACTGTACAGTGTTTTGGTTTGAGTAAGATGATGCATGTGACATGTTCTGAACATTCAAGCAGCAACCGTACAAAGGTTTATTTCTGTATTTTCATTACCTCTGTTCTTCTGTTCCACGGCCAATTGTTTTTCAAGTGTTTCCCTCAGTTCTCGTTCCCTGAACAGCTCCATTTTGAGTTCTGTCTTTTCCAGTTGAACCTGCTTTTCTTGAGCTCTGGCATTGTCTATGGCGACCTTTAACAGGCCCTGTTTGAAGATAAAGATTAACAGGGTAATCTTCTGAATTATGAAACAATCAAATCAGTGCATGTTAACCTTATGAAATCCTAAGAGTAACTTGTAACTGGGTTACAGACATGAATGTTCATAAAACAATTTATAGTCATCTTTTTTTATGGTGATGGAACTGAGAGAAAGAAACATAGATACAGGTAACATTAACTGTGCTTAGTTGGAATTTTATTAGCCCTAACAAATTTTCAGTGCAACAAGCTAGCTAGATCCAATTCAGTCTGAAAATCCCAGTTCTTAAAAAGAAATCTAGAAATAAAAACTGTTTCATTTTAAATGGTAAGGTAGGGCAGGAAAAAGATGTATCATAAACAGAAAAGAGCAGCATATTGCTCAACAATGGTGGTAGTAACTGGAACCTACTCTGATCCTGTTAGCACCCAGATCTGGTTTGGTCACTGAAGTGAAGACAGAGGTAACTAACACATGAAAGCTCCTTAGGCTGACTGGAGCTCTTGTCTATAGATGAACCCACTGAATGAAACTGGGCATGCATTTGGTGCTCTCATGCATGTCCACCAGACTCACTGATCTGGGTGTACAGAGTTGAAATTATATAGGAGACAGCAGATTATACTTTATGTCTTCTTTATACAAGCACCATTTTGCTGTAATTACTGAGAGATCACTAAATGAGCACCAACTAGAGGCAGCAAAGGCAAACATTATTCTTTCTCACATATACTTGTTATTGATAAATTGTTACGAGCCATGGGATCCCTTGCAAAACTATGATACTAGACCAAAAGCCACCAATTGTCTCCCAAGCTTTCCATAAAGTGAATCCCAATAGTCAATCTTTTGTTTTTAGTCACATAATTCAGATCTCAAAATTATATGAAATTGAGGATTAAGTAATTAAAGAGAATGGCATATTTTGCATAATTGCCTCAAAAATATAGTATTTGATATGGCTAACTGGTAGAAAGTGAAAGATTCACTTTGTTGTCATGAATATTTTACACCAATTCATAATTTTCTCAGAAATAATGCAGGGAGCATATAAAGAAAGTCCTACATAATTACAGAAATAATATAGAAAAAAATGACAAAAATTGTAAAATTATAATGCAATTTTTTCCAACTATACAACTGATAATTTTACAGAAATACCTTATAGGTTTAAAAACAAATTTTAAATAGAACATACGTTTGACTTCATTGGAAATTAAAATGAGACAGTAGCTGTTGTAGTGAATGTTGCTTCTGTATGAAGACACCTTATTCTTCACTATATAGCTGGAATCCTGTTGGGTAGTCTCAACCAGAATAGACCAATTCAATCAGTTGTTGAATGGTGAGTCAAGAGAAAAGTAAACTCCAATGATACAATGGTTCTACTCTAGTTAGGACTAGGAAAAGAATTCAGGCCTATATATACATCCCTGTATGCATCATCACTGGACAAATTGCATGTAGCTTCCCTTTCTCACATCGTGAGTAAATGAGACTTTACTTTTTCTGCTTTTAACATAATCCAGAAATAGAGATTACCCCAGGTTAAATGCCACAATCGTTGAATGTGATACCCTAGTTCTTCAGATAAACTCTAAAGTCACAGTTCCAAACAATGTGGTATTATAACAACAGCAACAACAACAAAACGTCCCTTGTGGCAAAGTGTCAAGAAAATGTTCAAGCTCCCAGGCAGATCTCCTTTACATTTTGACGATCCCTTCTTGTTGAACAATAAAAACAGGCTGCTATGGCAACTGCCATCTTTACTCAATCAGCAACATTCATGTACATGTTTCTTCTTCATCAGGAACTAACAATTAGTAACAAATGAAAGAGATCATTACATCAAGTGCCCTTTTAGATCACCCCAATTAAAACTTTAGTTTAGCTGTATTTTAATTCTAACATACCAAATTCTAATTTTCTGCTCTGATTGCTCTTGTTGACTTATCTTTGAAAGATGTACTCGCAGTGCAAAGCCCAGAGATTTATTTAGCAAGATGCCAATGTTGGCACCACTTAACGTGTTGATTGGTTGTATTATCAGTAGCAATGGAAAATAAATTAGTATTAAACTATTATTGTCCTTGGCTGACAAAACACAATATTTTGCTGTTCTTTAAATATGAAACAATCATGGATAAACATGGAGAATAATGCTAAACTGCAACACTGATGGGTGTAATTTTATGTTAAGCACCTTTGCAAAGTGTGAAGCTGATAAGAGCATGTTACATTTTCATTGGGCTCCAGCACCACATCTTCTTCTCCATCCTATTCCCCTAACATATTTTTGAAACTCTTTCTTCTAATGTTGCTAATGGTAATGCAGTCTACTGCTGCTCATTATGTCTGAAAAATATTAGCATTTTTGGCTCTGAAACCCACTGGGGACTACTTATAACCTATGGAAAATGAACTTTCATTTTTAGAAGTTATATCAAGCACATCAGCAGGGCAGCCAACACAGGCAAAATTTTACACTTGGAGCCAAATTGATGCCAATGCAAAACTGTTACTGCTGCCAATGAAAATCCTAATGTGATGTACTTGGAAAGAATAGGCACTAGCCGACATTCCATGTAGAAGCATCTGAGGAAAGGCAAATAACGAAACAGCGAAGACCCTCATATGCCTTTGAGCCATCAACAAATAATATTAAGTGCAAAGCTGAATGGATTTGTGTGAATTCTCTGTAGTATCATCTCTAATAGATTTCACAAAATAATGGCATGTCAGGTTTGCCACTGCTATGGCTAAATTCTCCTCTGTGATATTAAATCTATACATTGGCAAACAATTTAAAATACAGTACAAACCTTGGAATGTAACATTATGGACAGTTATGTTGCTTAACTCTCCTTGACTTCAAGAGAATTTACACAATATACCATAATTGTGTGCAGGATTATTGCCCAGAACAGTAATATGGGGAGGGTTTTTTCCTATTGAGAAAGTCATTTACAGTGGAAGTTGCCCAATGATAATTTAAATGAAAATAGTCAGCTTTCTTTTAAAGCAATAAGGCTGTATCATATAAACTAATTATTCTTCTTTAAAACACTTTTAATCAACGTTTGATCACGACCTGAAGAACGTTTATGGATATGTAATATATTGCTATGACTAATCCACACTTTATTGACTTCAGCAGACAAGTTTTTGTTTTGTTTTTTCCTGGAAGAACAACAAAGAATCTTGTTTAGAGTCTAACAAGTTCTATTTGGCATAAGGTTTTGTGGACTCCAGCCCACTCCATCCAAAGCATGATCTCATCATACATCATGCATCTGGTGAAGTGGGCTAGAGTCCACAAAAATTTATGCCAAATAGAATTTGAAGATGCCACAAGATGCTGACTAATTTTGAGGCAACAAATTAACATAGCTAATTCTTGGGTTCTTTCTGGAATACAACCTTCAGATTCTACTTTCAAGCAACAAGGTTGGATGATTTCACCACTGTAACTGGAATTATAGCTGCCATGTGATTCAATTGCTGTCACTTGCTATACAGTCTTGAAACTGATGTTGTTCTATTGTGTTTTGCCATGCCCTCATAGGTAGTTCACACAGTGGTAGAGAACATGACAATGATATCCTATAACAGCCTTTTTATGGCATGAATATTCTTTGTCCCAAAATGATCCAAACAGTATTCTACCAGCAAAAAAAGATTAAGGGTTTATACCATTTGCAGACTGTGCAAGTCTGGCACAAACATTTTATTTTAGCCTGAGATTTCTTCTCTTCCCATCTCCAGTTAGAAATGCACTGTGGAGTGAGACTTTTATAACAGTGTTGAGAGTTCTGGAATTAAGCACTTGCTTTGGAAGTAGTAATTGTTTTTGGCAGTACGGGAAAAAAGATGTAGTGAATGACTGTAGCACTGACAACAAATTGCTCCAAGCTGGAAAGAGCATGTGTTACAGTTGTGTGTAGTGTATCATCCTAAGGGGGAAATTGAAGAATGTTCAAGAGAAATAGTAATACAATGCCATAGCCACTGTTGCCTTTTTATTTTGTTTTGGGACAGGTCAGCAGTACTGACACAGTTCTTTCTCCAGCCATGCAGATGTTCCCAAGCCTTCTTGACTATTTCTATAGGTAATGTATGAAGATGCAATCAACAATTCTGAGTCCAATCCTGAGGATGGAAGAATGAGGTTGATACATTCCCCTCTGTCTCATTCTCGTATTCTTCCTGAACTGATCTTCTTGAAGATACTGGCTTGGGGTGGAGACACTTTGTCATCATCTCAGAGATTTTGAGTAAGATTGCTGTAATGGGTGTGAAGATAAAGTATCTTTACTTCAGTAGGATCCCAGCCATCCTACTGATAGTTGCTAACCTCAAATCCACATATTCCACAGCAATCAGGACAGTTCTTTTCCATGCCACCATTAGCAGTGATCCAAATGCATGGAAATGCAGTGGACAGGGATGGTTCTCTCCATACAGACTATTAACTGATTCCTGCCAGTAGACTGCTGTTGGGAGGAGCTGGAGGAAGCTCACTTCATCTTGTACATAGAGCATGTAAGGATGTCTACATCCATACCTTCTTGGGTTGTGGCATGCCACAACTAAATGCATCAGCCTTTGGTACAGAGAGCATCCACTGGTGGCCAGTGGACACTTGACTTTCAGAATTGATGCACTTGACTTTCAGAATTGAGACCAACCAACTCATAGTAATGCTTGTGGAGTCAAGGACAGATGGCCACCGGTGCCACCTGGAGACTGCAAACTATACTGTTAGCTAGTGGTGGGGGTGGGATAGAGAGAAGAATCTAAAGAGTGTATTTCCTGTGTACTTAGGGCAGATGGTAAAATAACACCCTTCTTCAGTATATGACAGGGGCATTACATGGCTGTGTTATGACCCTTGGAAAGCAGTGAAAAACAAATCCCTCATTTCCCTGTACCTATGTATGTTATGAACAGATCATGCTCCTAAAAGCATGATCTACAATGTAGCTGCATCTCCTACTGCCACCTCGCACCGAATCCATATGGTCTTCTACCAAACAGATGAAAACTGCTCCAAATTTTTTAGCTTTAAAGAGGAGGGGAGTTATACACCTTGGTTTAACATGATTTGAGCTTAAAAGTAAATATATGAAGTTGTAGATGTAGTTAGTGTATGTGCTTAACATACATATACAAAGAGTTGTCTCCACTTTGCCTATTTGAGTGAAGATCTGCACCAAAGTTTCTCCTTTAACTGCACCAGGTAGCTTTGAAGAAAATGTCTTATCGGGCTGCTGCCACACTGCAGAATTAATGCAGTCTGATATCACTTTAACCGTCATGGCTCTACCCTACTGGGATTTGTAGTTTGTTGTGGCACCAGAGTTCTTTGACAGAGAAGGCTAAATATCTCATAAAACTACAAATCCTAGAATTCCATATCATTAAGTCATGGTCATTAAAGCAGTATCAAAATGCATTTATTATGCAGTCCAGATGCAGTCTTGGTGGTATCTTCTAAGTAGATTGTTCCCTCAAGGAGGCTTGACCAGTGCCTTATTTCATGTCAGTTCAGCCTCACCCAGGCAAAAGACCTTTTAAAAAGTTCCAGGATATTGTTTTTATCCATGCTGCACATTCTTCTCTTGCTTTGAAATTTGTTTCATCTATGTGGATTGCTTTTATGCTGCTCTTCAAAATTATTTTGCTTATTTATTTTATGTCCTCCGTCCAATAAGAAAGTGCTCAGTCCCCAGCTCCACCCCTGCCGGCAACTCTTGTCATTTGAAATGAGACATGTGGCTGTAAGAGGAACAACCTTTCTGGATGCCACCCCTCTCTTCTGGAATCTGCATCTCAGACCAGCCTGGCTATGCTAATTTCTTTTTTTAGATTTTAAATGAAAGCACTCTTTTAATGAATTTCTCTAGGTGAACCTCTGAAATATTTTCCCAGAGCTGTCATTGTTCTAAGTATTATTTGCTACTGTTTTTTCTTTCCTTTTTCTATCAGTTATTGTAAATTGACTAGGTAATCTGGAAGATTGGTTTAGAAATGCTGTCAAATAAATAAAGACATATATTACTTACATGGCTGTTGTTGTGTGCCTTCAAGTCATATCTGACTTATAGTGACCCTATCACAGGGTTTCCTTGGCAAGGTTCTCCAGAAGGATTTTGCCATTGACAACCCCTGAGTCAGAGGGAGTATGATCTGCCCAGGGTTGTATGGCTGGGTGGGGATTCAAATCCTGGTTTCCAAAGTCTTAGTCATACATACATATAAAAACATTCTAATTTAGATTTTCTTTTGGTAAACTACCAATTGTACAGTACAACTAAGAGCATTCCCTGTTTCACAGGTATCCCTGGGAAAATGTATGTTTATTCATTATTTTAAGCACTGTAGGAAATGCTGGACAGAGCCCGTGTGGTGTAGTGGTTTAATAATAATAATAATTTTTAAATTTATATTCCCCGCCTCTCCCTGCAGATCGAGATGGGATTACAACAGATAAAATTGAACAATACAGTTACAAAATGTCAATAAAAGCACACTAAAATACATGCACAGTCATTAAAATAGCCAAATCGTCCTCTGTTTCTGTACTATTGAATCAAGCAGGGAAGATTCTTGAAAATCAGTTATAGAAGATCAGATGGGTAGGCCCGCCGGAAGTTTGAGTGCTGGATTATAATTTTAAAGACCAGAGTTCAAATCCTCACTCAGCCATGGAAACCCAGTGGGTAGCTTTGGGCCTAAAAAGACTCTTGCTCAAAATAAGCCTCACACTCTTGCCCAAAATAAGGCTCAGAGGAAAACAAAGGAAAAATCCCTCTTAAAAAATCTTGCCAAGAAAACCCTGTGGTAGGTTTGACTTTGGGTTGCCATACATTGGAAACAACTTGAAGATGCATAACAATAACAACAATAACAACAACAAGGAATGCTATGGATTATTGTGGATTGCCTATTTTCTATTTATTTTGGATTACCTGTTTATAATCATAGCAGTGAGTATTTTGAACTGTTTGTTCACTCCCTGTTTAAAGTGATCAGTAACTCAAAAATCATTTGATATTCTGATGTTTTAATTGCACGACTCCAACACAGATATTTTATATACCCACCATCATAAATAGAAGCAGCAAGATTGCTCTTCCCAACTACTTGTAACTTTCCACTCTCATTAGCATTCTAGTGAAGAGAATGTCATTCTCATAAATGTTTGCAGAAGACAGATAAAAAAAGGTGGTGAATACTGTCGGTGCTAAATTGCAGCTTTTGTTTGATCTAATGCTTGCAAATTATTTTGCAATATTCATATCTTATTTCAGTACAGGAAACTCCCAAGTGCAAAAGCAATCATTGTTTTGTTTTTATACATGATGTCATCTTAAGGACTCCTTCTAAACTGTAGCATAGTAGCATCCATTTTGTTCTTAAATCAAATATATCTCTATTTTAAAGTATTTGGAGATGTATTTTTTATTTCTAGTTCATCTGATGCATTTTTTAAAAAAACCAAAAGGCTTTGTTTATAACATCAAAAGGCTTGAAATGTATAATAGTGAATTTGAAAAACAGCATTCCATTTTTTTAGTTCATGAATTATATAATACAACAGTATTAATCAATTTAAATAAATTTCCAGATTGTAAATGCATTTTAATCTGTCAAGTGAAGTGAAAAATAATGTACAATGTACACACTGTATAAGACCTTTATAGAGTTAAAAGAAAACACTATCTCTTAACATCTTTTTCATATCCTGTTAAAATGATGCTTCAGAATTAAGGCTATTCAATGATGATACACTAACTCTGTGACAGGATTATACCTAGAACTGGGAATGAAATAGTGATTGTCATTGTTTCCCCAGAAACTCATGTCAGAGCAACAGTTGCTCAGCGTATTGCATATCTATGGTGGAAAATAGCACCCATGAGTTAGTGATTCCAGGGGCTACTCCCCAGATGGAAGAATTGGCTTTAGTTTGTCCCCATTGAAAAATTTCTGAAATATCTCTATCTTAGTATGGCAAAGCTAGGAATGAATTTCAACTCAGTCCTTTTTATGTTGCATCAGACAACAGATGAGAACACACATGCTATTGTTTTATTTTGCCCTTCTAAATGACTTTTTTAAAGTTTTAATGCACATTTTGCATTGTTTTAAAGTTATTGATTCTTTAATTATATCTTTATTGATAATCCTATGCATATTTTTATACTGCATTTGCTTTCAATTTTAAGTCACCTTACATTCTAGTTCCCAGAAAGCAGTCTGGATATAAATATAGTGAATGAACAAATGATGGATTTTTTCGTCCACACAAATGAGTTGCTTCTACACAGAAAATTAACATGCCATGGAGAAGGCCATGGTTTGTCCTCTACAATACCATGGTCCCTTTCACACTACACAGTTATAGTGCTATTATTACACTTTAATGGTCATGGCTGCATCCTGAGATTTGTAGTTTAAGGAAGCAACAGAAGAGTCCTGTGGCTAACAATTCTGAACACCCCTTCCTAAGCTGCAAATCCCAGGATTCCATAGGATGAAACTATGGCGTTGGACAGACGGACCCAAAGCATCGTGCCGCCGCCGCTTCTAGGGTTAGGTACTGCGCACCAACCGCATGGTCCCTAACCCTAGCACAGAGTGGCAACGGACTAATGACGGCATCTTGTGTACACAGGCGCCACCATTTTGACATAAGCAACTCGTAGCATATAGACGTAGCTACACGTTGCTTACATCATGAGTGCGCCATTGGCACATTTGTGACATCCGCCCAGCAGCTAAAAAAGAACCGGGTTGTTTCAGTCTCTTTTTACTACAGAGGGATGCCACACAGTTTGGCGGCTTTGGCGTACCTACGGAGGGAAATAGGCCACCGCAGGCCACCCTTTGGGGGCAGTATGTCCCGGGCCTATGACATGGAAAGGGCTGAAGGCTTTCATGATTGCCCAAAATGATAATATTTATTAAAGATTAAGCCCCACTGTGTTCAGTAGGTGTTTCTCCAAAATGAAAAGATTTTATTTATTGATTAACTGAGTGATTTTCTAACCCCCCCCTCCCCCCTTTCTCCCAGGATGGGATTTAGAAAATCCAGCCAGAAACTTGCCAGCCATACTTGGAACCAGTTAAAACCTATTACTTGTACTTAGTTTAAGTACTTTGAAATAGTCTTAAATTACAAATTAAATAGCATACACTATAGCACCATACAAAGTATTGAAAGGCACTCAGAGAAGCAGACAGGATTCTGTCATCTCTTGTATAGTTCTAAAATGACAGCTTTAAGAAAGAGTTGTGCAACTATCAACTGATCCTATTGTACTACAGTCTATACATGGGTTGTCTTTCCACTGCAAGTCACAGTATTGCACCAACAAAAGATACAATAATATCTAGTATTACGTCTGTGTCTGGTTGCACAAACTTCCAAAAGCAATCTGCCACTCGGTTTGTCTTTTTAAAAGATTTTTAGACTAAATAAATTAAGTGTAAACAGATTTACAAAGACATTTTGTGCACGAACAAGCTGTTAATAGAATGAAGACATATATGATCAAACCATAAGAAATAGTCAAAATTGGTTTTGTGATCACACAACCTGGAGGTAAGTTGCCTTGAGTTCAATGGTACATAGCATTACATCTTAACAATGCAAAACAAAATACAATTAGGGAGAAAAACAAAACATCCCAGCATTCCTGACATGTACGGAGATGGTTTTGCTAAGATTTTGTATCCATAATAATGCTCCATTTCTTCACCACTGCACCCTTTGGATAGAATGGAGCTATTTTGAATCCAATGGATTTTGAACCATCCCCAATTTTCCCCTAGAATTCCACATTTCAGAGCCTTAAATGGTGGCCACCATCAATAATACTATCAGAAGTAGCATTGAGTGCATCTGAACTGCAGAAATTATTCAGTTTGACACTACTTTAACTGTCATGGCTCAATACTATGGAATTCTGGGAATTGTAGTTTTGTAAAACATCTAGCCTTCTCTGCCAGAGAGCTCTGGTGCCACAAATGACAATTCTCAGAATTCCATAGCATTGAGACATGGCAGTTGAAGTGGTATCACTTTGGATTATTTTCGAGTTGTGAATGCAGCCACAATATGATGGGACCTTTTCACAGGAAGAATGGCATGCTAAATTGGGCAGAACACCCACCACCTGCCTGTAGGAAGGGCCCCTGTTTCAACCTGTTTCCCCAGCTGGGCCTAGGATTGTTCTGCCCAGCAGTTAAAATTGTATATGTTTATGGTTTTTGCCAAGTGGGTGCTTTCTCAGCTCTACTGTATAAGACAGCAACAAAAAATAATATTTTAATTGAAGTTTTGTTGTTGTTAGCTGCCCTTGCGTTGACCTTGAAGTTATGGTTAAATAAATGAGAGTCAAATGACTTTTTTAAAAACCTTATTGAAAATTATGGGCCCAAAATAAAGCTGCTTTGGGTCACTTTGGAGGTATGCTGTTTAAACAACACACACATTTTAAGAGGTCAGAAGCTACACCAAAGCTGCGCTCCAGTGCTTAGGACTGGAGCGTGGCTTTGGTGCAGCTTCCAGACTCTTAGGACGCAAGCGTCATTTAAACAGTATACCTCCAAAGTGACCCAAAGCAGCTTTATTTGGGCCTGTCTGTTTGGGCCCTATGTATCAGTTTTTATACCTCTCCAATCTGAATTGTGTAATGTAAAGTTAAGCGTAGAATAGTGTCTTTTTCATGAACAAGCTATAATACTTCTTCTAATGGTTTATGATTTTACAAATTTTCTAGCTCTGCCTCTGTCTACCTGTATCAATGAAGTCCTGTTGTTCTGAACAGATTTCATTAATTTGGACCCAGCTTGGAAGCATTCCACTAAATAAAATGAAGCTGCTCAAATGAGTAAGAAAGAAAGAAAGAAAAGAATTGTTACTTCTTTCTTGTGTCTGTGCATGATGCCCTTTTAAATCTGTTGATTCTGAATTTTCTTGTGTTATTTGTACAAAAAAGGCTTTTAAGATGAGGAACTTAGTAAAAGATTCCATTGGGAAGTTTATGCACACCAGACACAGCTCAGATGAGTATTAGGCAGCACTATTTTTTTCTGCGTAGCTGTTGGTGCATGTAACACAGAGCCATGTAGTGGCAAGAATTCCATCTGCCATACACGAGGGCACCCCCTTCTTTTTCCTATCCTAATCTCCACTCTGCTTATGTGCCCTATAATATGCAAGTGGAAACCTTAACCATTTGAGATAGACTGCAGTATATGTACAATAGACAAGCTGACTTCTGCATAAGAAATCAGCAGAAAACTTGGTAATGCCCTTTGAAGTTATTCTTTGAAGATAGTATTGAAATGAGCTTATTTGTAACACAAATTCTTTTTTTTAATTAATGCCCTTTATATTAAGACACTTTTTCCATAGATTAACATGTCATTTCCACCTTGGCATTAAAGCAGTTTGAAAAAAATATTTATTGCAGCAGGTTTTCTCTTTTTAGCACCCTCAGGGAAGTTAAAGAGATTACTACAAATCATTATCATCTAATAGTAAGAATATTTTAGACAAAACGTATGCTAGTTTCATCTAAGTCAGCATCAGTTCAGCATTATAAGCCATATTTTATATACTGCATTTAGATGGCTTTATATTACAGTTTGATTACCGTGGTGCCTTTTATATACCAAATGACTGAAAGAATTTCCCACACTCTCATGAGCTAGTTTGAAACTCAATGGATTGTATTAACACCAGCAATTCAGTGACTGGTTTATCTCTGCTGTTTTACTTCAATCTGCAAGAAAGGCCTACCTGGATGTTAGTCAGAAGGGTTTCTATGGAGGACAATCCATCAGGAAACAGAAACGGAGAAGGAAAACCTGGAGGTAGTGGTTGCCCATGCCCAGTTAGCGAAAGTTTGTCAAGGCTGTCTCTTGCGGTTGGTGTGGAGAGCGGGGTCTCATCTGTATGTGATTGAAACAAAAATATAGAACAAGTTACGCTTGTCTGTTTTTATTAGACCTCAGTAATGGCTTCCCTAGTGGTTTCCAGAACATTTATTGCAAATTGGTTCCTGCTATCAGGAGAAAATGCTTTCTGCTGAATTTTCTTTAATGAAAAAGCTGTGGAGATACAACAAGATAACATTAATGAGTAACTTTATAAGCCTTTTAAATGCAGTCTCTAATGAGACTGAGTTTACAGTGCCATAGAATCTTTTTAAAACAAATATTATCTCACATATACTTGTGATAATATATTTAGGTTGACTTTATGGGTACCTTCCCAATTATCTCATTTTAGTCTCAACACTGCTTGGGCTGACAAGAGAAATATTTCCTATTTGATAGATATTTCATATTGCTGGGGTATGTTTTATGTGAAAATGATTCTCAAGTAATCAACCATCTTCATGATCCAGAAAGGGCATGCAAAAATATAGTTCCATATTAAATACTCCCTCTGGATTGGGTGTGTGTACACACATATAAAAATAAAATAATAATAGCAACTGTGCAGCTCAGTAATATCCCACAGCTAGCACCGCAGATAAACAACGTAAGTCCCTGTAGTGTTTAGACATTCTTGCAAAAAATGGGTAGTAGTCTCAGCTCCACCTCCAACAACCATGTTGGAAATGCAGCATAGATTCATCCCAGGTATTCCTGCCTGCCCCCAGTTGTACAATCCATCTTTTCTTGCATGGGTCCTCATACACTGGAATATGTATACCATGCTGCTATTATAATGTGGCAACCTCTCCAGTGAAGCCTTAAAACTGAATTTTGAGCCTACCACTGTCATAATTCCTGCAATTCAGATTTGACTGGAAGAAGAGCTGCCATTTATAAATTAAAACATGAAAACTGTGGGCACATAAAGTTGCCTTGTAATACTTAATTACTTCTGTCACAGGAGGAGGTGTTTGTGGGTGTTAGAGGTCTGTTGTACAATATTAGCCCCCCCCCCCCCCAAAAAAAACCCAGAATTTTATTTTAGAATATTTGTGCCATCTGTGCAACACTGACTTATAATTCTTTGCATAGAAACATCATTTCTCACACAACAAGGTTTACATCGAACCTGTAAAAAATATCATTCACCTGAACTGCAGAGCAAAGGTTTGCTAAATTAGAATGGTTTAAAAAGCAGCTAAGCAGGGTCTTGGCTGTGGTGATCCTGAACTTTCCATTCCACAGTTTTTAGTCATTACTTCACAACTGTTTTAGAAATTTTGAAGATTTCAGTATTCCTCAATAGGCAGATGTGTGGATCTGCATGTTTCAGATCTTTAGATCCTTCATTGTGATGTAAATTCTTGATTTTTTATATAAGGGCAAGTCTAGTCCATCAGTTACTAATTTGCAAACCTCAGGAAATGTAACCAACACATATATCAATAATGGACCTAGGACAAAGAAATATATTCCTTGTAATTACACCATGCCTGCATCTGTCTTAATTAAGAGCCAAAATCTGACGTGCTGTAAGACACATTCTAGTTACGTTTTAAGCATACTTTTTTCTTTCAACAACTGAAACTCACCTAAATCCTTAAACCTGTCATCTGTTGTACAGTCTTAAGGAATACGCCTCAGAGTATGCTTTAATTTATGTTAAAATTGCTATATTGGCGTATTTAGCTAGAATGTAAGCTCTGTCTGTTAAGGAGTGGCAAACATGGGTGGGACAATTCTCTCTCTCTGGGGGCTCCAAAGACTGTCCCAAAGGCCTCCCCAAACTACAAGTGGACAGAAATTCACAAGTTCTGGTCTCTCTAGTTGCTCAATAGTTCTGGTTTTGCCACAGAATTGCAGGGTGGCTGAGTTTCAGTTCAACATTACTAGGACAGGCATAATTCATACCTGTAAATCTAATGTACATACAAACACACTCTCTTTCTCTGCCTACTTTTGTCAGTATTTCACTATAGCACCTGCAATGTCTGTGAAGACATTAAGGTTTTTTTTCTCCTCCGTCAACAGAAAGAATATTGTAAGCGCTTTAAAATGATACCAGATTCATTCCTCATGGTGACTACAATCAAGTTTTACTGATAAAAACATAAACAGTAGAAATACTAATCTGTAATATAGGAGTATGAATCTTGAACTCCAGCCGAACTTTACTTTAACATTTAGTTTAAGAGAAAATAATCTAGCATAGGGAAAGTTTTGTTTTCTTTATGTCCCGTGTGAAATACACTGTGTCTGAAGCAAAACAAATGTACATATACACAGGAAGAGTGCATATTTGTGGATGTGAGATAAGCAGTGACTGAGGGAATCTTGAAAAAAAGATGTGTTTTTGAACGGAAAAATACACACATTATAAATGCTAGTCAGTTAAAACACAACCACAGATCACAGTAGCAAAATTATATGACCCCTGTCATTAAAGTATATTAAAAATATTTCCAGAAACTTCAGAGCAATGCAGTTAGTGTAACCTTGATGTTGTTGTTAACTGTCCTCAAGTTGACTTTAACCCATGGCAACTCTGTGCATGAGACCTCTCTAAGACCCCCTAGCATTCACTTCTTTGCTTAGGTCTTGCAGATTGAAGCACATGGACTCCTTAATTGTGTCTAGCCAGCTAGCATATAGGCTTCCTCAGTTTCTACTACCTTTTACCTTTCCTAGCATTCTTGTCTTTTCTAATAAGTCATGTCTTCTCGTGATATGGCCAAAGTACGACAGCCTCGATTTGGTCATCTTGGCTCCCAAGGGGAATTCAGGCTTGATCTGTTCGAGTATCCATTTGTTTGTCCTTTTGGTTGTTCATGGTATTCTCAGCAGCATCACAGCGCAAATGAGTTACAGCTCTCAAATGGTACACGGTGATGGGGAATACCACAGCAGTTTGATCTGATATTCCATAATATCCCGAGGCTTCACTAATTCTCGGCTGGAGCCTTCAATGCCACAAACATTATAAATGTAGCTTTAGGAAAAAAGCTTTGGGAAATGATTGCCTTTGACACAAACCCCAGTTCCAAAACTGTACTGTCACTAACAAAGATGTGCAGAGTATTTTTCTCATCCTCAATAACAATATATTTCTCATTAGGTCAAACAAATTGTCAACCAGTGTATCATTTTGCACTTCTGCATGGGAATATAACCATTTTTGTTTTGTTTTGTTTTTTGGCCAGCAGCAGCAATGGTAAAATTGGTGAGTGCATGCAAGTGCACCATATAAGGTTGTGTTTTTTAAAAAATGCAGAAAAAATTTAGAAGTTCCACCTCAGAAGCCCCTAAAATGTGGAAAGGCATTAACAAATGTACAAAATCAATCTAATTTTACCAAGTGTGTGTGTGTGTATGTGTGTGTGTGAAATTTTTCATTCTTGCAAACAAGGATAAATACATTAAGATCCACATCCCTAGTAACTGACCCCAGACATGTGGCTGAAAGAATTGTATGTTCTTTTTTTACACTTGCCTCAGTTTCTGTCCTTTGTTGCATCCTCTTGTATTAATATCTAAATTCAATACCCCTTAGGATCTGGTTTTCTCCTTTCATTCTTTGTGAAAGCCAGGAACATATACAACTGTCAGATCTTTTATATGCACTTGTATAGTTACTAAACCAGTGTGGTGTAGTGGTTTGAGGGTTGGATTCCAAGAAAATAGGGCTCAAAACCCAATTTAGCCATGGAAATATGTTGGGTGACCTTGGGCCAGTCACATTCTCTCACCCTCAGGTGAAGGCAATGGCAATCCCTCTTTGAACAAATTTTGCCAAGGAAATCCCCATGATACCTTTTCCTTAACTTCACCATAAATTGGAAATGATTTGAAGGCACACAATTGTCACAACCATAATGGTCTAAGTAGCAAATTGTCATAAATAAACTAAATATTGTAGACATCTTAAGAGATGCATCTTCACATGATTCCTTTCTCTGCCTCCTTCATGCTCTTCAGAGAATATCACAAGAGTTGGACATTTCATGTCTATAAAGAGAGCTAGGAATGGGAAATAATAAGCTCAAAACACACCTCAGATAGCACAGCCAAGACATTAGCTATCTTGGTGCATTGCCTTCCTATGATCCCCCTTCTTCCTAATACCATACCACTCTCTCCTCAAACTCCCCAAATCTGCCATCATATTTGTCCATGGAGATAGCATTTGTTCATACAAAGACTGGGAGCAGTAGATTAGAATAGATTAGAATATTATGAAGCATGAATGCAACTGCCACTTTGATTTCTCCTTAATTTTAATTATGTACCTGAGATGTCATGCAGAGGGTAAGAAGTGTGCATTTTTCTCTTTTTGGATTTAAGTACATATTAAATATAAGGCTTTTGACATGTGTTTCATTATCAGTCTTAGAAAAGAATTATTCACCCCAAAACAAAGCCCTGGGGAGAACTAAATTCTCGAGCTGAACAGCTGGTATTTTGCAAGTCTCAGATGATGAAGACACAATACTAATGTGTGTGAAACTCTTCTATATTAAAAGATATTTCCCCTCACATTTAATTCATTGCTAAACATCTTACAAATGAAGGGGGGGCAAAAACTAAATGATAGCTAGTGGATACTTGGTTTAGTATATTAAAGAAGCAGTATGGTATTTTAATTAAATAACAAAAATCCAATATTAGTAGTATAACTAGTTTTATATGGAGAAATACTGAAGCAGCAAGGGGGGAACCCCACTCAATATGAATGAATACGTTACGGCAGAATTGGGCAACTGTGGCCTTCCCGGTGCTTTTTGTTGCAGTTTCACCAGACTCTAGCCAACATAGCTAATGGCAAGGGGTTATGAGATCTGCAGTCCTAAAACATCTGGAGGGCCATAGGTTCCTAGCCATGCTCCCATTCATCCATTCATTCATTTTAAAGGATGTATATCCCGCTTTTCTCCCAGAATGGGATTCAAGGGGAGAGATACCAAAATGTATAGGGATTGTACTTCTGAAACGAATAAAAACTGGTGCTGACAATGTGCTGTTTAATTCTTTGTTCTGTTGTATTTATCTAGATAGAAAACAGACACCTTCGAAAAATCCCACAAATGGGAGAAATTGCCATGTAAAGATCACAAACAAACAACTGCCATATATACTCAAAAGTAAGTTGACCTCAAGTATAAGACAAGACCAGGTTTGGGGGCAAAAATTATGGATTTTGATATAATCTGTGTATAAATCAAGAGTGAAACTTAGAAGCATGTAACAAAGGATGTAACGAATGAAGGAAAGTAAAATGATGCCAAAGCACACTGCTATTTTCCCAAGCAGACATTGAAAAAGGCCAGAAGTAGCACTGCAGGGGAAAGAGAAGAGGGGTTTGGTGCTTCTTTTAAGTTATCCCAGGATGGACTTGGCTCTTACCTTTTGCAACTCTACTCAGAAAAAGGGATGGCTCCCTTTTTTTAATGAGTTAAAAGTATACTGACCAATCGATAAGTCAATCTAGATTTTTTTGGATCTCTTTTGGACTAAAATTTCTAGACTTATACATGAGTATATACAGTATATGAAGTGTTCTCAGTTGTTATGCCACAACCTTGTAAGGGCTACACTAGCAGTCAACAGAGCAGCTAGATCTCCCTGAACAAGATTTAAAGTGTTTCACTCACACTAATAGCAGCTGGTCCTCCATGCTCCTTCATGATGAACTGTGAAAAATAGAGAGAGGATTTTTCTGAAGTTCTGCTTCTGGGTACTTCTCAAAGGGGAAGGTGGAATATTTGGGCAACATACAAAAGTGCTTGCTTTCTAAAAACCTCTTGACTATCTCACAGGGCAATGAATGAGGCCAGTGTATTTGAAGAACTTCTGGCGGGTTATAAACCGCCGCTTTGCAGCGATCTGCTGTCGCCGCTGTTTGCTCCGTAAGGGAGCCGCTGCAGCCAAACCGGGCGGCTCCGTTACGGAGCAAAAAAGAAGCTCCAAAATGGAGCTTCTTTCCGCAGTGCAGCTATGATGCCGCGAGGCGCCGCTGGCGCACTCGCGACGTCATAGGCACCGCGACACGTCTGGATGCTATGCGTCCAAGACGTAAACATGGCGGTGGCCATCTGGAACGGCCGTCGCCAAAAAATACGTAGTGATTACGTATTAGGGTTAGAGGGGTGCGGAAGCACCGCACCTTCCTAACCCTAATACGTAGTCACTACATATTTTTTGGCGGTCTGTAACCCGCCTCTGTTTTTCTTGATGGATAGCTGACCTATCATGACATGGAAACTTTCACAGTAGATGAAGATGGTAGGATATGCCTTTCTCTGCTATGAAACACTGGCCAAACCATTAATATTGCATACATAAAATTAAATAGCAGTTCATGCTTGTTTGACCTAATGTGAAGACCCTTTGGAAGGCTTGGAGTGGATCCAGGCTGCTTTAGAGCGTAGCTCAACTCACTGGAGCATCACACTGGCAAGCAGGCTTCTGATGGTGTATAAAGTGTCATGATTACCATTTGGATATGCATCAAGCGACATGTCCACGAACAAATATGTATAGCCACACTTTATAGGACATATCATTAGAGTGTACATTCCTATGTATATCTGACTGGAGATGCACAACTGAACATGCATTCAATTTAATGCAATGAACAGAGGATAAATAATGTGGATCTAATTTAAGTCTGTGGCTTTTACTAAGTATGTAGATGTCAGAAGCTGCAGGCACAGATTTCTTTCTCTGGATAAGAGCTGCTAAGTTTGTATACTGCAATGATTTATATTTTTCATTGCCAGGGAGAAAAGGCTGGTAGAAACTATTATACTGTGTAAAAATGCCAGTATGGTTGGTTTAATGGGAACTGGATGGTTTACCAAAGAACTCTATTAAAGATACAGAAATAATATTCCTGGACAATATCTTCCTGGAAATAGCTGTGAAGTTATGATCCCTGACAGACAGGTCTGAGCCCTGTAGTTGTCTGAGTCTTACACAATGTGAGTTTGTCTCTATAGGTTTTCATTTACATTGTGAACCTAAGCATATTTTCTCAAATGCAACTCAAGTCTCATTTGTTTACTACTATGCTTACAATTAGAGGTGTGCTCCACAGGAAAGTTATTTTGTGAAATAAGTGAGCCAGCATGGCGTAGTGGTTTTGGAGTTGTTATTTCACCTTAATTACTTTCTGCAGAAGGCATGATCACATGCCAAATGTGTTGAATTTGGAATACTGCATACTTTATGATCTCAGAAACATGCTTCAAATGAAAATTAGGATCAAATAGAGGTCACTGCCACCTGTATTTAACCCTCTTCCACCTAAACCTCCATCAACAAGTAGGGTCAAACACCATTGTAAAGGAAGCATAAAATTTTCACAGCAGTCTTCCAGACTTCCATTTTCCAGGCAGCCCTCAAATATGATGAAGTGTGAATTACTGTTTGAAGGTGGTCCTTCTTAGGTTAGTGACAAACTGATATATTGCTAAAAACACTCAAGACTTCCAGGGGTCAATTCTACCCTTACTAGAATGATGGGGACAAATGATAAATCATACATACAGGGTTCCTGGGGTCAAAATCATGGTGCCAAATGATTTTTAAAATTATTGGCCAGGCCAATAATTTTGTGTAAGAAAGAAACACAGAAGTTGAAAATACATTGTTTTCAATTCTCTCCAAATTAGAAAAAACACCAACTTTCCTGAAAATCACCAGATTTTAAGAGCTAACAATACCCCACATATTTACAAAACTGCCTTGCAAACCTACATGGGTGTATCAAAGAAATAAAAGTGATTCCCTTCAATGCATAACGATGCTACAATGTCAGACAACAAAGTAAAGGTTTAGATTGTTAATTAGATGGCTTCCGCATACAGTTTCTTCTCTTTTCGTTTCTTATCATATATTATCTTTTCTTTCCCAACCTAAAGCAGAAAATTCTCTAAGTGGTCATCCCATTGTGTTTTAAATGGACATCATTCACACGAGAGTTTGAAGATGACAGATGTTTCTTCACAATAGATCTGGATCCAAAGGAGGAATAGAAAAACATGTAGTCTTCCAGATGTTGTTGAATGTAAGTTCCATGAGTCATAGCCAGCATTAAAAATGGTGAGGAATATTAGAAATTACAATCCAACAACATCTACAGGTCTACATGATTCCAACTTCTAATCCAAAGATAATGAAGCCATAGGCTGAATCTATAAACCAATAGTGCTTCCTTAGGACTTCAAGGTTGTAACTGCACTGCAGAAATAATACAGTTTGAGACCACTTTAATTGCCCTGGCTCAATGCTAAGGAATTCTGGGAACTCTAGTTTTGTGAGACATTTAGCCTTCTCTGTCAGGGAGCTCTGGTTCCACAACAAACTACAAATCCCAAAATTCCATAGCACTGAGCCATGACAGTTAAAGTGGTGTCAAACTGGATTATCTCTGCAGTGCAGATGCAGCCCAAGAGGACATCCATAGAACTAGGACAGTCTATCATAGCCAAAACTAAGAGAAAGAATAGGTGTCATCTCTTTTGTTAATGCAAAGATAGAAAATCATCACAATAATGTGTTACATGTATTTATTTATTTATTTATTTCTAGAATTTACATCCTGCCTTTCTCCCACAATGGGATTCAAGGAGGGTTACAATATTTTAAAAAGATAGAGCTAAAACACTGATTACAGAGTTTAAAAAAAATTAAATACTACCTTAAAACATAGGATAAAAATAGCATAGTTAAAAACAGTAAAAAAAAAACACATTAAAATCGTTAAATAGCACACCACATTATTCAAAGGAAATTCACCCACTAAACACCTGCCTAAATAAAAATGTCTTCAGCTGCTGGAGGAAGGAGAGCAAGAAGGAGTCCAACTTGATCTCCCATGGCAAGGGGGTTCCACAGTCTGGGAGCAGCCACAGAAAAGGCTCTCTCTGAGTCCTCATCAACCACACTTGCAAAGGTGTTGGGACTCAGAGAAAGCCCTCTCCTTCTGATGTTAGTGCCTGGGCTGGCTTGAATAGGGAAATATGGTCCTTCAGATAATCTGGATCCAAATTGTTTAGGGCTTTAAAGGTGAAAACCAGCACCTTTTAACCTGTGTTTTAAGGACCGGGAGCCAGTGTAGCTGTTTCAGCAGAGGAGTGACATGATCCTTGTAGCCAGCCCCAGTCAACAACTTGGCCACAGCATTTTGGAACCACTGTAATCATTCTGTCTGCTCTATTCATACTATTGTGGGATGAGATGTGATTGTTGCAACTTGTATGTGACTTGTAGTTACTGATAATTTATAACTCATGATAAATGCATTTTTAAAACGTGTTTTGCTATTCCAATTCTATGCAAATTAGTGGCACTATTTTTTTATGTTTAAAAACAATGGGGTCAGTTAGACCCTACACTTTTTTTTTGCATTTTATATACAATTCTATATATTTATTTATAAAGTTTCATATACAAC